>NW_028317983.1:4986500-5307500 GCF_062004578.1 Staurois parvus
GAGTTCAGCGTTAAGTACAGATTTTTGGATATTGTCTTCATTTGGATAGAAGCACCCCTTTAAATAATGAGCTCCCTTGTTACACCGTATCGGCGTTGCCACACAGGATGAACAGAACGAGCAAGTCCAATGTTTTCATTGAACACGGAGGGGGGAGACGGGTGCTGGGGAAGATGAAAGCGTATGACGAGGGGGGAAAGAAATGATCAGGGAAACAACATACTGAAATCTTTACTGATTGTAAACGCCACAGAGATTATTCAAATTGCACTTCAAAGAGACTTTAATTAACTTCTGATCATGAGCCAAACCGCGGGTGACACACTTTGACGAAGTTGCACACATAACGATTTTTTAACACATGCAATGTAATCATGTCACGGCCTTAAAGGAGAACTGCAGACAAGATAAAAGTCATATCTTTGTAAAGCAAAACCATGTCTGCATTTTAAAGCAGCATTAAACCCAGAAACAAAAATAGATTATATTGCAGATTGCTAATTCTTAGATGTGGCTACATTAGTTTTCTTTTTTTTTTAGTTTTTTTAAATTTTATTTTCACCTGGTGATCCTGCCAGTAAATCTGTTATTTTTCGACTTCCTTTAAGGCCCCTTTCACACTTATGGTCTGATCGGGTCCACCTGTCATATTTTCAGGCTGACCCGATCGGGCCATCCATAGACCTCTAGGGACCGGCAGGTGTCCGCTGACACCCGCCGGTATCCGATCTGATCCTGTACGCCAAAAACAGATGGATGGGTGCCACACTTACAGTCTGATTGGCTCCGCCTGTCAGTTTTTCAGGTGGCCCCGATCGGACCATCCATAGAGCTCTATGGACCGGTAGGTGTCAGCGGACAAGTGTCCGCTGACACCCTCTGGCATCCAATCCGATCCTGTACGCCAAAAACAGATGGATGGGAATCCATTCCCCATCCATCTAGTGGATCGGATCAGATGGAAACAGACAGGCGGTCCATTTCCATCCAACTGCCCCATAGAAGATAGCGGGCTGTGTCTGTGCCCGCTCTGCAGCAGCGGAGCGGGCACAGACCTGTCATCCACTTGCTCAGCAGGGATCAAAGGAGAGATCCCCCCACTGAGCAGGTGGATCCGCTGACGGGTCCCCCCCATCTGAAACGGGGCCTAACAGACGGTGCCGTCCAAAAAAGTGGCAGTTAGAAAAATTAGACAAACCATTTACCACTGGCAGGGGTGCTTACAATGATTAGCTTTTATTCATTTATGTAAAACCTTTATCCCAAAAAAGTGTTAGCAGGGTTTGGCTTTAATTTGTTAGTGGAATCTAAATCTTAATGCATTGAACACTACATTGTTCACAGAGGGTGCTGCCAGGGGCGGACTGACCATTTGGAAACTAGGGCAATGCCCAAGGGCCCAGGGTCAGTAGGGGGCCCCATGAGATGCCCCTGTTACCTTTTTCATAGGCTTTTTTTTGAGTTTGGTCAAGGACACGGGCCCCATGATCCCCTATTGCCTGGGGGCCCCATGAGTTGTCAGTCCGCCCCTGGGTGCTGCTGTCAAAGTGTCTTCATTGCTCCTCCATCCAGAGTGGAGTCACCCTAAAACAGGAAATGTGTTACTGGCCAGATCACCAGGAGAAAATAAAGCAAAAAGAGGCCTAAAAAAGGAAAATGAATGCAGCCACCACATCTAAAATTTTTTGATTTCCGGTTTAATACCCCTTTATGTTTTCTGAGGCTCTGAAGAAGCTCCTATGATTAGGCCCCAAACAGTGTGAAACTGGAGAATTCGCTACAGGTGGAGCCATCTTTTACCCACTTGAGCTCCAGAAGGTTTTACCCCCTTCAGGACCAGGTCATTTTTTTCTATTTGACACTGCTACCTTAACCACTTCCCGTCCGCCCTATAGCAGAAATACTGCTACAGGGCGGCACAGGTGACCAAAATCACGTATATATGCGTGATTTTGCATCTCTGGGTAGGGGGGCGCCGCGAGCCCTACCCGTGCCGCCATTCTAAGCCGTGGCTGTCAATCACTGGGTCCTGGCCGGTGATTGCTGAGGATCTCCGTCCGGGAGGAGAACTGTGTGTAAACAAAACAGTTCTCCTCCCTGTGCGCTTGGGCACACTGCTTTGCACAACACAGCATAGGCATGCAAAGCAGTGTGCTTACAGTGAAGCACTAACACACAGCACATAGTAACACAGCGCACAGTTAACTCTTTGATCGCCCCTCATGTTAACCCCTTCCTGCCCAGTGCAATTAGTACAGTGTCAGTGTTTTGTTTTTTTTTAGCACTGATCCACTGTATTGGTGTCATTGGGGATGTCAGCGACACCAAGTCAGTTCCCCCCAGTGTCAGAATGCCCGCCACAGTCCCGATATAAGTCGATGATCGCCGCCATTACTAGTAAAAATAAAAAAAATTCCAGTATATATACTGCCATTTGTAGACTCTATAACTTTCATGTAAACAAATTAATTTACACGTATTGGGATTTTTTGTAGCAAACACAGGTAGCCGAATACATTTTGGCCTAAATTTATAATGAAATTTGATTTTTTAAATGTTTTTATTGGACATGTTTAATATCAAAAAGTCAAAAATATTGATTTTTTTCTCAAAATTGTCGTTTTTTTTGGTATAGCGCAAAAAATTTAAACCGCACAGGCAATCAAATACCACCAAAAGAAAGCTCAATTCATGGGAAAACAAGGACATAAATTTCATTTGGGTGCAGCGTTGCATGACCGTGCAATTGCCAGTTAAAGTGACACATCACCGTAATGCAAAAAATGGCCTGGTCAGGAAGAGGGGTAAATCCTCTGGAGGGAAAGTGGTTAACTGGCAATTGTGCGGTCATGTAACCCAAATTACATTTATATAATGTTTTTCACACAAATAGAGCTTTCTTTTGGTGGTATTTGATCACCGCTGGGTTTTTTTTATAATTTCCTGCTATAAAACATATCCAATAAAAAAGTAAAAAATCTAATTTAGACCAAAATGTACTCTGCTACATGTCTTTGGCAAAAAAAAAAGTGTATATTAATTTTTTTTTGTATCAACATTATCTTACACTAACTGACACTTAGTGGGAAGTGACTAAATGCCACTGACATCTCCAGTGACAGTAATGCAGTGATCAGTGCTAATATGATACACTGGCACTATACTAGTGACACTGGCTGGGAAGGGGTTAACAGCTTGTGGTACTCAAGGGGTTTAGTGTGTGCCTAACACTGTGTTAATGTATGTATTATGGGCTGTTTTTTTTTTTATGCTATAGATCACTTTGTTTCTTCTCCCTGCTTTGCAGGCAGAGGAAACATAGAGATCGTTCCCATTGAACAGATCCCAGTGTTTGACACCACAGGGCTGTGGGCTGTGATTGGACATAGCCGATCAGCAGGTCCCGACTGTGACTCATTGGCCAGGACCTGCTGTGTTCATCCAGCAGATGCATGCTGTTTTCAAGTCAGCGGATGGGGGTGCACGCATGCGCCCTGAACCTGGAAGAAAGGCACAACGTACAGGAACGTTACTGTGCCTGTACGAGCCGCCCCTCTAAAATATATATACTGCAGCGGGTGGGCAAGCAGTTATTCAGCTTATTTACATTCATGCAACAGGGAGTTGGTGTCTGTGTGCAGAGGGCCACCATTTTGTTGACGTCTACTAGAGCCTGACAAGGTGATTCTGTCTGTCTTCAGGTATGCTGTTAGAAACCACAGGGCCCCATACAGCCAATCTGAAAGGGTCCTCCCCCCAATAAAGAGAAAAAACCCCCAACAACACAGTTATGAATTAACAGAGTGAGTGATTGGTACTGATCACTCATTGTGTTCATTCAGGAAATTAAGGGGCTTGTAAATGTGACATATTTACCAGACCCTTTCCCCACTCTCCATCCTGAAGGATCCTATTGTGTGCATGCAGTTGTCGGTGGGAAGGAGAAGAGGGAAGTTGGCAGCGCTCTCGGGGTGGGGGCATACAGGGGGGCCTGGGGAGTAGGGTTATGGTGCACAAGGAGAGTAATGGGTGCAGCAGGAGGGGCAATTACTGGGACCAATCCCCTGTCTGACTCTCTCTGCTTCAGCTGAAAGTCAGTGGGAGGAAGAGAAGAAGAAGCCATCTTTTAGCTGCTGCAGAGAGAGCCATACAGGGGATCTGTTCCAGTAATCGCCACCTCTGCCCACATCCAATGCACCCATCTGCCTGGGCCCCGTACAGGGAGACTGGTTGTACCCCCTTATCCTGTCTGTCTTGCACCAGTCTATTCACATGCTGATCCAACTGATAGGCTACGTTCACGCTAGCCTTGTGTGCAGGCGGCAGAGAGGCGTTTGGGAAGCGTTTTTACCACTTCCTAAACGCCTCTGCCAATTCTGCACATTACAGCACATGGTGCTGTTCTAACGGGAGCGTTTGCGTCGCGTCGCGGCAAAACGGACACCTCTGGACGAGTCAGGAGGCTTTGAAGCCTCCTATTCTCGTCTATGGTGCCGCTCCGCAAACGCCCGGCCGGCGTTTGCGGTGCGGTTGCGACGCGGTTGCGGGGCGTTTGCGGAGCGGTAACACCACTCAAACTGCATTATAGGCGTTTGTGGGGCGTTATTAACGCTCGGCAAACGCCTAGCAACCGCCGCTAAACCGCGCATGCGGCGTTTGCGGAGCGTTTGCCGAGCGTTAATAACGCTCCGCAAACGCCGGACCAACGCTTGCCAAAAGCTATAGGGGCGTTTGGCAAGCGTTGGCAAAACAGCCTAGTGTGAACGAGCCCATACAGGTTTGGCGGGAATTGGAGAAGTGATATTTTCTATGTTTTAGAATTATTGCTGTCACACTGGTAACGTGTGTATCGCAACTCATGTTTTCATGCATAGGCACCTGCTTTTATGTTTGTACGCTCAAGTGTATGTGGGGGTGGGGCCACATTGGCTGGGGAAAGTGATACGGGAACCAAAAGGGATATTTTACAGGTTACTTCTGGGTCATTAGCAGGAAGGTGAGTCAAGCGAACTTCCATCTCTCCCCTTACCTGGTGGTCCCTGCCATGGGGGAGTAGCACTTATTGGGAAGAGTGGAAGTGATCAGTCGGCACTTATTGGGAAGAGTGGAAGTGATCGGTCGACACTTATTGGGAAGAGTGGAAGCGATCGGTTTGCACTTATTGGGAAGAGTGGAAGCGATCGTTCGGCACTTATTGGGAAGAGAGGAAGCGATGGGGCGGCACTTATTGGGAAGAGTGGAAGTGATCGGTCGGCACTTATTGGGAAGATTGGAAGATTGGAAGCGATAGGGCAGCACTTATTGGGAAGTGTGGAAGCGATAGTGCAGTACTTTTTGAGAAGAGTGGAAGCGATCGGTCGGCACTTATTGGGAAGATTGGAAGCGATCGGTCGGCACTTATTGGGAAGATTGGAAGCGATCGGTCGGCACTTATTGGGAAGATTGGAAGCGATAGGGCACCACTTATTTGGAAGTGTGGAAGTGATAGGGCGGTACTTATTGGGAAGAGTGGAAGCGATCGGTTGGCACTTATTGGGAAGAGTGGAAGCGATCGGTCAGCACTTGTTGGGAAGAGTGGAAGTGATAGGGCGGTACTTATTGGGAAGAGTGGAAGCAATTGGTCGGCACTTATTCAGAGAGTGGAAGTGACAGGGCGGCACTTATTGGGAGGTGTGGAAGCGATCGGTTGGCACTTATTGGGAAAGAAAGAAAGAAAAAAAAATTTGTAAAAACAGTAGAAAATATTAAATCAACAAAACATGAAACTGCTAAATGTCTTTTAATTTGCAAAAAATAAGTGCCATAAGATGTCACCAGCACCAATATTAAAGACAAAATCAATGTCACGGATGGACTGTATCTGTGGCTGGCAGTGGCAGGGTGACAGTTGCAGTGAGTGGAGGATGATGGATCCACAATCTGACAGATCCCAGGCTGGAATTCTCCAGGCAATGGGGGGGAGATAAAACGCTGTGCCAGTAGCCAGGCAGCAGCAGCAGGCACCCCAGCCCCCACACACAGAGAACACCTGAACTGAGCGATCCCACACAGTGACAGATCCGACACAACACACCACCACTGACACAGATCAGCAGGCCCAGCAGACACTAGAAGAGCAGGCTGTGTCATCACTCACTGACACATTGCACATTTGATGGATGTCCGGTCGGGTCACACTCACAGACACAAGACATCAGAGTCAGACATCACCTTCCTCCGCAGACGCAGCTCCACCTCTGCTGACGAATGGGAAGAGAAGGGCTGGAACTCCACAGTGATCAGCAGCTGACAGCCAGCTTGCAATAAGGGACTGAGTCTGAGAGCAACACTGGAAGGAGTGGCAGCACAGCTGCTACACTGGCCCCAGACACCCAGTGTCCCACACAGAAAAAGTGCCGTCCTGTGCTGTGCCCAGGTGCCCCTAGGTGGCAGTGCGCCCTAAGCGGCTGCCTAGTGGAAGCACTGGCCCTGGTGTGTCCCTTCCCTCCAATCAGCTCTTACTGAACTCTGCAGTGCGTAACTTCAGCTCCCTGCCCTTTGCTTTCTGAAAGCTCAGACAAGCTGTATAAAATCTGCACTTTGAACAGCTGTAGAAAAGAAAAGACTGCAGATAAACAGATATAACTTACACAGAGGAAACAAATCCTCCTACGTATCCTCACTTCCTTAGGTATATGTACCTAAGAAACACTTTATTTATGTATTAAAAAACACAGAACACTGCTAGTTTGTGTCTTTCATATCAAATTCAGCTTTAGGCCACATTGCTATAGCTCATATGTGATTGCAAAGTAGTATGATGAGATAATAGCTTGGAAATTGCCCCGGTTCAATCTTTGTAGCCTCTTTACAGCTCCCCCTAGTTTCATTAGTAAAATAGCAGACAAGCCCATGTGTTGCCAAGTTCTCAAGGGCAACCACCAGGCAAGGATCTCAATGCTTCCCTAATTAACACTTAATGAATCAATTAGTCAAGCCGAAATTAGAACCGGAAAATCTGCTCTAAGCATGTGATATCTCGATTCATGTTGATTGTCCTTGAGGACAGATCCAAGAAAAAGAGATCTACAGCAAAGCTTTTCAAACTTTGTTGGGACACTTTGATTTGAATTTCCTAGGATGTGTCGTACTCCCTTTGTACCTCCATGCTTCTCCAAAAATGCTTAATGCTGAACCCCAAGCAGATATAACAAATACAGATTAATGCAGCTCTGTGGTCATTAACATATATGTCGTTTTAAAATGCAGTTAGTGTTAGTACCTGAATTTGAACAGAATCAAACTATTGCAATCCCTGGACAGCAGAGTGCTACTTCTTTACAGGCTGGGGACAGAAACATGACAGCCTGGGCTCAGAGAAATGATGCTGGACTAATATGGCCGTCGTACAACCCAGATAACTGATGACATCTTATGGTGGAAAAGGAGTACTGCAAGGGCCAGCTTTGGGTCGAAGGTAAGTATTGCAACACAGGCTGCTTTTTATTTTATTTTATCTTTTTATGGGCTATTTTTTTTACTAGAGTTCTGCTTGAAGGTGGGATATAGGAAAGGGCTACTTGAAAATAAATCTTTTAAAAACACACAAGGAACATGGCCTAAATATTCAGATTAAAAAAAAAAGACACTAGCCCATCTACTTGCTTAACATCAAGAAGGGAATCTGTATCTGCTAGAAACAGGGCAGACCGGGAATCTAGAGAATGTACCTGGAACTGTGTAGAGGCGCAGGGCTCAGGAAAGATACTGAGAAGGTATCATTCCTCTAAGGGACACTGGCAGCTTGGGACGCAAAGTGGTTGACAACATTCTGGAAAATCGATTTGACAAAGGGGACTCGTGGAGACAGCAGGAGCAAATGTGACATGAGGCAGGAGGAGAAACGGGACTCGGAGTGCTTGCACATTCAGTGGAGGTGAGATTCCTAAAAAGGGCTGAAGTGAAGGTCTAAGGAGCCACCTGATATTCACCAAAGCACCCCACAAGGGAATAATGGGCTTTGATGCAGGACAGCTCCTGGCCCTTCGCAGGCTGGAATTCCCTAGGCAATGGGGGGAGGTAAAACGCTGAGCAGCAGCAGCAGGCACCCCAGCCCAAACACACACACAGAGAACACCTGAACTTAGCAATCCCACACAGTGACAGATCCGACACAACACACCAACAATGACACAGATCATCAGGCCCAGCAGGCACTAGAAGAGAAAATGGGACTCAGAGTGCTTGCACATTCAGTGGAGATGAGATCGCTAAAAAGGGCTGAAGTGAAGGTCTAAGGAGCCACCTGATATTCACCAAAGCACCCCACAAGGGAATGATGGACTTTGATGCAGGACAGCTCCCGGCCCTCTGACTCACTTTAACAGGCAACAACGAATGCCAAAGCACCAATGCACTCTGCAGGCATTCAGAGACTGCAGGAGAGAAATGGATCGGTTCCTCTCTATGTGCATGCAGCCCTCCCACCCCTCCTATCCTTCTTTCTGCTGCCCTCAGGCCCCTGTGCTCTCTCCGGGCCCTTGTGTGCTCTCTCCTGGCTCCCCCTCCTCCCCCCCAGTAGCCAGCAGGTAAGGGGAGAACCCGGCAGTGCTGGAGTGATCTGTCAGGGTGGAGATCCGGGGAAGGAGCCGGTAAATATGTCATTTACTGGCCCCTTCCTTGTCTGAATGGGCAGTCAGTGATCAGTACCGATACTGACTTTGTCCATTCATACTGTAACTGTGGCATAGTAAACTGTGTTTACTATGCTTCAGTTTATGAATGGACAGGAAGCTCTGTGCAGAGCTATTGCTATCCATTCATTCTGTGCTGCTTGAGGGCTCAATCTCCTTTCTCTGTCTCAAAAATGAGACCTCAAGGGTCTGTTTAGACCCCTGATATCTCACCAAAGCCCCTCCAACCAAGCTCCTAAAAAATTGTAAAAAAAAAAATAAAAAACTTAAATTGTAAAAAAAAATTAAATTAAATAAAGTGGTAAATAATGATTTAAAAAAAAACTACACAAGTGGCAGAACTACCAGGGTTGCAAAGGTCACACTTGTGACCAGGCCCTGGCATTCTATCACTGGGCTCCAAGGGAAGGGCCCCCTGGCTGCTCATTCTAAAATTCCCAGGCCTATTTTTTGTCCCAGCCAGGGCCTGCTGCAGGATCACTGGGGTGCTGGGATCACAGGAACACAGGAGTGAGAGTCTCTGGGAGTAAAGAGTTTTCTGGAAGTGCTGGGATCACAAGAACACAGGAATGCTCACTTTGTGTACACAGGAGTCCACACCAAGTGCTGGAATGCTAATTTCACAGGAAACACAGACGCTTTGGGAAGGCGGGAAGTCACCGGGGATCCCCAGGATGCAAGAAAAAAAAAACTCTGGACACACAGGGGGCCTGACAGCTAGCATACAGACACATTGCTGGAACACTGAGCAACACATGCACTAGCCATTTAAAACAGCACCTGGCCATGGTTTAGCTGCAGTGCTGGTGGCCTGATTGGTTGCACATTGGTGGCCTAAATGGAGGTAAGGACCCAGCATTTGAATGAGGCACACTCAGTGTTGACTTTCTGGTGACTAGTGGTCTGATGACTGCTGTGATTATGATCAGGAAGCAGCCGGGCTGGTGGAGGAAGCACAGATACACAGAATGAATGAAGCAGTAGCAGGAAGATCTTTGCATTGCAGGTTCCCAGGTAGAGCTTCCTCTCCAGCAAGGAGAATAGATGAACAGTACAGTAATGACTTCACTGACCCTTGATTTACACTCTATGGGTCGGTTGCGGGTGCAGGAATCACATCTGTTCCCATACCCGCAGCCACAAGTAGCTGAATTGTGCTGCTCTTACGAGACGCACAGGGCTGCCACTCATTCTGACTGGCACCTCCACACATCTCAGTCCGCAGTGCGATCACAGGTATGGAAACCGCACAGAAACCACATGGTCAAAAAGACCATGCAGTTTCCCTGCGTATGCATTTTTGAAAAGGTGCATGCACCTTTTTTGTGCGGGACACACATCAAAACAGCCCATTTAAATGATCTGACTGCTGTGCGTGAGCAAACGTGGGCCGCATGGCCCGCCCTAATGTGAACCAGGCCTTTATCTCACTGCAGATCTGGTGAGGCTAGCAGTAAGCAGCAGCCTTACCCCCCCCCCCCCCCCCGGTCACATCAAGCCAGACTTTGAAATCGTGTGACTTACAGTGAAGTCGTATGATTTCAAAGTTGGCGGACATGCCAATTTCAGGTGTGATTTGCAAGACATCCGACACAGATGTCTATGTAAATCACACCAAAAGTAGTGCATGTACTACTTCAGAAATCGGTGCGGCTCCGACCAATATGACCGCTGTAATTGTGGATAATAGGGTGCGACTTGGCATACGATTTGCAAGTCGAATGGCATGCAAATCGCATGCCAATTCACATCCAGTGTGAGCAGGGACTTAGACAATAACAACAGCTAAAAGGCTACAGAACAGGAACTTAGGCCCCTTTTACATGGATGTTCCGATCGGGTCCACCTGCCGATTTTTTGGAACCTCTATTCTCCTCTATGAAGCAGCAGGTGTAAACGGACATGTGAACATTTATACCTGCCAACATCCAATCCGATCCGCCAAAAAGAGACGGAGATCCATTCCCTTCCATCTGTAAGATTGGATGGGATTGAATTCAGATGGAAATGGACAGGCGGACCGTTTCCATCCAACCGCCAATAGAGGACAGCGGGCTGTGTCTGTGTCCGTTCTGCAGCAGCGGAGTGGGCACAGACCTGTCATCCACTTGGTCAGTGGGGATCAGCGGAGAGAACCCCCCGCTGAGCAAGCAGATCCGCTGACATGTCCTCCCCGTGTGAAAGGGGCCTAAATACAATAAAAACCACGCTAATGTAAATAAGATAATATCAATAGGAAAAAGCTGCAAAGACACTAGGAGATATTTTCCATTGTAAAAAAAAAAGTTCTGCGCTAATTCATAAAATTCATACAACAAACATCAATATAAGTAAATACATAAAAAAAAGTCCTGCAATTAATTATGTGCAAATAAATAAAATACCACAGTTGATAATGTTCAAATAAATAAAAGTCCCCCAACTGACCTTGTAAAAATAAAATAAATTATAAAAGTCCCACAAGTAGCCTCCCTAGCGATCTGATTATGTCAGTATTTCTGTGCTCAAAGCGGTACTTTTTTTTGCATGGAAATATGTCTTTTTTTTATTGTAGGCTGTAATTTTTAGGAATAACTCACTGAAATCTGTCTGAACAAGAGTCTAGTAAACATCCCGGGTATGATAAAATTTGAAACACGAAATCATACATTTTAATATAATAATCATAAAAAATAATAATATAATAATAATAAATTTAATTCAATAATATAATCAAACCAAAAACACTGACATTTGAAATAGAGCGCCAAGTTCGCACATCGCTGAGCAAAGTCGCAGAATCGTTTTCAGTGTCTGATGATGAATTTCCCCCACGAATCATTATCACTCAATTCTGCAAGTGGTTCTGATTTACTATCGCTGTTCTCTAGCCGGTCTAAAACCGCTTTTGACCTAAAGGGACACTTTTTGGACGCCATGGACGTTTCTCAGTTTCCAGACAGAAAGAACAGTAAAAATGCAGGCAGGGCACAGGACAAAGCGCTCGGGACAAAATGTATGTGAAATGGTTTGATACAGCAATGTTATACTATGTGGATTTAGTGTATTTAGTGAATGTCACTTTTTCACATTTTTAAATTTCCCACCGGTTCCTTCCCCCGTACGTCCTGACGTCGCAGGGGACGGAACGCGGAAGACAGATGCCGGCATCCGCCGGAGGACATTACAGTGGACACTGCAGGAGGGACATCGCGGGAGCGAAGGACAAGGTAAGAGAAGAACATATCCCAGGGCAACGCTGCAGTGTATTCCGGAGTGTAGCTCAGGGTTACCGCTTGTGGTGCTGAAACTTTACCCCGAGCTACACTCGGGAATACCTCCAGGGAGGTTAATCAAGTGAATGTCCACAATATGTAATATGTAAGAATTTCCACCCAAAACTTTGTGGAATACAGTGAAGGAAATAAGTATTTGCTCCCCTGCTGATTTTGAATGTTTGCCCACTCACAAAGAAATGATCAGTCTACAAATCGAATGTTCGGTGTATTGTAACCCTGAGAGACAGAATAGCAACAAAAAATTCAAAAGACTTGCATGTCTAACAAATGATGCACTGATTTGCATGTTCATGAGGGAAATAAGTATTTGATCCCCTATCATTCAGCAGGATTTCTGGCTACCAGGTGTATTTCATACAGGTAACAAGCTGAGATTAGAAGCAGTCTCTTAAGGTGGGAATACACGATTAGAAAATCGACCGATCGGTCATCCGACGACCAAGAGTCGTTTTGTTCGTTAGTCAAAATCGTGGCCCACATTAACCAATCTAAAAAAATAATTCGTCGGGCAATACGTAGTTTTGACGTCTTCCGTACAAGTGGAAGTGATGCGGTGTGCGTGTGACCTTGTAGCCACACCCTTCCGGCCAGAAAGAGCGATATACACAACAATTACCAGCAATGAGTATAATATTGTTTATTACATGACCTATATACATAAATAGTGATACATAAAATATAATCTGCAGAATTCTGGTTTCATTATCTCATTAGGCCGATCTACTTTTAACATTTGGATTTTTTGTTCGTGTTTACGAAGATTCCTTGGACATGAACATCCGGGTCATCTTCTATTTCCACTCATGTGTGATAGCGCTTGATAGATTTTTTTCGTACGACCGTCATACCGCCGCATAGAAAATCGGTCGTTCGTATGCGAAACGACATTTTTCACTGTTGATTTTTTTGTTCACAATATCGTTATCAGTTAAAACATCCTGCTCATCAACGAAGAGAAAATCGTTCCATCAGCGGTTCCGCAAAATTTTTCGTACGATTTTCGTATTGTGTGTACGGGGCATTAAAGGGAGTTTTTCCAGCTAATTATCTGTTAAGCGAACAGACGCTGATCTGACTCTTGCAGAATATCAATGGACTGCATAATACCTAAACAGGTCATGTAACATAGGCTGGTACTCAGCTTGCATCATAATCAGCGGATATAATCGAGGTGTAGCCCGACCACCATGCCCATCGCACACACTCAGCTTCTCTCCTAAAAATGCACAAATGTAATTGTTAGCAATTTAAAAGTGGCAGTCTCTGATCTTAATTAATTTCTTATATGACCTAATTGAAATTCACAAGTCAGGCTTTTTCCTCTGCTTATCCTCTTAGATCTCATTTGAGTTTTGCTGTTGATTTCCTTTGCCTCATTCACAATACGGCAATTAATTTCTGATGTAATGATTAAAACAAGGCTTGACATGAAAAAGACACTGCAGGCTAATTAACAACCCCTGAAAACTAAGCAAGAGCTGTCACCGACACACATCCAGGATTCATTCTGTTTCTTAAAGAAAAACTCCAGCAAGACATAGTTCATTATGATATGTCTATGTAGTAAGTACGTTTGCTGGAATCCAATCCCTTAACCTCCCTAGCGGTCTGATTATGTCCATATTTCTGTGCTCAAAGCGGTACATTTTTTTTGCATGGAAATATGTATTTTTTTTATTGTAGGCCTGTAATTTTTAGGAATAACTCACTGAAATCTGTCTGAACAAAAGTCTAGTAAACATCCCGAGTATATTAAAATTTGAAACACAAAATCATAAATTATAATTTAATAAATAATCATAAAAAATAATAATATAATAATAATAAATTTAATTCAATAATATAATCAAACCAAAAACACTGAAATTTGAAATATAGCGCCAAGTTTGCAGATCGCTGAGCTTAGTCGCAAAATCGTTTTCAGTGTCTGATGACGAATTTCCCCCACGAATCATTATCACTCAATTCTGCAAGTGGTTCTAATTTACTATCGCTGTTCTCTAGCCGGTCTAAAACCGATTTTGACCTAAAGGGACGCTTTTTGGACGCCATGGACGTTTTTCAGTTTCCAGGCAGAAAGAACAGTAAAAATGCAGGCAGGGCGCAGGACAAAGCACTCGGGACAAAATGTATGTGAAATGGTTTGATACAGTAATGTTATACTATGTGATTTTAGTGAATGTCACTTTTTGTCATTTTCAAATCTCCCACCGTTCTGTCCCCCGTACGTTCCAACGTCACAGGGAACGGAACCCAGAAGACAGATGCCGGCCAGAGGACATTACAGGGGACACTGCAGGGAGGACATCGCGGGAGCGCAGGACAAGGTAAGTGAAGAACAGATCCCAGAGCAGCACCGCATAGTAAGCCCGAGTGTTGCTCGGGGTTACCGCTTGTGGTACTGAAACTTTACCCCGAGCTACACTCGGGAATACCGCCAGGGGAGTTAATTTGGGCTTCAGGCTCCATAGATGAAACCATCGTACTTTTCCAAGAGGCAGTTGAAATTACCCCTTGTGCAAGAAGCTGTTGCAACTGTCTTTGGCTGGCTATGTCCTTTGAGACCTCACTGGTGAACAGTTTATGGATGGCAGGCTGTTGTTTCAAACTGAACTGGCAAGTCTAGCAACACAGACTAAGGCTAGGTTCACACCTATGCAGGTTGCGTTTGAGCCATTTCTGCATTGCGTTTTTGCAACTGCATTTTGCTGCGTTTTTTGATGCATTTTTTTTTTCTTATTTTTCTTGTTGCTAGGCAGATTTAAAATGCAAAACACATCAAAAATGCACTACATGCTTTTCTGCAGCATTTCCATTGAAGTCTATAGAATCAAAAACGCAATTTTTTGCGTTAAAAAAAGTCCCTGACCCTTTCCAAAAAACACACCTGGTGAAAACGCGGAGATGTGAAAATGTCTCATAGGAAATCATGTTAAATAGGCTCTACTGCGTTTCTGCAAAACATAAAACGCTGCAGAAACACTTAGGAGTGAACCTAGGGTAAGGGCTCATTTACATGGTCTATGGTGGATTAGTCTTCATAGAGCGTTTGACAGGTGGTGAGTAGGCGTTATATCACCTTCTCACCTTTTCTGACAGGCTTGTGGTGCCGCTCCAAGTCGGTCAATAAAAGGTAACCCTACCGATGTGCTGGAGGTGGGAGCAGGCGTCCTGAACACCATCCAGGAGTGTGTGGAGTCAAAACAGAAATATGGAGATCTCTCAGACCGACCCACATGGAGTAATGGAGAGTGTATGTGTTGGCCTCAGCCCAAGACCTCTGATGTATTTCGCCCCACCCATCAGGGCTTTGTCACAGAAGGTGGGGCGTCAGAGTGTGTGGCCAGAGTGAGGGTTGAGGCCTACACATACATCCTCCATTACTCCACGTGGGTCAGCCCCAGCGACCTACACGCCTTTTGTTTTAACCCATAAAAGGCCAATCCACTGCTTGTCCATAAAAATAGGTAATTTAAAGTGGGACTTTAAATTTACCCCTGGGGTTCATAAAGATTTATACAAGCAAACAGAATTATATGTAAAATTACAAAATTATCTTAGAGTTAACATCTAAAAAGATTGATCTATAGGTACAAACACCTTTCTTAAATATTAAATGTGTCTAATGACATAGGTCATCACGTTTCGGGGGTGCCCCTGCTTCTTCGGGGCCCAGAAGAAGGAGGAGCACCCAAGAAACGCATTGACCTACATTCATTAGACACATTCCTTGCCTAAATAATGGGTTTCTCAACCAAGGTTTCATGGAACTTAAGGGTTCCTCCAGAGGTTTCTAGGGGTTCCTTGAGGTCTCACCAGTGCTCTACGAGATCCTGCATGGCTCTCCTCCCCTTCTCCATGACCACAGAGAGGGACGGGAGTAGTGGTGCTGGGAGACTGGCTCTAAGGTTGCCACCTCATCCCTTTAAAACCGAACACATATTAATTACACAGGTTCTCTGGTTTATTAAGGTGGTAATTAAAGTCACTTAGTGCCTCATCTGCATTAAATTAGTCCCAGAACCTGTGTAATTAATATGTGTTTGGGTTGGGGATGGGATGGCAACCCTACCTGGCCCCCAGCAGCCCATGGGCCAGCACCGGTCTGTGTAAGGGGGTAATTCTTCCCAATGACCACAGATCTCAATGGGGAAAAGTATCATGCTGGATATCTATACTGATATGGACTGGGTAAAGTGTCAGGAACGTAAGGATGCCCCATTGTTTGATGGAAATGAAAATTATCAACCTACAGAGGACTGAATTCAAAGACACCCCAAAAATGAAAGTGAAAAAATGATGGAGCAGGCGAGTCTATTTTGCTGAAATTTCATTGCAGCAACTCAGAATGGTCCTCAGTAGTTTGTATGGCCCCCACGTGCTTTTATGCATACCTGACAACATTGGGGCATGCTCCTAATGAGATGACGGATGGTGTCCTGGAGTATTTCCTCCCAAGTCTGTACCAGGGCATCACTGACCTCCTGGACAATTTGAGGTGCAACCTGGTGGCGTGGGATGGACCGAAAAATGATTTGTTAGAGGTGTTCTATTGAATTTAGGTTCTGTGAACGTGGGGTCAATTCAATGGTATCAAATCCTTCATCCTCCAGAAACTACCTGCATACTTTCGCCACATGAAGCCAGGCATTGTCGTGCACCAGGAGGAACCCACTGCACCAGTATAGGGTCTGACAAAGGGTCCAAGGATTTCATCCCAATATCTAATGGCAGTCAGGGTGCCATTGTCTAGCCTGTAAGAGGTCTGTACGTCGCTCCATGGATATGCCTCCCCAGACCATCACTGACCCACCACAAAAATGGTCATGCTGAACAATGATATAGGCAGCGTAAGGTTTTCCATGGCTTCTCCAGACTCTTTCACATTTGTCACATGTGTTCAGGGTGAACCTGCTCTCATCTGTGAAAAGCACAGTGGTGGACCTGCCAATTCTGGCGTTCAATGGCAAATGCCAGTCGAGCTCTATGGTGCTGGGCAGTGAGCACATGGCCCACTAGAGGATGTCGGGTACTCAGGCCACCCTCATGAAGTCTGTTTCTGATTGTTTGATCAAAAGACATTCACACCAGTGGCTTGCTGGAGGTCATTTTGTAGGGCTCTGGCAGTACAAAAGGAGCAGATACCGGTCCTGTTGATGGGTTAAGGACCTTCTACAGCCCTGTCCAGCTCTCCTAGAGTAACTGCCTGTCTCCTGAAGTCTCCTCCATGCTGTTGAGACTGTGCTGGGGGACACAGCAACGCTTCTGGCAATGGCACGTATTGATGTGCCATCCTGGAGTTTAGCTGTCTGTGCAACCTCTGTAGGGTCCAGGTATTGCCTCATGCTACCAGTAGTGACACTGACCCTAGCCAAATGCAAAACTAATGAAAAACAGTCAGGAAAGATGAGTAGGGAAAAAATGTCAGTGGCCTCCACCTGTAAAACCATTCCTGTTTTGGGGATCGTCTCATTGTTGCCCATCCAGTGCACCTGTTGTTAATTTCATTAACTCCAAAGCCGCTGAAACTGATTAACAACCCCCTCTGCTACTTAACTGACCAGATCAATATCCCAGGAGTTTCGTTGACTTGATGCTATACTCTGATTAAAAAGTCTTCCTTTCGTTTTATTGAGCAGTGTATTATGAGTTGTAGCTATAGTAACTTTTAGCAGGGGTTCCCTGAGACCAGAAAGTTTTTTTAAGGGTTCCTCTGTGTTGAAAAAGTTGAGAAAGGCTGCCCTACATGATATCAGTGTATTTATAAATATATGCAGTTCTTTAAAAATTCACCATCTTGTTGTAAAGGCTCTAAGATACAAGCTTTATATGAAAGTGGACAACTCCTTTAACGGTCCTCTGCAATGATGCCTTTCCTTACTGTGCTGCACTAGCAGAGGTCCTTTAGGAAGCTGTTGCTTCAAAAAAAAAAAGTTCTGTTCTTGTTTCATCACTTTCCAGCAAACTCCATGCATCTAGGGCAATTGCTTAAGCTGGGACCTCTAAATAAAAACATCTTCTTCAATTAGATAATTACCTAGTGGCTACAAATCTGACTCTTGTATCCAGATTGTCAGCTCCTTCTTCCCCCCCTCCATCAGCGTTTAGTCCTAATACCATGAAATATTCCTCTTTATCAAGTCTCTGTGATGTTCTGGTGGGAAGAGACTATTGAAAAATGTATGAATCCTCGTTCCTCTCGGCTAATGTATTCAGACTACTCTCCAGTGCCCGATCACAGCAACAACCTACTTTCTCTCCTGCAGGAAGAACTGGGGGAACTGATGCAGATAGTCAAAGAGAGGAAGCTGAAGAGCGAGTTAGCCGGCATGCAGAAAAAGAAGAGTATCCATGGAAACACAAAATCCAGCCCGAAACCTCAACAGACCAATAGCCTGCAGAGGTACGTCACCATGAAACGCATCGGAGACAGTGAACACGACTCGTGGGATGAATCTCTCCTCAGCATGAAGTTTTAATGCTGAGAAAGTGACTAGTTTCCTGTAGAGAGGCATGTAATAATCATAAGACGCCAACTGAAGAGGTTTTCATCTTTAAATGTGTGCTGGGAAGCATTTCCATTCTTAAAGTGACCCTGTGTCCAGATTATACACACCATACAATTATAACAAAAAAATATAGCGTGAATGTCTCAGCATTCACGGAAAAGTCACAAATCATATAATAAGCGTTTGTACTATGTGTGAAATGTCAGTTTTTTTACTTGTTGCCTTTTTTAACATTTTTTAACATTAATTCGCACTGAATCCGACTTTGAAATCGTGCGACTTTGCTTGAATTGAAAGTCAGATTTCAGTGCGACTTGGAAAACATCTATGTCTATGCAAATCGCACCTGAACTTGCAAATAGTAGTGTATGAACTACGTTCAAAATCGGTGTGACTCCATCGATTTGACCGCTTTCATTGTGGACAATAAGGTGTGACTTGTCATGCTGTTTGAAACAATCAATTTGAATGACAATTTGCACCGGTGTGACCGAGGACTAATGCAGGGCATACATGGGTCGAATTCCGAATGATTTTTAGTCCGAAAATCGAAAACGTCATTCGCTCGGTAATCCAATGGTGCCATCAATGATTTTGAAAATCAGCCGACCAAGTCATAAAGTTCACCCCATATAACAGGCGAAACTTCTGTTCCTTCCAGGTCACGGCTCACGCGCATATTCTTTCCGGAAAAATGATCCTACGATTTGACCACCATTGAGTCGAAAATCAGTCGTTTTTTGCGAATTTTCCAACATGCCCGATCACTGAAAAGGGGAGGAACCACAAACATCGGCCGGTGCCATTGACCCACCAACACAGCGAGTATCGACCAATTATTCCTAGGTCCGATTTTCGGACGAAAAAGCGGTTGAATTTCAACCCATATATGGCCAGCATTAGAGAAAATAGCCATAAGAACATTTGAGCAGAATGTATCAATTCTGTATATCATTTCCCTATCTGCAGGGATCACTCTACATGTTCTGCATAACGCTGGTAACATTAGCTGTGAAAAGTCACGTTAAAAACATGAGATTTTCAGCGTTTTTGTTTTAGTATTTAGTGCCGTTTTGCCAATTTTGGCGTTTTTTAGAGGTTTTTTGGACCCTAAAAATTTATTTTTTTTAGTTAAAAAAATTTCCAAAAATGCTGGTTTTCTGCGGTTTACCACGTCTTACTGCGTTTTGCTGCGTTTTTCAGCGTTTTTACAGATAAAAAAACTCCTCTAGAAGCCCACTAGTCCTGGGTTTTTTTCCAACCAAAAAACATCCCTGCCAAAAAAGCACTGATTCCAGTCTGTGTGCATGGACACATACGATAACATGCTGGGGGTTTACTAGCTGTAGAAAAAAACGTCAAAAGCCAAAAACAGCCGCTGTAAAAACGTCCCGTGTGCATGAGGACTGAGCATGCAGTGTTGGGCTATTTTCTCTGATGGTCACATTTTCTTTAAAAAAGGTGCAGGAATCTAAAAAGACAACGTTTAGGCCTCATTCAATTTTGTAGCTTTTAGTCTGAGCAAAAACCTATTGTTATCAATAGTCCTTGTTCACACCTGAGTGTCCGGTTGCTTGTAGTAAAATGCCTGTGGCTCAAAAAAGTACATGAGCTATTATACTCACCTAGATGGATGCAGCATCAATCTGATGCTGCATCTGTCCCCAGCCGGCTCTACACAGAGAACTAAGCAATCAAAGACTGCTGATTGCCCAGTTTTCGGTCTTCTGTGAGCAGAGAGCCAGGGACTGTCAGTAACAGCTCTCTGCTCTACCCCTCCAGCACTCACTGGAGCTTCGGGCTGTAAAGGAGGTGGGAGTGACTGGCTCAGGCTCTCAGTGACACGCTGAGAGGCTGAGCCAGCTGCCAGCCAGACATCTGGGTGGATCCTGACATCATTGTCGGGATCCCTGCACTGTCTGAACCAGATCTTTGATATCAGAATCTGGGTCACAAGAGTGCACAACTAAGTGCAAGTAGGGTCAAAAGAACTTAGGCCATGCTTCTCCTTTAACTCATCTGGTCAAATGTTCTTAAAGAGGAACTCCAGTCGTTTTTAAGAATATTAAATAAACAGCAGCTACAAATACTGTTTTAAGAAACAGATACTCATCAGCCCTGGAGTCCAGTGCTGTCTTTTTTCAGGCCAGTTCTTTGCTGTTTTTTGGATCCATCTTGGCTGTGGGAGCTGGCTTTGACTTCCTGCTGTTTCCCAGACATCTACTCCTTGCACATTTCCCTGGAAGTTGTCGGTGGGGATGGGGTGGGTCAGCCAAACTTGTAATTTACCTGGTGGAAAATGGTGTCCACACCCTGCGAAAGACAACAAGTAGAAACTTCTTTTTCACCCATATTACAAACATTACAGGTGTAATTCGGGTCTTTCGTGTGAATTTTAGAATTATTTTTTATAAATAGACCCCGAAATATTCACATATTCTGAAGCAGTAAAAGTACTCATCCATCTCTGTTTCTAAAAGCATTTTTCTTGAATTATTTTCAAAATCCACAACAAAGGCATTGAAATCTTAGCTCATTCCTGATTACTTTTTATTGCTCAGAATCATGGGAGCCAACCTTCTAATGTAATCACATAGCAGGTGTATGGAAGCTGCTCATACCCCAGTAGAATCTTGTCTGAATGTTCATATGAAAATTCTGAAAAATCCTTTATTAGACCATCCAATGATGCCAACATTGAGTCATCTTAGCCTCTTCTAAATTCCTTCAAATTTCTTCCAGACCTGTTATTTAAATAGAATTCCAAACATATTAAACGGGTTTCTTTTGTGCCGAGAACATACACATTACAATATGTAGGATTTTTTCAGAAGGAAAACCACATTTCATTGGTTCGAGGAAATTTTCCATCCTGCTCATTTGAATTTTCTCATCTTCACAGTCATGAGTTTTTGCACTTGCCCTTTATACGTAATCTTAGGTATATTACAGTGGAGCTCTAGGCTGTCCCCAAAAAATGAGAAGTCAGCAGCTACAAAAACTGTAGCTGCTGACTTTTACTATATGAACACATACCTGTCCAGGGATGCAGCGATGACCTCACCTGAGCTGGTACTTCAATTGGCTTCCGGTGCAGGGGCCAGCATCTTAAGTAAGGAAAACAGGCAGGGAAGCCTTGCAGCTTCACAGCCGGTTTCCTACTGCAAATGTATAAAGGGTCCCAGAAGGCTGTGGGGGAAGGAGGGGGAGGCCGAACTTCTGTCCCAGAAGCGCATCTGACCAGAAGTGTGTGTGGGCACCTGTCAAAACCAGGTTCCCGCTCCCCCCCCCCCCCCACAAATTGCCAAATGTGATATTGGAGGGGGGGGGGGGGGAGGGAATGCATACAAGCAGAACTTCTTCTTTCAGGTGAAGTTCCTCTTTAATTATATAGAATTTGTTTACATACAGTTGTGTTCAAAATAATAGCAGTGTGTTGAAAAAAGTGAATAAAGCTCAAAATCCTTCTAATAGCTTTTATTTCCATCCACACAAATGCATTGGGAACACGACACATTCTATTCCAAATCAAAACATGAAGAAAAATATATCAAACTTGTCTTGTTCCTCAAAAAAAAATTGAAGAAAAGTGAATATTAGACGGTTCAAAAAAAATAGCAGTGTTTGTATTCTTCTTTACAAACTCAAACATTCACTATATAAACTGAAAAATGTTTGAAGATTTTGCTTTCCTTTGAATGACTTAATGAATATTTGGTTGTAGTCGCACTGTTTCTGAGAACTGCTGTACATCTGTGTTGCATGGAGTCACCCAACTTCTGGCCCCTGTGATCAGGTATTCCAGCCCAGGATGATTGGACTATATTCCACAATTCTTCTCTATTTCTTGGTTTTTCCTCAGAAACGGCATTTTTGATGTCACCCCACAAGTTTTCTATTGGATTAAGATTCGGGGATTGGGCTGGCCACTCCATAACGTCAATCTTGTTGGTCTGGAACCAAGATGTTGCACGTTTACTGGTGTGTTTGGGGTCATTGTCTTGTTGGAACACCCATTTCAAGGGCATTTCCTCTTCAGCATAAGGCAGCATGGCCTCTTCATGTATTCTGATGTATTCAAACTGATCCATGATCCCTGGTATGAGATAAATAGGCCCAACACCGTAGTATGAGAAACATCCCCATATCATGATGCTTGCACCACCATGCTTCACTGTCTTCACAGTGTACTGTGGCTTGAATTCAGTGTTTGGGGGTCGTCTGAAAAACTGTCTCCGGCCACTAGACCCAAAAAGAACAATCTTACTTTCATCAGTCCACAAAATGTTGCGCCATTTCTCTTTAGGCCAGTCAATGTGCTCTTTGGCAAATTGTAACCTCTTCAGCACATGTCTTTTTTCCAACAGTAGGACTTTGCGGGGACTTCTTGCAGATAGCTTGGCTTCACATAGGCGTCTTCTAATTGTAACAGTACTCACAGGGAACTTTACACCTTCTTTCATCTTCCTGGAGCTGATTGTTGGCTGAGTCCTTGCCATTTTGGCTATTCTTCTATCCATTCGAATGGTAGTTTTTGGCTTTCTTCCACGTCTTTCAGGTTTTGGTTGCCATTTTAAAGCATTTGCGATCATTTTAGCTGAGCAGCCTATCATTTTCTGCACTTCTTTATATGTTTTCCCCTCTCCAATCAACTTTTTAATCAAGGTACGCTGTTCTTCTGAACAATGTCTGGAACGACCTCCTCAGAATTTCAGAGAGAAATGCACTGTAACCCGCATGTACAACATTTGCTGCCTTCCTTCCTTAAATAAGGGCAATAATTGCCACCTATTTTTCAAAGAATGAATGACCTCACTAATAGAACCCCACACTGCTATTATTTTGAACATGCCCCTTTCAATTAGTGATTCAATGACACAGAATCAGCAGCATGCATGTCATGACTGTTGGGTCTGTTGGATTTCTATTACTCTACTACACCTGCTAGTAAATTATTTGCCATGTAGAAATATCATTTCTACCAAAAATAGTGATTGATCCGGTTAGTGATGTCTGACTGCTATTATTTTGAACACAATTGTATATTTATATTATTTAATAGCAGGGCTTTTTTTTCAGCGGAAACATGGTGGAACGCAGATCCAGCACTGGATGTATGAAATGGGCAAGGGGTGCTGGAGTGTGCTGGAGGGTCTATTGATGCTTGCTGCTAGGGGAACTATTTTTGCTGGAGGAAATATTTTTTTTAGTGGGGGGTCTAATGTTTCTGCGGGGCATTTGTTGCTGGGAGGGATCTACTGTTGAGGGAGGGGGCTATTATTGCTGGCTGCTGGAGGGTTTAGAGATCTGTTGTCGCTCCTGGGGGTTTATTTTTGCTGGGGGGATCTGTTTTTGCTAAGGGGGTCTATTGTTGCTGGCTGCCGGGGATCTATTTTACTACTTTTCTTGTTATCATTAACAAATTCCAAATTAGTTAGCACAACAATATGATATGTGGTTCTGTATTCTCTAAAGTGGGCAACACTGGGAGGTGGGTATGAGGTGGAACCAAGGCTTTGTGCTTGGAGGTGGGTAGGGGGCAGAGACAAGGGTAACTCAGAAGGGAGTGGGGAGTTTCTGCACCTACTCTGAGAAAAAAAACCCTGTTCAACAGGATGGTAGATATATTTTAGTGTTGGTTTTTTTTTTGTCTTTATGTGAATATCTGACTCTATGAATCGAGGAGGTGGCCAATCAATTCATCTGCCCATCCTCCATTCATAGAGCACCTTTCATTGATGGAAGCTATAGTACAGCTTCTGTGAATGGAGGAGGGCAGAAAGGGCGGTCAGTTGGCATTTGTGACAAGTGCCTGTGAAAGGTCCAGCAGCTCTATTAATCCCTGAAACACTGGAAGATTTCCACCACTGGGTATGGATTTTAACTAAGATCACCAGCACAAGAGACGCTTCTCATTGAATGTAAGTACCATCATTTGTGCTGATTTCTTAAAAGCAGTTGCTAAATTATAAAAAATAATAAAAAAAGATTTAATTTAATTTATACCTGGACAGGTATGTCTTGACACTACATGATTATTATATTCTGCTGGTCCAACAGAGCCAATGTAAGGAAAATTTGACTGATGTATGATTATTAAAGCAAAACTTGCATCCAACTTTCACATACAACTTTTTCTTTAGAGCTTTTCCCCTTTTTTGGAGCTGCAGGTGCACATGAAGGCCATTTGAAAACTTCCATAGCATATGGGAATGTTTAGTCTGGCAATAACGGAGGTCAGCAGGCGACCCGTAATTGCTTTACTCTACCCAGCTCTTAGAAACGAATTTTTGTACAGAACACTTGATCTCCAAAATGTACTCACTTGTAGGAGAAGGAACTATTTTTACCCTTAATTGCTCCTTGAAGATGGGAACTATGGCGGGGTCTATGGCCTGTGCAGTCTATAGAAGATGAAGAGTGCGCTTCTAAGGTCCCTGTTGCTTTGTTTTCCTCCCAGGCTTCAGCCACAGAGTTCAGAGAGTTCACAGTCATTATCCGCGTTGATAGCAAGTCAGCAGGAACAGAGAGAAGCTCTGGAGCAGATGAACCAGAGGCTGAAGACTCTGGAAAGGATGATTCGTCTCAGCCTGCAGGCTAAAGCTCCAGCAGGTAACAGGATTAGAGGGTGACAAAGGCAATGTGTCCATCTCATGAGTTCACAATTTAGAAACTGCATTCCGGGAAACAAAAAGATGAAAATACAGCCCTATTTGGTTCAGTTTTCTAAAAAAAAAAATGTTAAATCTGTGATACAGCTGGTTCTTGAATCCCAGCATTTTAATATTGCCTGGTAACATGGGCCCCAAATGGCAAGTGGGCCCATCAGGCAGTTGTTGGTGCCGGCTGCATGATCACCATATGAGAAGACTCTCACCTTTACTGCCAATCATTTGGGCTGCTCTGTAAGGAGACCAGACCCAGCTAAGCATTCTTAGGCTGGCCATACACTATACAATTTTCTGTCCAATTTCTGCCCAATTTCCTTTAGATTTACCTTCAACTATGTAGTGCAAGAGCCTGCCTAATTGGATACAATTGAAAGTGTTGTTAGGTTTGACCTCCTATTATATGGTTTTTGGTAAATCTAAACCAAACATTTCGAGAAAGTTGTATAATGCATGGCCAGCCTTAGGGTCTGTTCACACCTGTAGCAGGTCTTGTTGCCTGGTCCACTGCTTATCACTTTTTAGAGGGCAGTTGACAGGCAGCTGGGAGATGATCTGTCACCTCCTCATCACCTGTTCTATCTAAGGTTGCCACCTCATCCCTTTAAAACTGAACACATATGAATTACACAGGTTCTGTGGGTGGTAATTAAACTCACCTGGTGCCTTATCTGCATTGCATTAGCCTCAGAACCTGTGTAATTCATATGTGTTCAGTTTTAAAGGAATGAGGTGGCAACCCTAGTTCTATCCCTAAAAAGCCTGCACCACCATGCTGCAAGCTCTTGCATTGAAGGGTGGTTGCAGCATGGCCTAATTTATTTGACTGTGTTGCGTTCGGAAACATTACTGCCCACCAAACACAACAGTGAGTATCATTTTTTCTGAAGCCGCAATGCTTTGCTTGGCATGTGTACAACCCAGTCTGGCTCTCAATGCAGCCTAAGGGGGCAGTAAAATTTTTTCCAATCCTTGGCCACCCATGTCAAGGAGCCTTTGAAAAGGAACTTCACCCCCCCCCCCTTTTTTTTTTTTTCTTCTCTTTTACCTGGTTGCTGGTTGGACCCTTCAGGAGGGTTGTTGGGAGTTATCATTCTTGACTAGGAAAGAAAGTCAAAAAAGTCGGGCTAGGATTGATAGAACAAACATTTAGGGAAACAAATTTTTGAATAACTGATTGTGTAACAAGAGAAGGAAAAAAATATCCAAAGTGCTAAAGGAGGGTGAAGGTTTTCTTCAAAGCTGAATCCCAGCTTAAATAGGAGCTCCATTCTAATTTTTAAGTCAGCAGCTACAAAAACTGTAGCTTCTGACTTTTAAACACAGATACTTACCTGTCCCGGCATCCAGCACTGTACTCACTTGAGTCCTTTGTTCCACTGGTCTTTGGTCCTCAGTGGCTGCACCTTGACTGTGAGCACCCAGCTGTGACAGCTTGCAGGATCACAACCAGGTGCCAACTGCACATGCATGTGTGTTGTGAAAGGTCCCACAGTCTTCTGGGACCTCTGACATGTCCCAGAAGACTGTGGGGAGAGGGGAGGGAGGAGGCAATCCAAGCAGAAGTGGCAGCGGGTACCTGTAACCCCCCCCCCAAAAAAAAGAAGTGCCATTTGTTAATGAGGTCCAGGGGAGGAGGCCATAAAGTGGAACTTCCCCATTTTGGATGAAGACCTGCTTTGATCCCTTCTTTTTGTACATAGAAGTTTTGGGGTTTTTTTTTTTGCATGTGTTTGAAGAGTATTTAAACACAAGTCCACTGCCTCCCATTTACTCTAATGGTGTAGTGTGGATGACCATTGTGAGACCACTTTTGACATGCTTTGGATGCAGCAGGCCCCATTGAGATTTGTTTGTATTGCACAGTGCGGGAGCTTATTCTCATTGGATTTTAAACTCCCAGCCTCCTCATGAAGTAGTCTGACGCTAACAGTGCCTCTGAGAAGTGGATGGAAGTTGGGGTTTGATGTAAGTATTTTTAAATGTTTTTACACATACTTATTTATTAAAAAGAAATTTCACCCCCACACTGCAATTGTTTTTTATCCATTCTTACCTGTTTTGGTTGGTTATCTTCTACTTACTTGTCCAAGGGATGTAGCGCTGTCCTTTTGCAATAAGATGTATGCCTACTACAAGTTGCGTCCTGCGCTGCCAACTTCCTTTGCTGTGTCATCAGGGGGCCGCCGTCTCCTCCTGGCTCTTACCAACCATGTGCATTCGCTGTGGTGCATCAGCAGGTGGATGGCTGCAATAAATTGAAAGAGCCTTGCTGGTCCCCTGATGACGTACATCACCACATGCGCAGTACAGTTTCCTGACGCCTCCTGGGATCTGTGATGCGAGTATCTTAGGAGCCTGAGGGCTTCTTCAAATAGGCAAGAATCCTGGAAGATGGCTTCTCCAGGTAGTAAAAAAAAATTTGTCCAATTGTGAAAAGCGGGATGGGTGAGGAGTCCAATGGTGTTAAGTGGATGGTGAGGGTGAAAGTCTGCATTTTTTACTTTAACTTGGGGAGAAGGAGACCATCAGTAAAGCAGAATGTGGCCCACTTTCATTTTAAAAGATAGTGAAGGCTCGGTAATCCGTTCACAACATCAAAATTACATGGACAAATGGAATACATTCTTTTCAGTCAGTCCAAGTGTTGAGTTGCAGTGTGTTGTGAAAAAAACGTTCATGTTGTAAAATTTGGTATGTTTACCTGTATTTAATTTAAAAATTAAATCCTTAAAGTGAACATGTGCTTTAAGTATACCTACAATGGCATGTCTGCTAAATACAGTAAGTCCATAGTCGCCAGCATTTGAAAATCGTTTGGGGGATCAATAAAGTGGGTATTGCGTAACAGTGTCTGGTCTCCCCTCTTTGCTTTGCTATGTTTCAGACCAGGGGTCTCCAAACTTTCTAAACAAAGGGCCGGTTGACTGTCCTTCAAACTTAAGGGGGGCCAGAGTGACCAGTAAGAGTAGAAAATGCCCCAGAATCAGTGGGTGTAAAAAAAAATTACATAGTGCCCGTAGTAAGTGGAAGGAGGAATAGTGCCCCATCATTGGTAATAATTGGAGGAATAGTGTCTAACTGTTTATATCAGTGGGAGGAAATATGCCCCATTGCTGGTGTCAGTGGGAGGAATAGTGCCCCTCATTGGTGTCAGTGGAAAGAAAATTGCTCCATTGTTGGTGCCAGTAAGAGGAATGGTTCCCCTCTGTTGGTGTCAGTGGAAGGAATTGCACCTCCTTGTTCGTGTTAGAGGGAGGAATAGTACCCCAAGGGTAATAAAAAAAGCACGCAAAGGGCTGCATTCGTTCCACAGCTACAGTTTTAAACTAATTAGGGCTTGGGGATGCCCTGAAGAGAAAGTAGGAATAAAGTAAGCCTCATCATTGTCAGTCGGTAAATTAATGCCATCAGCATTGGTGTCAGTGATCACAATAATAACAGTCAACACTGGAGTCAATGAGTGCAATAAAAACCCCTCTGCACTCTTCATCCACAGCTCACCCCTGCGTTCTCCATCCACAGCTCTGCTCAGCATAATTCTTCTACTGTTTGCCCCTGCACCGTCCGCCCCCCCCCCCCCCCCCCACTAGGCACAGCTCACCTCTGCAAGCCCCACTCTGGGCACAGCCCCCTCTACACTCCCTGTTAACAGCTCCTTTTATCCACATCTTGTGTCTGCACCCCTATATCCACTACTCACCCCTGAACCCCTGTCCACAGCTCGACAGCACTACTAAATCCCTGGTCAACAGCTGAACAGCTCTCCTGAACCCCTGGTCCACAGCTCGACACCACCACTGAACCCCTGGTCAACACTGAGCAGCACCACTGAACCCCTGCCCAACAGCTCCCCTGAACCCCTGGTCCACAGCTCAACAGCACCACTGAACCCCTGGTCAACATCTGAGCAGCACCACTTAACCCCTGGTCAACAGCTCCCCTGAACCCCTGGTCCACAGCTCGACAGCACCACTGAACCCCTGGTCAACACTGAGCAGCACCACTGAACCCCTGGTCAACAGCTGAACAGCTCCCCTGAACCCCTGGTCCACAGCTCGACAGCACCACTGAACCCCTGGTCAACATCTGAGCAGCACCACTGAACCCCTGGTCAACAGCTCCCCTGAACCCCTGGTCCACAGCTCACCAGAATGCTGCACACCCAACCCCCCTGCATACTAAGAGAAAGGTGTGAAAAACCTATGACCTCTCAGCTGTTCAGTTAGAGCTGAAGCCAAGAGGTCATAGAAAACCCCAAGTCCTGTACTGTACCTTCACACTACCTAGGAAACTCAGAAAGACCCTAAACTAATTTACTTCCACAGTAGAACCCAGGGCTGTTTCATTTCAGGACCCTTACCTGAAATCAGTCAAGCCTGAAGTACATTGATTGTTAAGTGAGACTGAGTTGCTCCCAGAGATATTCATGAAATTGAAGAATTATCTGTGGCCAGACCTCCCCTAACACTCTGCCATCAGCTTTCCAATAAAGCCTCAGACATTCAACAGCCCTCAGTTATTTAAGAATGAACCGAGGGTTGTTCATCACTAAATGGCACCCAGGTCCATAGTAAGTTGCGAGGGCAAAATATTTCACTGGTATGGAAAATAGAATGTATTTCAGTATAGTTAAAAGGAAACAATATAAAGAATAAACTTAGGGCAACGCCAGAAGTTGGAGCAGTTTTATTGCTGTGAGCTACAGAGATTGTGCTAATCCAACTTTAAAGCATTTTAAGAAAGGAAGCAATCCGTCCTAACACAACAGCATGAAATCAAAGATGACTGGCTCAAATGCAGGAAATCAATTGTGTCAAACGTCACCGAGATCTAAGAGAATAAAGAATTTATATTGAGCCTTTCTAGGTTGATGGAAAAACATCAATGTCATAAAAACAGACAAGTAACTTTTAAAGCCTATTAATTGTTTGTTTAAACACACCAAGGATATTAAAGAGCACCTGTCGTTTTGGTTATATTAGTATGCTGCTAAGTAGGGAGGAGGAAGATGGTACTAAACTTTTTGTTTTAAATTGCAAAATGTTTTTAATGTATTTTAAACAGATTATAGTAAGCCACCTCTCATATGTTAGTAAAGAGAAACTATTATTATATTTGTTGACTTTATTTGATTATATTTAGCTATTATAAACTGATCTTTTAGGCTATGTTTTCATCAGTAGGCATGTGCGATTAGTTTCATTACGAATTGAAATTCAGATCAAATTTACGTTATTCAGAGATTCCAATGTATCTGAATTTCCATATCCCAATAGTAATGAACTTCAATGAATCCAAAATAAATTCTAACAAAATTAATTTTTCAAATTTGTATTTAAAAATGAATTCAAATTTGAAAATGAATTCGAATTCAAAATGGAAACATATTGCAATAAATAGAGTAAGGTATAAAAGTAAAATAAGATGCTCTATAGAATAGAATAGAAAATAAAAGAATAGAATAAAAGAGTAGAATAGAATAGGAAAAATAAAATAGGATAGAATAGAATAGAATAAAATAAAATAGAACAAATATAACCATCGTCCAGAATTTGAATTTCAAGAGACGGCTATGTTCGTTTTATTTTATTCTAATGTATTTAATTTTTTCTGCTCTATTCTTTTTTATTCTGTTTTACTTTATTCTATTTTATTCTATCCTTTTTTTTTCTATTCTATTGTATTCTATTCTGTTTTATTCCATTCTTTTCAATTCTATTACTTTATTTTCTATTCTATTCTGTTTAATGCTATTTTGTTTTCTATTCTATTCTGTTTCATTCTATTCTATAAAGCAGCCTAGTAAGAATCATCATCTTATTTCACTTTTATACCTTTACTGTATTTATTGCAATATGTTTCCATTTTGAATTTGAATTCATTTTCAAATTTGAATGCATTATTTCAAATCGATTTGAAAATAATGAACATACGAAACTAATCCGAATATACAAAACAAATTCTGAAAATGAATCATCCTAACAAAGTGAATATGACAAAACTAAATTATAATTTAACAAATTTGAAACAATTTGAAACAAATTTTTCCATCAAGCACATCTCTATTCATCAGTTGGATTCAATCTTTGGTTTACAAGAGAGTAGAAGACCAGTCTGGATCTGGATTTTGGAAGCAGATTTGAAGCAGTAGGCCCCAGAAACAGACTTGACGCATGTGTGATAAGTCGCTAGGTCTGGTTCAGTAATAGAGGATGACATGGGAGGGGGACAAATCTTGTACTGGGATCACAGTGTTAGCAGAGAAATTTTCCTTTTTTGCCCCAGGTTTAAACTGTTTCCCAGAATTGTTTTTCCACAATTTTGTTAGTATTTGAGACTGAGATACTTTTGGAGATCACAAAAGTCTTGGAATTACAAGATCGATACTTAGCTTTAGATGTGGGCATGGAAGCTGGAAATTCTGCAACAGAAATGGAATTCTTTGTCTTATCCTCAAAACAGTCAGTCCAGTCTTCGGGATCCACTTGCCTGGAACTTGGGGTACCAAGAACTATCATACGCTGCTTCATACTTAGAACAGCCAGTTCAATCCTCATTAAAAGAGGTATAGACTCCAGAGAGAGAGATATAATTTCCCCCGGTACAAATCATTAGTAATACCTCATCTGGAATATGCAGTTCAGTTTTGGGCACCAATTCACAAAAAGAACATTGGGGAACTGGAGAAAGTACAGAGAAGGACAACCAAACTGATAAGAGGCATGGGGGAGCTCAGCTAGTTTAGAGGAAATGAATTTCTTCTCTCTTGAGAAGAGGAGATTAAGGGGGATATGATCTCCATGTATAATACATAAGGGGGGATATGATCACCATGTATAATACATAAGGGGGGGGGATATGATCTCCATGTATAATACATAAGGGGGATATGATCTCCATGTATAATACATAAGGGGGGATATGATCTCCATGTATAATACATAAGGGGGGATATGATCACCATGTATAATACATAAGGGGGGATATGATCACCATGTATAATACATAAGGGGGGATATGATCACCATGTATAATACATAAGGGGGGATATGATCTCCATGTATAATACATAAGGGGGGGTATGATCTCCATGTATAATACATAAGGGGGGGTATGATCTCCATGTATAATACATAAGGGGGGATATGATCTCCATGTATAATACATAAGGGGGGATATGATCTCCATGTATAATACATAAGGGGGGATATGATCTCCATGTATAATACATAAGGGGGGGTATGATCTCCATGTATAATACATAAGGTGGGATATGATCTCCATGTATAATACATAAGGGGGGATATGATCTCCATGTATAATACATAAGGGGGGATATGATCTCCATGTATAATACATAAGGGGGATATGATCTCCATGTATAATACATAAGGGGGGATATGATCTCCATGTATAATACATAAGGGGGGATATGATCTCCATGTATAATACATAAGGGGGGGATATGAGCTCCATGTATAATACATAAGGGGGGATATGATCTCCATGTATAATACATAAGGGGGGATATGATCTCCATGTATAATACATAAGGGGGGGATATGATCTCCATGTATAATACATAAGGGGGGATATGATCTCCATGTATAATACATAAGGGGGGATATGATCTCCATGTATAAATACATCAGTGGTTCATATAGTGAACTCGGTGTAGAGTTATTCACCCTGAGGTCATCACAGAGGACAAGGGGGCACTCTTTATGTCTGGGGGAAAAGAAATTTAATCTCCAAACACGGAAAGGTTTCTTCACAGTAAGAGCTGTGAAAATGTGGAATAGACTCCCTCAAGAGTTGGTTCTGGCCAGCTCAGTGGATTGCTTCAAAAAAGTCCTGGATTCTTTCTTGGATACACAGAATATAACTGGATACTAACATTTATAGGTAAAGTTGACCCAGGGAATATCTGATTGCCTCTCGGGGGATCAGGAAGGAATCTCTTTCCCAGCGGGAACAAATTGGATCATGCTTTGCTGGGTTTTTTTGCCTTCCACTGGATCAACTGTGGGTATAGGATTATAACTTTTTTTTTTTATGGTTGAACTGGATGGAGTTCTGTCTTTTTTTTCAGCCTGACTATGTAACAGGTATACTCAAGAAAGTGTACAGAGGGATTGTGTTGAAGATCTTTAGTGATATATGAAACAGAATTACTGAGATGAGTTGTTACTGTGGCAGACTGGGACATTAGAAACAGGTTTAGTTTGGGGTGAAGTTTCTGAACACTCCTTCAGACCTTGAAAAGTGGCATAGACCCCCGAATGAAATGAAGATTTTATACAGAATCTTGACATAGACAGATGTGGTAATCTAGAATATCATCCATCCAAACAAATCGCCTTTTAGAAGGAAGTACATTATCTGACGTGACCAGGTTGCGAAGCATAACTGATGGATGAATGGTTTGTGCAGCAGTTGAAGGAACAAATAAAACTTCTGAGGGTCCAAGTTTTCAAATCTAGGCAAGTGAATAAAAATGTATTGCCTTGGTCTGGATTCCCAGGTAAAAGAGTTTTCTGAACAAAAAAATTGCATTTGGAGTTATATGTTAACGGGGTCTGGCTGGTGCTTCATCCGAATGGTACCCCCCCACCACCACCACCACCACCCAATGAATATACTTATTTGGCTTGTGATAATGTAATGCTCCCCCAGTACCAGTGATTCACAACTATCACTGAAGAGTGCAGCTTTGCTAATAGCAGCCCCCAGGACTTAATACACAATGCTATGGTCGCTGGCCAAGTGACTCCAGAGGCTGACCAAAGATATTACCAGAGTACCTCTGGTCTTCAGGAGTATAAGGCCTGTAGTACAGCAGGGATGGAAAGAGGTCAAGGTAGCTGGCAGACAGTAGTGTAAAATCCAGAGATGGGCTAAGGTCAGTGATGGCGGCAAATAATAGCGCAATCCAGGGACAGGATTTGGTCAGGACAGGTGGCAGGTAGAGAGTAGATGAGGGACAGGCTAAGGGCAGGCAGCAGAAAGCAGTGCAATCCAGAGACAGGTTGAGGTCAGGGCAGGCAGCAGAGAGTAGCACATGGACAGACTCAGGTCAAACAAGGCAGCAGGCAATGAAGTATTTGAGAAACGGGCTAGGTAGGGTTAGATATCTGAGTACCAGGGTACTATAGTACAGGACAACAGGAACCTTGAACACAGGATACTAGACATAGGATACAGGAACAAGGTATTGGAAGCAGGAGCAGGGTATAGGATACAAAGAGAGCCCATGTAGTGGGAACTGTCACAAGTTCCACTTTACTCTATGTTAGCTTCAACATATATCAATGTATCACTACCCCCTTAGGAGTCACTGAGTTATTTTCAGGCTCCCTGTCACTCTGAACCCCTCTCTGAAAGCCCAACCCCTGCTGACACCATAGCACTCTTCTGACCAGAATAAATTATCACCAGAAAATAGAGTCACACACAGATTGGAGTGAACTGATATGATGATTATACTAAACTTGGATGTAAGCTCAGTCAAACAGTAAAAAGTGGTATATGTGTACATAATGGCAATTACCACCATTAGTAACACAACACATAGATCAAAATCTCAATCAGTGTCAGCAGGCCTGCTATTCAGAAGTTAACCCAAAACCTCAAACCTGAGGTGCTTCTAGTCCTCAGTAAGCAAGGAAACTATCAATTGTGGAACTAGCTCACTTTTGGACCATCAGGATCTAATGGCAAGGTTTAAATCTGAAATGGAAAGGATCTCCTTTAATTAAGCTACTCACCGTCCCTTTAAATGCAGTGAGGAATCTTCTTCACGCTTGTTGGGGCCCAGTTGGTGCACTGCAATGATCCAAACTTTTTAAGTAGGAAAAGATGAAAGTTGCAGTACCTCAAAGGATTAATACCAGGGAAGAAAAAGGAAGAACAGATACTATCCCTTTAAGTGGCACTTTGGGTGGTGTTTCTTTAATGCACTAAGCAGGTTGCAAACTTTAGGCAAAAAGGTGTCAAAAGTTGTCAGAAGCACTTGCTGGCAAATGGCAACTCCTCCCTGGGCTTCAGTAATTAATGGCTATGATGCTAGATGTTCCTGTAAAAGGGTAGACGGATGTTTAAGGGAACAATGATATGGTTTGGCCTACAGAAGGTATGTACTACGGCCAGCTCTGATGATTGGACTGTACTGCAAATGTGTTCAACAGTAGCAGCTGGGGAACTAGGCCACAACGCGTGTTAACTATATGCAATGTCAGCAACTGTGTGTAGGAAAGTGACCGATTGGAAAGGAATGTCAGTGTTCACTTGTTTGGCTGGTGTATGGGACTCTCCTACCTGATCTGTGGCTCCCAGAAGGTCCTGGCGGTCTCTCTTTCTCAGTGGATAAGTGCCCCCCCCCCCCCAGTGGTTCTCCGATCCCCACAGCAGTGCTCAGTCCAGTCACAGCACTCTGAGTCGCTTGCCAACAGGATGTCCCTCTCTCTCTAGGCTAGTGATGCTGGTGGTTAGCGATCCCCTCCTGGATCCTCTCCTCTGTCCCTCTGCGGTCTGGTTTGGTACTCTGGCAGCTCACACAGCTCTCTCTCTCCACTTCTGCTCTCCAGCTCTTTCCCCTCTCACTTCCTCTACCTGTTCCCGGGCTTCTACATTTCTGTGCCTCCGCCCACACGCCAGCTCTTCTGGGAACCGTAGTCCCCCAATTAGAAGCCTTCTAACAAAGCCCTGCAGTTCAGCCCATAAGATCCATAAAGCATTTACCAGAGTGTGTGTCACTGAGCTGTAGGACACTGCCACCTTGTGTCTCTTTTAACATCCTGCATTCTGAATAATAGCAGGGTGTTACACCAACACAGAGCCTACACAGGTAGTAGATAGAATTAAGGTATGTTGGGGGCTGCAGCAAAAGCAAAATTTGTTGTTGCATTTGTCAGTATCTCTATTGGAAATGAAGTATTTTTCAGATTGACTGGAGTTATTGGCCATGCATTGGGAATGGGAGTTTGAAGTGAATTTGGGAGTTCTTTTAGGAAAAGCTAAAAATATATTGTTGTGTCCTCTGAATTTCTCTGTTAGGGTCATCATCTGTGTTGGCCTGGGAGGATAGAAGCACTCAGTACCGTGGCAGTGCACCAGTGGAGAGGTGAGTGTTAAACTGATATGCCTTGTAGTCCTGGTAATTTTTTGCATGCATTACTTGCACTCTGGTCTTAAAGTGGTTGTAAAGACATATCATTTTCACCTTAATGCTTTCTAAGCATTAAATAACTCTCATAATCAGCTCCACCCCCCCCCCCAGCCGCCCCCTTAAATACTTACCTGGCTTCTCTTTCAATCCTGTGCTGTGGTCATGTTCAGCAGCTCTGCTCTCTCCTCTCCCTCTCACACAAAGGCAGCAGTTGGAGCTATTGGCTCATTTTGCTTTCAATCAAATTCTGTGAGGAGGGAGCGAGGGTGGGGGGAAGTTGATGTTGGGGGGCCTGTGTGTGTCTATGGATGCACACAGCCTGGCTCATGGGCATGCCCGCACGCATTGCTCTCATAGCAAGTGGCTTGCTATGGGGGCACTCAGAGAAGAAAAGGAGTGGGACAACACAGTGGGGGGTGGGTGGAAGAGGAAATTCAGGGCTGCTGTGTGCACTACCATTGCAAAATATTTGATCTGCTGATATGACCATAAGAATCTTGACCCTAAGGTAGGACCACATGAGTGAACATTATAGAACATCCCAAGTTTGTTTAAAGATTTCCTTGAAAAATAATTATTTTGCTGTTGGGTGCATAGGATTGTGGGGGCAGCCTTTCGTATACATTATCCAGTTTTCTATTCTTGATTTGAAGATTCAGCACTGCTGATAACTCGATAAAAGATATGTCAACATGTCAAATGCTCCCCTCCTTTGTCCTCTCCCTTTTATAAATTTTTATTCACCAATAATTTAAACATTTTTCCATATACCTGTTAAAAATATTTATATTCAAGGTATCCTTCCAAAAATCAGTCGGCTACTCTTGGTCTCCCCTCTGCAGTATGACCCTGTGGTCCTTCTCACAATACACAGATGTGTGCAATCAACTTTGTTCTGTCTCTCCAATCTAAGCATTGAAATTGTGATCTCTGTAACTTACAGTTGTGATGAGATAGCGATAACTCCAATCTTAGTTGAATAAAACAGGCAGTGACTCAATCCAGATGACACCTTGTAAATCTTGTGAAGTTTATTCTGTAAACTGAAAGAACAATGAACATCGGATAGGTCAAAAGATCATAATGCGATCTACTCCATGAGACATGAGGCTTGAAGCCGAGGTGCATTACTGGGAAGATGAACAAAGGGGTGGAGCTATCTATACAGCATGAACTAAACCAAAGGAAAGGGAGGAGCAGAGACAAAATAAATACAAAGAACACTTAAAGGCATATGACAGTCATGTGAAACTTTCCTTCTTACTATCTCATCTTTAGGGAAAATCATCTGGAAACAAACTATCCATCAACAAGACAGAATGATGATGACTCGGAACCTCGTGTGATAGTGGATATTATTGGCCAAATAAGAGATATGCCATTGTGAATATATGGTGAGTGTCTCCAAAAGGCAGAATGCAGCATGGGCCGGAATGGTGTGATTATATTGATGTGATGATGTATTCATCTTCTGTCTCTAATAAATTTCAACCCTTTTCCCTCAATAGTCTAAAAAAGAAATGTTATTGTCAGCCAGAAGTTTCTTGTTTTATAATAGCAGCAGGCAGATTTATTTACACTTGTGCTCAAAAGTTTGTAGAAATTGTGAAAATGTGGCATTTATTTTTAAAATATGACTGATCATACCAGAAAAACTGTCTTTTATTTAAGGATAGTGATCATATGAAGCCATTAATTATCACAATATTCAGCTTTCAGTGCTGTCACACTTTGAATGACAATTCTGCAGTCATGCAACACTGTGCCCAAATGAAATTTTTAGCACTTTTTGAGACAGATCTTTATTTTGGTAATATTTATCCATCACTGGGTGGGGGTCGCTAAACAAACAAAAAAAGACCAAAAATGTTGAAAAAAAAAACATTTTCTTGGTTTCTAAAAATTTGCAAATAACACTTTCTTCTTCACTGATGTGTGCTGATGAGGCTGTACTGATGGACACTGATAGGCTGCATTGTAGGGTGCTGATGAGGCTTCACTGCTGAGGCAGCACTGATGAGGCTTCACTGATGAAGCAGCACTGATGAGGCTTTACTGATGAGGCTTCATTGATGAGGCTTCACTGATGAAGCAGCACTGATGAGGCTTCACTGATGAGGCTTCACTGATGAGGCAGCACTGATGAGGCAGCACTGATGGGCGCTGATAGGCTGCATTGATGGGTGCTGATGAGGCTTCACTGATGAGGTAGCACTGATGAGACTACACTGATGGCCATTGATGGCCAGAGATGAGGTGACACTGATCGGGCACTGATAAGCTGCACTGATTAAGAGGCACTGATGAGGCTGCAATGATGAGCACTGATATGCTACACTAATGGACACAGATTGGCACTGATGGTGCTGCCCTGAATTAGGAAATGGGAATTTACCAAAACTGGAGCAGCCGTTCACAAAGCAACTATTCAGAATCTATCTTTAGCTTTTTCAGTTCAGCTTAGAAAATTAAAGATAGTTTAAAAGATTGGTTGCCTAGAACATCCCCCTTCTTTCTCTTGGTGGACCTCCCATGGCTTTGTTATTGTACATGATTTTTTGAAGGCTCATATGTTTCCTTCATGGGAATCTCTTCAAGAATCAAGGGGGGTCCCGCCACGGGAATATTATCGATATTTGCAATTGCACCACTGGGTCCTTTCCCTCCGTCGTACTTCTACATATCCTTACCGCAAAACGTCCTTTGAACACATTTGTCAGCAATCCCCAGGGTCCCCTGGTCTCATCTCTGTAATTTATGCCTCCCTTAACAGTAGGTCCTCCTCGCCACCCCTGTCTTATATCTCTCAGTGGGAGCGAGATCTGGGTGGCTCGATTGCAGCGGAGGATTGGCGTAGGGCCTGGGGGACGGTGGCGAAATGTTCATTCAACACAGTTACTCTTGAGGCAGCCTACAAAGTTCTCCTGTGGTGGTACTGCGTCCCGGCTCGGACTGCGCACTTTAATCCGACTGGCAGAGATAGATGTTTCCGGAATTGTGGTCTACATGGGAACGTCTTACACATTTGGTTGATAGACTTCTGGTCAAGGGTTTTTGGTTTGCTACAAACGCTATTTCACATTACGGTCCGTAGGGATGCAAGGGTGGCCATTCTACATTGCCCAATCCTGGGTCTGTCTGGATCTCAGCAAAAACTGGCATCCTACCTATTTATTTCGGCCAAACGCGCCATAGCTCAAGCTTGGAGGACCCCTTCGGTTGTCTTCCAAGGGGTGAAGACCCGGATGAATGATATGCTGATCAATGAACAGATGTCTAACATTCTTCATGATTCTCATCCGAGATTTCTTAAGGTTTGGGAACCTTGGATACGATATTCCTTGCCATCCCTGCCCCTTACTAGTTATGACCCCTTATAATTGCTGCCTGTGCTAGCCCTGGATCTGTGACTCTTCTAGTCTCCCTTTCCTCTAAGTTTTCTTTCTGATTCCTTTTTTTTTTCTTTCTTCTAACTTTTTTTCTTTCCTCTTCTCTTTACGGTAACAGGCTGTTTGGTTTGCCCTTGGTTTGGATCCCAATATACTCCTGTTGGGTATCTTCAATGGGATGGACACAGGTTGTTATGTTAAGTTGTTTAATATTTAGAGAGAATCCTAAAAGACATCCATTTAAAGTGGAAATCATCTCACTCCCCTACTGTGGCTTTATTTCTTCATTGCATCGCTTAAGCATTGATAATGCTTTACCGATGTAGAAGTTGCCCCAAGAAGTTTGATAAGAAATGGTTCACCTGGATAGACTCCTGGGGTTCAAGTTAATCCCTTAATTATACTAGGGGAAAATATTCTGTCTAGAGGAGCTCAAACCGGTGGCTATCACAATAGTCCTTTTCTGTGACCACCTCCTCGACCTCTCCTCCCCTCAAGTCCTTGTCTCTCTATGCTCTGTACGTCTTCTGCCTTACATCTCCTATCCCCCCCACCAACTTTGTTTTCCTTCTTCCTCCCTCCTCGCGGACTTGGGTATGTCTTGATATTACCTTACACCCTCCTACACCTCCTCCGTTTTTGTCTAATGTAGCCTCAGATATGTTTCTCTATAGTTCGTACTTTATCATTTGCTTAGAATACTTGTAGAGCCTTTTGGGTATGACCCTTTACAGGAAGATTGTGCATGATGGAATGGTTGGTCTATACTTGTGTTTGCCTTGTTATTTTATTGTATTACAATGTGCTTCATTGCTTGTATCTAACTTTTCTCTCCATAAACGTTTTCTACTTGTAAAAATGTAGCTCCCACTGGCAGTGTATTGCCTAGTACACTTTCAGTGCAAAACTGTTTTGTCTCTAGCCATTTAAGGAATTAACACCTTGTTTTTACCTGATATGTGTATGGACTCGTGCAGGCTCTAAGCCAGTGGTTTCCAAACTGCAGCCTGGGAGCCAGATGTGACCCTTTGCTTGCTTTTATCTGGCCCCTTGGGGCACTATTTCATGAACTGAAACCAGCAATGGGACATAATTGTCCAATGAAGGGGCACAGTTACTCCCAATGACATACAACAATGGATCCCAATGACACCAATGATAGGGCACTATTCCTTCCAATGACGCCAATGATAGGGCACAATTCCTCCCACTGACACCATTGATGGGGAACAATTCCTTCAAATGATATACAACAATGAATCCCAATGACACCAATGATAGGGCACTGCTCCTCTGAATGATGCCAATGATAGGGCACAATTCCTCCCACTGACACCAAAGATGGGGTACAATTCCTTCCAATGATATACAACAATGGATCCCAATGACACCAATGATAGGGCACTATTCCTCCCAATGACGCCAATGATAGGGCACTATTCTTCCCAATGATAGTGCAAAATTTCTACCACTGACACCAATAATGGGTCACAATTCCTTCCCATGATATACAACAAGGGATCCCAATGACACCAGTGATGGAGCACTATTTCTCCCAATGACGCCTATGATAGGGCACAATTCCTCCCAATGACTCCAGTGATAGGGCAAGATTTTTCCCAATGACGCCAATGATAGGGCACAATTCCTCCCACTGACACCAATGATGGGTCACAATTCCTTCCCATGATATACAACAAGGGACACCAATGACAGGGCACTGTTCTTCCCACTGACACAAACAATGGGTCACATTTCCTCCCACTGACACCAAAGATGGGGCACAATTCCTCCCACTGACACAAATGATGGGGCACAATTTCTCCCACTGACACCAAAGATGGCGTACAATTTCTCCCACTGAAACAAATGACGGGGCACAATTCATCCCACTGATACCAATAATGGAATATTTTTTTTTCCCACTGACGTCAGTACCTTTTATTCTCCCAATGAGAGTCCAGCCCTCCTAAAGTCTGAAGGACAGTAAACTGGCCCTTTGTTTAAAAAGTTTGGAGACCCTTGCTCTAGGCAGATAGTTATCCATCAGGTTTTTTCAAGTATTTATCAAAACATATTCAAGCTATAGTTATATAATGGATATGGGCTGAAAGTGCACACTCTCAGGTTTAATTTGAGAGTAGCCATCCCCCCTTTTTCAAGGGACCAAAAGTAATTGGACAATTGAATAAAAAGCTGTTTCATGGCCAGGTGTGGGCTACTCCTTCGTTATTTCTTCATCAATTAAGCAGGTAAAAGGTCTGGAGTTGATTCTAAGTGTGGTATTTGCATTTGGAATCTATTGGTGTGAACCTATACCATGCATTCAAAGGAGCTGTCCATGCAAGTGAAACAGGCCATTGTAAGACTTCAAAATGAAACAAATCCATCAGAGAGATAGCAGCTACATTAGGAGTGGCAAAATCAACAGTTTGATACATTCTGAGGAAAGAAGAACACACTGGTGAGCTCAGCAGCATAAAAAGGCATGGACGTCCATGGAAGACAACAGTGGTGGATGATCGCAGGATCCTCTCTATGGTAAAGAAAAACCCATCCACAAGATCCAGACAAGTGAAGGACACTCTCCAGGAGGTGGGCGTATCATTGTCAAAGTCTACAATCAAGAGAAGACTTCACGAGAGCAAATACAGAGGGTTCACCACAAGGTGCAAACCATTCGTAAGCCTGAAGAATAGAAAAGCCAGATTAGACTTTGCCAAAAACATCTAAAAAAGCCAGACCAGTTCTGGAAAAGCATTCTTTGGACGGATGAAACTAAGATTAATCTGTACCAGAATGACGGGAAGAAAAACGTGTGGAGAAGGCTTGGAACAGCTCATGATCCAAAGCACACAACGTCATCTGTAAAACATGGTGGAGGCAGTGTGATGGCATGGGCATGCATGGCTTCCAGTGGCACTGGGTCATTGGTGTTTATTGATGATGTGACAGAAGACAGAAGCAGCCGGATGAATTCTGCAATGTTTAGAGAGATACTGTCAGCCCAGATTCAGCCAAATGCAGCAAAGGTGATTGGACGGCGCTTCACAGTACAGTTGGAATATTCTGCAATGGCCAAGTCAATCACCTGATCTCAACCCAATTGGGCATGCATGTCACTTGCTGAAGGCAAAACTAAAGGCAGAAAGACCCCCAAACAAAGAACAGCTCAAGACAGCTGCAGTTAGAGCCTGGCAAAGCATCAGGAGGAAACCCCGTCTTTGGTAATGTCCATGGGTTCCAGACTTCAGGCAGTCATTGCCAGTAAAGGATTCTCAACAAAATATTAACAATTAACATTTTATTTATGATTATATTCATTTGTCCAATTACATTTGAGCTTCTGAAAATGGAGGGACTATGTATAAAAATGGTTGCAGTTCCTAAAATTTGTACTTGATATTTATGTTCAACCCCTTGAATTAAAGCTGAAAGTCTGCACTTCGAATTAATTTGGATTGTTTCATTTTAATTTATTCTGGTGGCATACAGAGCCAAAAGTATGAAAATTGTGCCTTCGTCCAAATATATATGGACTTAACTGTATGTACAAATTTCAGGTCCATGTGTTTTAAATGACGGTGACGGATTCACCATCAGGGAATGTTTGGTGACAGTCACATTCACTTTAATGTAAGCACTGGTATCACAATCCAATACAGCCTTTCTCAACCTTTGTAACAAGGAGGTATGCTTGGAATAACTTTCTGGTCTCAGGGTTTCCCTGCTAATAATTATCTACAGTTCACAGTACATTAGTGGGATGGTCACTGGGAAGAACTCTCCTTACATTTATGGTCAGAGATAATTAACCCCTTCACGCCTAAGGGTAAAACCAATCTAAATGCTAGAGCACAATTCCTCAACGTTGACATGTGATAGTAAAACCGTACATATCACAACTACTTTGTACATCCAGGTGGATTATACCTTGATTTTTTCAAGACAAATTGGGCTTTCATTTGGTGGTAAATGGTAATGGATATCTACTGATTTTTTTTTTTATTATCAAAGGAAAACTGGCCTATAATAGTGAAAAAAAATCATTTTTGTTTATTTAGCTGTGTTTCTTGTTACAACCATAACCTACCACCAAAGAACAACCCAAAATAAATTCTCCAGCTCTTGATGATCGCAATGATACCATATATGTGTATGTTATTTGTTGTTTGTACCTGTAGTACAGCCCAGAAACAACAGTGCACATTTTGTTTTTGTCTTTTTTTTTTTTTTTTTACCTAAAACACACTGACCTTAACACTAACTGACACTGATACCAATTTTTTTTTAAATCCTGACCTTTGACCCTGACCTTGACCCAAATACTAACCCTGGCACTGAACTAGATCAAACCTTGATCTAGGTATTTTTCTTTATTTTTTCTTTTATTATTTAATATTTATTTTCTTTTTTTACAAACATTTTTTTTTCTCTCTATGCCAGGAGTTAGAGATACAATGTATCTCTCTTCTCCATTCATAGAGAGAGAAAAAAGCAAGGTGGCCGGGCTGTACAGTGACTGATCACTGTGATAGCCAATCAGAGGCTATCACAGTGATCATGTGACGCGGAATCAGGAGTCCAGGGTCCCGATCCTTAGAACGGGACCCGGGGCTCTCAGTGACACGCGCGCTCCCAGCACAAAGACAGGTACGCAAATATGCGGCCCCATGGAAAAAAGCCCAGTTCCGTGAGGCCACATATTTGTGTGATGTCGGCGTCAAGGGGTTAAAACGATCATTGCTTTCAGTGGATCCTCATCTGAAAGGCAAACATTGCTCATTGCTCAAGGAACCCTTAACATCTTCTGAAGGAACCTTAGAGTTCCATGGAACTCTGGTTGAGAAAGGCTGCTCCAGTATATCCACATCATAACAAATGTGAAGGCTAGCTTAGTTCAATTTACAAAATGGCTTCTTGTAAGGTTATATTTATAAGTAACAGGTACATTAATGTAACAGCTAAGGAACGTCAGAGTGAAGAGACCATTTTCTCAGAATATAATCAACAGTAAACAGAAGTGCTGATATGAAAGGCAGACTTTACTCCTGGAATACAGAAATGTTATCGTCTGCAGATTGCAATGTGTTTTCTGTTTATGAGCCAGGAAATGAGTCAGTTCATTATACAGTACAGTGTGCATGGTCATTAATTAGATTGCAATCATTTATTGGGCGCCTACATTCATGTTCATCTACATTAGTGTGAAGCAATATCTATTTATCTGTCTATTATCATTCTATCTATCTATCTATCTATCTATCTAGGCAATGGACAATACACAACAGTGACACCCCTCTGCTTTCCCCCATGCTCTATTTGAGCATCACAAGCCCAGGGCTCTGGGCTTGTGATAATAGCTACCTAGCTCCTGTACCTCATGCCGTGCCTTGTTCATGATAGCTCCTTTTACCAACCCTTGCCTGCTTAATGGACTACCTCACTGGCTGCAGTCTGCTTTGACCTCATTCCTGGACTGCATTACCCTCTTGATTGCTGCTTGCCCTGACCTCTTGCCTGGATATGGACCACTCTGCTGTCCACGCTCAGCCTTGGCCCTTGCTTGGATAACAGACACAGCCCTGACCTCCATTGACTTGGGGTCCAACCAATTGCTAGCTCTGGTCACATCAGCATAGAGTACCTGCCTAAACCTCTTCAGGATCATGAGGCCACCTGTCACAGTACGTGAGCTCTTACTTTTAGAAGGTTGCTTGGGAGCATCCTGTGAATATAGCATTGTGCCTCAAGATGGAGGCATCCAGGTACCAGTAGGCTTTCTGGCCTCAAAGAAAGGCAGCAATTACAGGTGAAGCTGCACATCCACTCCACTATTTCTGCAGAGCAGGATGTGAACTGGTATACCTTACACCTGTCCAATTTCTGTGACTTTTACACAGGGCTGCTGTTAGAAACCACGGGGCTCCATACAGCCAGCCTGGCAGCCCCCCCCCCCAACAAAAAAAACACAATTTTTTAATTATGAATGAACAAAGTGATTGGTAACATTGTGTTCATTTAGGAAAGAAAGGGGATGGTAAATATGAGAGAGTTACCAGACTCTTCCCCCACTCTCCAGCCAGTCAGAAGGAGAGGAGGAAAGTCGGCAGCACTGTGGTGGTGGGGGCACACAGGTGGGTTTGGGCAGCAGGGGGAAATGAATGGTGCACAGGGAAGGTGATGTGTGTGGTGGCGGGGGCAATTACTGGAACCGATCCCTGTATGGTTCTCTCTGCAGCAACTGAAAGCCAGCCGGAGAGAGAGAAGAAGCCAGCTTTCAGCTGCTGCAGAGACAGCCATACAGGGGATCAGTTCCAGTAATTGCCCCCCTGTCATGCTGATCACCCTCCCTGCTCACATGCCATTCACCCAGCTGCCTGGGCCCTCATGCTGGCCTGTGCCCTGTACAGGAGAACTGGCTGTACCCCTTTATCCATGGCCCTGCTTGTACAGCTTCTGTTTTTTTACGATGTTACCATCTTCTTGCTTATAGACAGGGCTGTTCTTCAACGGGAAACGTATTTCTTATTCACTTTTGTTTTCCAGAATGATGAGCCATTTTAGCACAGAAGAAAAGATGTAAGCACCGTATTGTATAGTGATCAGAACAAAAACAAAATCAGAAGACGTGTGGTGTACTTCTAGATACGTGGTGATTTCAGGACCAAAACACTGATATGCCCAGCACCCAGGATTGGAGTCGTGAATCCATATTTTACAAGACGAGTTTACATTGTTGCTGGTTGTGGAAATCTACCAAAGATGGATATTTTTAACATTTTATATTCTAAGAATTGACTTTCTATTTTTTAATAACAATAATTATAAATGTATACATTGTACATCTTCAGTATCTGTAAAATGGTGTTAGGCCCCTTAAAGGGTAGGTTCCGCCTCATGGGTACCAAGCTTGTCACTTAGACTCCCTAGTGATAGGTTATATAAGGGTGGGTGGGTGCAGTCAGTGATTGGAGTGCCACCAATGGATTATGCACTTAGGTAAAAACTTGCTGTGCTCTTTGGAATGAGAGTGACAGGAGGAATTAAGAGAAAGTACCCTATTTATGGGAACTGACTGAGCTCTGGGATACTTGAGGAAAAATAATCTTTGACATCTAAAAATGGATTTTATTGCCACTTCGCTGGAGAAGTTAACAGTTACTCGTCGTTTCTTATTGGAATGATTGTTTGCCAAATTTTTGCAATAAAGTTGGAGTTTCTTTATCCAAACCCGACTGAACATTTTTGTTGTGTGATGGGAGGGGTAAGATTCTGGGTAGGCTCTGTTCATGCAGCAAGGGTAGGTTTGCCTGGTGTCTGTCCTAGGATCAGGTAAAGTGAATGCTGAGGACTACACTCATGGGTTCTGAAGTGTAGAAGGAACCAGAAACGGCCAACCTGTGGTCTATAGAAGTTTGTCCTGGGAGAAGAAGCTCCTCTCCTTTGGCCATACTTGTGTGAAATGTACTTTGTGACTTGCAAAAGTAGGCCTTTGGCCATTTGCAACAGGGCAGAACCCTATGACCAGCGAGGTAGAACTTTTTGCTTTCATTGAGTGACATGCCATCAGTTTCTTGGAGAAACATAATAGAATGTAATACTTTGTCAGAACTATCCAATGTAACTGGCTTATTTATTCCAAACTCAAGAAAGAGTTAAAGAAAGATTTAAAGACCCACGACCCTGAATTCACTATATCTGGTCTCCCCGGACCCTGAATTCACTATATCTGGTCTCCCACAGTACACAGAACATGGAAATGCAATTATTCTAGTATATATAAACTGCTAAATACCTTTTTTCATCAGTAGATAGAGCAGTCTTGTGACTTCTATCAGTGTCCAGCAGAGCACTGGTTAAAGCTTGAGGGAGGAAGTTTCATTCTGCTTTAGGAGGATGCAGAACCCCTGACCTCTGTCTGGGCAGTGCTGATTGGCCCTGTGCTGATCACATGCACTCTCCCAAGGAGAAAAAAAAAACCTCTCTAGCAATACACATCAAACTGAGCATGTGCAGAGTGTCTCCACACAATATATCTTTACAGGAGATAAGAGGAGGACACTAGAAGAAGGGGAGGATCAGAGAAATCAGGATCAAACAGCGTTTTTACACAATGCACAGGCTTAACAACTTAGGTTCCACAGTGAGTATAACAAGCATGCTTCACTGTATATACAGACTGATTTTACTGATGTGGGTTTAGTAACACTTTAGGAAAAACAAATGAATTCAGTTTCCAGTGTGATTGTTTATTATACATTATTCCTCAATAGCCACAAAGGATATAAATCCACTGTGTTTGCACTAAATGTCTGTGCAAACCTCGATAAGCCCTTGTAAAATTGGTAGTGATATCATCACTGTGCTGTACATAGCCTGTGCAGAGAGCAGAGCTGTGGAAGGGACCCAGTAGGCTCCACCCACTACAGGCTGCCTGCAGAAAACTACAAGAGGGGGCGCAGACAAGACCAGTCACCCTGCACAAGGAGAGAAAGCTGCAGTGAGAGGTCTTTATCACAGGAAGTCTCACACTGGATTACTGCATAGATCTGGTAGAAATACCCAAAGCACACCAAGATTCAAGAAGAATACACATGATTCGTGTCCATAGACAATATGTGCTATGACTTCTGCAGAATAAAATGGAATAGTTGTATAAGATCTGCAGTGATCCTCCATGAATTTACCCCAGGAAATCGGCTGTCATAAAAATATTCAGTTTTGATATGCTCCTGAAAATTTTGCATACACACGTTTACATACATGCTTACGTTTCCAGTATAATGTCGTTGTGTTCACACGATGAGTATCTGTGATTACCCGTACTCTCTACACTTCACCAACCTTCGTCATTCAGAATCCCTCTCAGACATAAAAGAGTTCTTATCCTGATATATCTCTTATCTCCTTCTTCGATAGAGTGCTTTCAAGTCTCAGAGGATAAGAGGCAGTATTGGCTAGAGATAATATGCTCAGGTTATAGGAATGCAATATCCTCGTATCCTGCAGCAAGGAAGATGGGCTAAACCATTAAAACTCCAGCGGATCAGCCAATGCAATCATAAACAATTCAGCAACAATTTGGATTAGTTAACTTTCATAAAGATTCAGATAAAGTGTGTAACATGATTATGAGATCCTAAAGCTGATCTGTATTTAAAATGAACCTGTGCGTAAAACTGCAAAGTGAACAGCAGCAACAGGTAGCTGACAGCACAAGTTTATAGCCAAAACCTGCAGCAGAAGGTCTTTCCACTGGAATCGAGCAGCAAAAAATTATTCAGAACCAGAGCACTTCCCAATTATTCACTGTCCAGTGGAGATGAGGTTACTGAGGAATCTGTCCTCAATCCTTTCTCTGTCTCAAGAGTGAGACATCAGGGGTTTAGACCCCTGATATTTCACCTGTCAGGAATGGACTTACCAGTGGTGGTGGGACTCACCTGCCTTGTGGGCTGCAGTACCGGGGCTGGCCAGCGGGTGCTCTCAGCAACCAGAGGCTCACTCCTGCAATGAGCTATCACCTGAGGCTGATTACAGCAGGTGTATTTAAGGAATGGCCAGGCCTGTGATCAGGGCCTTGGTGTATGTTTCCCATGGGCCCCTGTACCTGCATCCTGTCTGCTTCCTGCCTGATCCAGAGTCTGCTTCGATCCCTGACTCTGAATGAACTCCGCCTGTCCTCACCTCGGCTATTCCTGACTACTCTTCCGCCTGCTCCTTGTGCCCTGCCTGCCCATTTGCTACCGACCCGGCCCGCCCGACTACGCTTAGTATTGTTTCTATTGTTATCTGTTGGAGGTTTGGGTGGGTTTGTTTGCACTGTGTTTTTGTTTAGTCTTGCACTGCGTTTATGTTTTGTTTAGTCTTAATAAATTGCCTTATTCACACTATACCTGAAGCCTGCGTTTCCCTGTGTCAGTCCTCACATTTCTGGTTATACCCGGATCCCTAACATCACCAAAGCTCCCCAACAGGGCTTCTAGAAGACTGTAAAAAAAAAATAGTATTGTAAAAAACGATAAAATAAAAATAATAAAAAACAACTGACACTGTCCACTGCCCTACTAACACCAACCTCCGCTGTACTGACACCATCCTCTTCGATGGTGGTCACCAAACAAAGTCTTTGCCCTGGGTGAAAGAATGTCTACCTTCGCCACTGTATGAAGGGAGCCATGGCTGTCACGCTACAACTGACCATACACTGTAGGCTGAACAAAACAATACTACGGTAGCAGATTTCACATACCCGTGGTAGATGGATGAATCCCCCATACTGGGATATAAGGGGAGATTTACTAAAACTGGAGCACTCAGAATCTGGTGCAGCTGTGCATGACAGCCAATCAGCTTCTAACTTCAGTTTGTTCAATGAAGCTTTGACAATAAAACCTGAAAGCTGATTGGTTACTATGCAGAGCTGCACTAGATTTTGCACCATGCAGTTTTAGTAAATAACCCCCCAATGTATTCTGACAGTGGCCCAATCATATAGCTGGGTCAGAAGATTGGAAATCCAATAGAGAGACTTTATTCCAAATCTGTAATACAATACATAGCCAACACATTCCAGGACCACACTCTGCCTCATTCACCAGGACTTAAAGTGTTACTAAACTCAGGACCTTGCATTCACTATATCTGGTCTCCCAGGATCCTGCATTCACTATATCTGGTCTCCCCAGACCCTACATTCACTATATCTGGTCTCCCAGGATCCTGCATTCACTATATCTGGTCTCCCCGGACCCTGCATTCACTATATCTGGTCTCCCAGGATCCTGCATTCACTATATCTGGTCTCCCAGGATCCTGCATTCACTATATCTGGTCTCCCCGGACCCTGCATTCACTATATCTGGTCTCCCAGGATCCTGCATTCACTATATCTGGTCTCCCTGGACCCTGCATTCACTATATCTGGTCTCCCTGGACCCTGCATTCACTATATCTGGTCTCCCCAGACCATGCATTCACTATATCTGGTCTCCCTGGAACCAGCATTCACTATATCTGGTCTCCCCGGGCCCTGCATTCACTATATCTGGTCTCCCCGGACCCTGCATTCACTATATCTGGTCTCCCTGGACCCTGCATTCACTATATCCGGTCTTCCCGGACCCTGCATTCACTATATATGGTCTCCGAGGATCCTGCACTCACTATATCTGGTCTCCCAGATCCTGTATTCACTATATCTGGTCTCCCCGGACCCTGCATTCACTATATCTGGTCTCCCTGGACCCTGCATTCACTATATCCGGTCTTCCCGGACCCTGCATTCACTATATCCGGTCTCCCCGGACCCTGCATTCACTATATCTGGTCTCCCAGACCCTGCATTCACTATATCCGGTCTCCCCGGACCCTGCATTTACTATATATGGTCTCCCAGGACCCTGCATTCACTCTATCTGGTCTCCTACAGTACACACAACATGGAAATGCAATTATTTTAGTTAATATAAATTGCTAAATACCTTTTCTCATCAGCAGTTAGAGCAGTCTTGTGACTTCTACCAGTGTCCAGCCCAGCACTAGCTAAAACTTGTAAGAGGAGTTTTCATTCTGCTCTAGGGGGATGCAAAACCCCTGACCTCTGCCTGGACAGTGCTGATTGGCCCTGTGCTGATCACATGCACTCTACCAAGAAAAAAAAACCCTCTAACAATACACACCAAACTGACCATGTGCAAAATGCCTACAGTTCAGTCTTTCTTATCAGGAGATTAGAGCTGGTCACTTGAAAAAGGGGAGGAACAGAGAAGAAAGGCTCAAAGGGCCTTTTTACAAAATGCAGAGGATTAACTCCTTAGGTTCCACAGTGAGTATAACAAGCATGCTTTACTGCATATACAGACTAATTGTGTTTAGTAACATTTTAAAGGGACAGCTATGTAGAAATAATTCTGACAGTAGATATACTTGGATCTAGTAAAGTTTTAGTCCCCTTCAGCAGATAATGTATGTTGCCCACACAACACACACAAGCTGCTGAAGAGGACTAAAACTTTACTAGATCCAAGTATATCTACAGTCAGAATTCCCAGTTGCTGTCCCTTAACTCTTTTGCTGACAGAGTCATTTTTTTGTACATATGATTAAAAAACAATTTTAGGCCTGAAGATGATTGAAAACCCTCATACGTTATATATTTTATAAAAGCAGAGACCCTGGAGAATAAAATAGTGGTGATTAAAAATCTTTATGTCACACAATATTTGCGTAACAATTTTTAAGTGCAAAATTTCAATACAATTAAATTCATTTTAGTGCAAAAATTGCAATATATTACCCAATCTTTGGTTAAATATAAAAAAATAGGTTGTTGGCATAAGGTGCAATTATCACACTCTCTCCAGTCTCTGCTGGCAGCGGAGACATTTCGTTGGGCTCTTACTCCCTTTGAGAAACTATGTTCGGAGGATCATCTGATTCGCCATGTGATTTCTCAGACACATCAACTTTTGTTGTCCCCTTCATCAACGTATACGCTGCCGTACTTTCGTAAATGGTAGCAGGATCTAGGGCTGAGCTTTACGGGCGCACAGGTGGAGAGGATCCTCAAATTTTCCTGTAAAACGATGATCTGTTTAAGTATCGGGAATTTGGCTTTAAGCTGCTGACGTGCTGGTATTACACACCTGTCAAATTGCAGGCAATGTTGGCTCACTGTAGTGATCGATGTTGGTGGTGTGGGGAAGAGACTGGTTCTCTGCTTCACGGTTTCTGGTCCTGTCCCTGGTTACAGGTGTTCTGGGATGGTGTATATCGTATAGTCCAGAAGTTTACGGATCATGTGCTTGTCAGGAACCCTGCATTTCACCTCCTGCATCACCATGACTATCCGGAAGGGGCGGACTGACAACTCATGGGGCCCCCAGGCAAGGGGATCATGGGGCCCCTGTGTCCTTGCCCAAACTGAAAAAAGCCTATGAAAAAGGTACCAGGGGCATCTCATGGGGCCCCCTACTGACCCCGGGCCCTCGGGCAGTGTCCGGGATTCCAAATGGTCAGTCTGCCCCTGCTATCCAGATAAGTCCTATAGATGTTCCATCCTGCCTTTATTGCTGATGGCAGCGAAGAGCTGCATTCCTATGTTTTGGAAACAGACTCTGGCTCCGACTATCTCTGTTTGGCTTCGGAGAGTGGCGGACATTAATGGAGGATGGAGGATATGGGGGCAGCGGAGAGAGGTGATCAGTCACGTTTTCTCAAGAAATGGCATTATTGGCACAAATGTATTTATTCTGAGGAATACGCTTCCTTAGTGGTGTGATTCAATTGTGTGTCCTAGTCTTTGCCCTGAGGGGGTTTGGGGTCAGCCTGGGAGGGGATGGTGTTGAATGTATTCCCCCCAGGGGCGAACTGACCATTTGGAAACTCGGGCACTGCCCGAGGGCCCGGGGTCAGTAGGGGGCCTCATGAGATGCGCCTGGTACCTTTTTCATAGGCTTTTTTGAGTTTGGGCAAGGACACAGGAGACCAGGAGTGGACTGACAACACATAGGGCCCCCAGGCATTAGGGGATCATGGGGCCCCTGTGTCCTTGCCCAAACTCAAAAATGCCTATGAAAAAGGTACCAGGGGCATCTCATGGGGCCCCCTACTGACCCCGGGCCCTCGGGCATTGCCCGAGTTTCCAAATGGTCAGTCCGCCCCTGCAGGGGCCCCATGATCCCCTATTGCTCGGGGGCCCCATGAGTTGTCAGTCCACCCCTGATTCCCCCTTCCTGCCCTTGCCCGCTCCTTCCTCCCCCCCCCCCCCCCTTTATTTTTTTTTCTCTTCTCCTCTCTTCCTTCTTTCTGTTTAGTCTCTTTCTTCTCCTAGCTCATTCTTGGGCTACTTTCAGACGCAAAAAAAAAAAATGTGAAGTGCAGCTGGGGGCGCAGATACTCCTCTTATTTTGAGTAAGGTGGCCTTACTGATGCGGATCTTCTTGTTTGTCTTTGGCTTTGAGTGACCATATTCTTCTGGATAATGCTTGTTTAGGTTATTGTTGTATAATTATTCTTTCTAGATAAATGATTGCTTATCTGTTACATTTGAAGAAATATGTACTGTTACTGGTTATACGGTTGCCGTGAGCTGTCACTAAATGAAGAATTTACAGAAAAAAATTAGGTTGTGACAAGTAAATAGATACCCAACATGTCAAGTTTTAAATTTGCATGCTCCCGCAAAACAATGACACACTTTGGTACCCTATATTTTCTATAGGTGATACTGTAAAAGCCCCTACAGGTCATCAGTTTAGAGTCAACCATAAATAATAGCCCAAGAATGTTTGCTGTCACTCGATCACTCGTGTGAGACGATCCATGTGTACCGAAAGAGACAGTTTTATACATAGGCACGTCCAGTGGGGGTGTGTGCGAGCACGTGAAGGTTGGGTGGGATCAAAATTTTGGGGGTGTAACTTTTAGACTATAGATTTCTTACCTGCCTTCCGTTGAAGCTAAAGGAGTGCAGATCACATTTATTTAGCTTCTTCCCTTGCTACTTCTTCTCTGGCCTTCCCTGGCCACACTTGAGACCGGAAGTGACATTTTATACATTGCGTCCGGGTTCATTCTAGCAAGGAGAGATTAGCGAATGTATGTTCACTCTTCTCCCTCCCCTCTACCTGGCGACAGCAGCCATGCAGGTAGTGTTCCCACAGCAGGTGGGACAGCAGAACCGGAGAAGTATGGTGGAGGGGGGGTAACACTACGTGGGCCATGGAGAGCAGTTGGGCAGCTGTAATTCTGTTGGATTAGTTTCAATAGAAAGCCAAAAGTCAGTTTGTCAACTGTGTGTAAACCCCCCCCCCCCTGCCAGATTTTGATTGAAATTTCTCCTCTAGATTTTAACTCTTTGGTGTGCTGCTCCAGCCTTTTGACCCAACTATGTCATTTAGAATCCAAGGTACCCTTGGGAGTCCTTCAGTCTTGAACTAATCTATTGCAGGTACCAAACAATACCTCCTAGATTGTAAACTCGAAAGAGCAGGGCCCTCACTCCCCTCATGTTTTACATTGTATTGGTATTGTTCTGTCACATGTTCTGTCCCCCTTTGTAATGTACAGCGCTGAGCAAACTATTGGCGCTTTATAAATACTGTATAATAATAATATCTACCTTAGGTTCCAGCACCATCCATCACCCCAAGTGGCCAAGTCATGAATGTCAGGCGAAAGAAGAGTGGAGAATCTGATCAACAGTTTATGCTAGGAAGGATGAGAGAGGTGAGAAGTAAAATTGATATAAAAGAGTGATGACCCAAAAATGGCACTCTAGGTCACTCACAGCCAACAGACAATCTGACTGTTTCCAACATGCATCTAAATATCAATGAATATGATGTATGAAGAGTGACAAGTGGTAGTGGAAGATATCCCAAGATCCATTTCAAGTGACAAATGATGAGAGGCCAGTTGACCTCTTCCATTCTTCTCTAATTGCTCCACCTGCTGCTGGTTGACAGTTGATACTGAAGTCACGCATGACCATAAAAGTACAGTAGTTACATTTCAGAGGCACCATTCAGAAAATAACACATAAATGCCAGCAGTAAGTGACTTTCTTTAGACGTTTCTGGCACTGGTGGGGTTAATCTTGGCAAGTAGCTTCTTCCATTAATCCTTTCTGGATTCTGCATACAGGGATTTTCCTTAATCTGATTTTGCCCGTGCTTATTTTTCCTGAGGCCCAGGAATTTCTGAGGAGCTTTATAGTTATAATGACATAAAATACACTGTGAGAAATGAGCTGGAGCAAATCCATTATGTGTTAGTGAACGAGCCTCTGCCATGAGAGAGGCCTTCCTGTACACCATTCATTTATATCTATTGGAGAAATTGAAAGTGCTGTTGCTAGTTACAACCAATCGCAGTTCTCTTTTTCTCTCTTGAAAGTGCTGCAAAGACCATAACTGTTGTCTACTATGAACATATTACCTTCCTCTAGTTCCTAAGGAAACAACACTAATATATATATACACACTGCTCAAATAAATTTAAGGAATACTTTGAAAACACATCAGATCTCAATGGGGAAAAATCTCCTGCTAGATCTCTATACTGATATGGACGGGGTAGTGTGTTAGGAACATAAGGATGCCCCATCGTTTGATGGAAATGAAAATTATCAACCTACAGAGGACTGAATTCAAAGACACCCCAAAAATCAAAGTGAAAAAATGATACAGCAGGCTAGTCCTTTTTGCAGAAATGTCATTGCAGCAACTCAGAATGGTCCTTAGTAGTTTGTATGGCCCCCACATGCTTGTATACATCCCACACAACGTCGGGGCATGCTCCTAATGAGATGACGGATGATGTCCTGGGGTATATTGTCCTAGATCTGGACCAGGGCATCACTGAGCTCCTGGACAGTCTGAGGTGCAACATGGACCAAAACATGATATCCCAGAGGTGTTCTATTGGATTTAGGTCAGGTGAGCGTTGGGGGCCATTCAATGGTATCAATTCCTTCATCCTCCAGGAACTGTCTGCATACTCTCGCCACATGAGGCCGGATATTGTCATGCACCAGGAGGAACCCAGGACCCACTGCACCAGAGTAGGTGGTGACAATGGGTCCAAGAATGTCATCCTGATGCCTAATGGCAGTCAGGGTGCCATTGTCTAGCCTGTAGAGGTCTGTGCGTCCTTCCATGGATATGCCTCCTTAGACCATCACTGACCAACCACCAAAACGGTCATGCTGAACAGTGTTACAGGCATCATAAAGCTCTCCACAGCTTCTCCAGATCCTTTCATGTCTGTCACATGTACTCAGGGTGAACCTGCTCTCATCTGTGAAAAGCACAGGGTGCCACTGGCGGACCTGCCAATTCTGGTGTTCAATGGCAAATGGCAATCGAGCTCTATGGTAACGGGCAGTGAGCACAGGGCCCACTGGAGGACATCAGGCCCTCAGGCCACCCTCATGAAGTCTGTTTCTGATTGTTTGGTCAGAGACATTCACACCAGTGGCCTGCTGGAGGTCATTTTGTAGGGCTCTGGCAGTGCTCATCCTGCTCCTCCTTGCACAAAGGACAGATACCGGTCCTGCTGATGGGTTAAGGACCTTCTATGGCCATTTCCAGCTCTCCTAGAGTAACTGCCTGTCTCCTGGAATCTCCTCCATGCCCTTGAGACTGTGCTGGGAAACACAACAACCTTCTGGCAATGGCACATATTGATTTGGAGTTGGACTGCCTATGCAACCACTGTGGGGTCCAGGTATTGCCCCATGCTACCAGTAGTGACACTGACCCTAGCCAAATGCAAAACTAGTGAAAACCTGTCAGAACAGGGAAAAAAATGACAGTGGCCTCCACCTGGAAAACCATTCCTGTCTTGTGGGTTGTCTCATTGTTGCCCATCCAGTGCACCTGTTGTTAATTTCATTACCACCAAAGCAACTGAAACTGATTAACAACCCCCTCTGCTACTTAACTGACCAGATCAATATCCCAGGAGTTTAATTGACTTGATGCTATACTCTGATTAAACAGTGTTCCTTTAAGTTTTTTTGATCAGTGTGTGTGTGTATATATATATGCTAGTAGCTTATACTGCAAGGTCTGCCTGAAACTGATTCTAAACTCAAAAAATATATTGCAGCTTACCAGTCCTTAGATGCTATGAAGGCATTAATTTTCCTTTATTTTTATCAGTTGATCCTACCGGTAACACAATTCGCACGCACCATACTGTGTTTATAGAGCGGCAGCTTTGTTATTATAGAACAGGAAATGTGTTAGGAATACAGTATGCCAGAGCACCACCCATTCTACTTACCTTCATAACAAAGGGGGGAAGTGATCTGAAGTCCACAGAGGAGACCTGGGCATGGCTGATAGCGCTGCTTGAGATTTCACTGTAGAAGAGTTCAATAAATATCTGGTAGGGTCAATAGGTATTTACTTTTTCTTTCCCCTTTCCTTTCCTTTTATTTTTACTTTCCCTTTTCCTTTCTAATTTCCTTCTTTCCTTTCCCTTTCCTTTCCTTTTCCTTTCCTTCTTCTGTCCTTTCCCTTCCCTTTCCTTTTCTGTCCTTTCTCCCTTTTATTTTATTTTTATATCAATTCCCTTTCCTTCCATTTATTTCCCTTTATTTTCCTTTCCAATCATTTTCTTTCCAATTTTTACCTTTACCATCCTTTTTGACTCTTTCATTTCCTGTGTTTTCCTCTTCTATCCTATCCCTATTCTATCCCTTTCATTTTCTGTCCTTTCCTTTTCCTTCATTTCCAATGCTTTCTTTTTGTTTCTATTCCCATCAACTTTCCTATACTGTCCTCCTTCTTCACTACTGGGAGCGAGTGAAGAAGGAGGACAGCTGACCAACGACCACCAACCACACGTGCATCTCCTGGGACGAGACCGATACTGCCATCATTCACAGAGCCTATTTTTGAGGTGACCCGACGCAGTGATACCTGTCAAGGGACCCTGAAGGGAACAGGAACCTGGCCTGATTTTGGAGCAGATGACCTGAACATACCTGATGAGACAGTAGTAATCTCAAATGCGTGTTTATAGCGCGCTTCTGGTGAGTGCGCCCTTCATTTATTACTAAGTCACATCATCTGTCACTCCTGGATAAGAAATTCGAGCACTTTGGTTGTGATCTGTCGTGATCCTCACGTTCAGTTTTTTTTTTACTGTTTTATCACTACTACCACCTTAATGTGGTTATAATTATCCTGAACTTTATATTTATTGTATTTTTATGCGTTTATTTATGATATTTATGCCGTTATTTTGAGACATATCTGGCACGTTATATCATTCATATGATTTATTGAACTATTTGGCTATTCCATATAATATTCTTTATCAGAACTGCACCTGTTTACATTGACTTTCCTATATCAGTTTCTTTTTCTTTCATTTCTTCAATTTTCCCTTCTTCCCTTTCCTTAATCCTTTCCTTCCTTTCTCTTACATTTCTTTCCTTTCCTCCCTCCCTCCCTCCCTTCCTTCCTTCCTTCCTTCCTTCCTTCCTTCCTTCCTTCCTTCCTCCCCCCCTTTCCTAACCTATTACTAAAGATCTACTTTACTAATGTATGGTTGTGATGGTTAAAGCAACTACATAACAATGCCCTTAAGGTAACCCTATTGCCCAATTGATGACACTTATCTATTCTGTCCTTACATTCCCCGTCCATTTCAAAGAAAGCATCTAAAGCCAAAAATCAATAATTCTCTGCAGACCCAAATCTGGTAGAAAATCATTTGTAAAGTTCAAGCGTGCCAATGATAAATGCTGAGAATGGCTGTGTTGGCTCTGCAGCCCTCCGCAATGCCTCGCTCTTTACTTCAAACAGCTGTCACTTTGGATCAGATTAAACTAAGATTAAAGTAAGTGAACTTGTCTACATCACCAATGGTTAATGTATACTTGACCTAGTTTGCTTTCTGAGAAAAATGCCAACTGGGTTTGATCAGTGAAAGGGAGCTCTTATGAGAGCAAAACAGGATACAAACGCAAAAAATGCATGTTGTATCATTATGGAGTTTAGATGAATTATTTAAATCTCAGAAAACTACAGATACTAAGAAAGCCAAAAGAATACTGAGAATGCTGACATATGTCTTCTTTTATATGTGTAAGAAAAATGATATAATGCATTTTTGTGTTATTAGGTTTACTCTATCTAAGCTATTACACCAGCAAATATTAGCAACTGAAGAAATATTAAATGGAGGGTTTCATGCATAAAAGTGTATAGAGGGTAAACTGTTCATGTTCTCTATAATGACTAATCAGATTCATTTTTCTTTCTGCCATGCTCAGAGGCGGACTGGCAACTCATGGGGCCCCCGGGCAATAGGGGATCATGGGGCCCCCTGTGTCCTCGCCCACACTCAAACCACACCCAAAAAAGCCTATGAAAGGTACCAGGGGCATCTCATGGGGCCCCCTACTGACTTTGGGCCCTCGGGCAGTGCCTGAGTTTCCAAATGGTCAGTCCGCCCGTGGCCATGCTGCTATAAAGCCTTGAAAGGAACATTTTTTCCATTTTTCTCTATGGTCAACAGTAGACACTTGTTCCAACAAGTTTTGTAACCCTTGAAAAAACTAAGTTTTGTTCACTTTTTTTAAATCAGTAGTCTAAAAACTGTAAACAGCCCTTTGCTTATCTTTATCTGGCCCTTTGGGCACTATCCCTTCCACTGATACAAGGCACTATTCTTCCCACTGAAACCCACGATGGGCCACTATTCGTTCCACTATCATCAACATTGGGGCACTATTCCTTCCACTATCATCAACATTGGGGCACTATTCCTTCCATTGACACCAATAATGGGGCACTATTCCTTCCACTGACACCAACAATTGGGCACTGTTCCTGTCACTGTCACCAACAATGGGGCACTATTTCTCCCACTGACACCAATGATGGGGCATCATTCCTTTCACACACCAGGGATGGGGCACTATTCCTCCCACTGATCCCAATGATGGGACACTATTCCTTCCACTGACATGAACAAAGTGGCACTATTCCTTTCTTTGACACCAGGAATGGGGCATAATTCCTCCCATTGACACCAAGAAAGGACCACTTTTCTTTGCACTGAGATAAATGATAGGGCACCATTCCTTCTACTGACACCAGGGATGGGGCACAATTCCACCCACTGATCCCAACAATGGGGCATTATTCCTTCCACTGATACTAACAATTGGTAATATTCCTCCCATCGATACCAATGATAAGACACTATTCCTTGTCCTTTTGACCAGAGGCGCTATGTAATTTCTTACTCCCACTGACCATCAGGAATTGTCTCCTTCACAGACGCCAGGGCATTTTCTACTCCCACTGGCCACAGTCCAGCCCCCCTGAAGTCTAAAGAGTATAACCTGGCCCTTTGTTTAGAAATTTTGGGGAGCCCTGTTATAACAAACCAACTGGGAATTAATTTAAAATTGGTATGCATTTGCAATTTTTAATGCTTGGTTATTCTTAATTTACTTCATTAAACAGAATTAAAATGAACGATACATATTTACAATTTTGACTGGCTTTATTTAGTGGAACCCTCTATTCAGACTCCAACCAATTCTTTTGAAGTAATCCTAAAGGCTCAAGGTTTTTTACCTTCATGCATGAAGGTAAAAACCTTCTGTGTGCAGCAGCCCCCCTGGCCCCCCTACCCCTAATACTTACCTGAATCCAATCACGATGTGCACAAAATCCTCGGCTCTCTGGGGACTCTGCCTCCTCATTGCCTGAGACAGCAGCAGGAGCTATTGGAAGCCCTAGAGCCAGTAGCCATCAGTTGTACTTTCTACGGCCTGTGCCGCCCAGCCATTGTATGTTTGGATGTCCATGGAGCTGTACATGGTACAAGGGAGGGGTTTATTTCTACCTGAAGCTGGTGGTTGGAAGAAATAAAGTGAAAGTGTATGGTGATACTGGCGGAGAATCCAGGGAGCTGATGATGGCTAAAAGGTGGAGGAATCCACATGGTGATTAAGCACAAGGAATCACAATATATCACAGAAGAGCATGAATATTAGAAATATTGGGACTTTATTTAAAGGATGAACATATATGGAGCCCTGTTATCCTGGGTGGACAGCATATGACGTCTTCCCAGGATCGGACCACGGCTACAGCACAAGCCGTCTGTCACCCACAGTGTCTACCAAACTCAATGGATGACATATCAATGTACCGAGCCGCTGCCAGTACCATGTGATTACTGTGACCAATCACAGCAGATCAGATGGAAATTTTACAGAATGAATGGCTTCCACTCATAGCCATCCGATGTGCACTATTGTGATAGGTTATAGTGATCACATGGTATAGACAGAGCCAATCACAGTTCATCTGTAGCAAATGATTAGCTGTGGCCAGTCGCAGCTAATTACAACAGTACACAGAAAAGCATTCATAAAAATTGGTTGCTTATAACAGTGAGTATCACTGTTACAAGCAATCATAGTAAACCTGTAACTCTCCGGAGCAGTACAATGTTACTACGGTGTAATCTGTCACATCTTGGTCTTGGGTGTCAGAGGATTATCTGTCATCCACAACAACAGAACCTTAAAGGAGACCTGAACCTTGTTCTATACTGTGTCATTGTGTGGAGGTGGCCATCTTGGTAAGGGCAGGGCTTTATTTCCTTGAGTCAGAGCTGCCCCCTGATGACGAGTAATCCGATGAATGGTGGGGTAATGACCAAAAAGCAGCAGGAAAGGTGGAAAAAGCAAAGATCCATAGAATGAATGAGGCAGAAGCAGGAAGATGCTTACAATTCAATGCAGGTCCTCAGGAAGTGTAATGTGTGTTGCGGCGTAATGCATTCCTAAAAAAATGGAGCAACACCTATTTTGTTGTACATTGTGTTGCGTTACAGCCCATTCATTTTGAAAGAGCTACCTAATTCAACACACCAAGATGCACAAAAAAGTGTCAACTACAGTGCACTGGATTTTTGTTTGAATTGTCCCCAAAACATAACTACTTTTGCAGGAAGTACAGTTATGCAAACTGCCTAGGCTTCTCAAAGAAAAGTAACCCCTCTCCTCCCACCACAGATGCATACTTAAGCATGCCATAACTAATACAATTTTCTTTCCTTCCACCACAGGTTGAAGGAAAGAAAATTGCTCAGTTCCCCCCATCAACAAAGTCAGTGATGATGGAGGATTCCCTCCCACGGAGCTATTGTGTGAGTCTTCCTCACAGGAAAAACACAATGATCATTACTGGCGAACTGACCATTTCGAAACTCGGGCCCAGGGTCAGTAGGGGGCCCCATGAGATGCCCCTGGTACCTTTTTCATAGGCTTTTTTGAGTTTTGGCAAGGACACAGGGGCCCCGTGATCCTCTATTGCCCGGGGGCCCCATGAGTTGTCAGTCCGCCCCTGCTGGCAGTAATCGCATTAAAAAAATCTGACAGGCTGGTTGTTTTGAAGCTGATCAGTGGATCGACTTCTGTATGCTCATAGACAGATTGAATCTCGGATGGTCTCTGCTGAACTGGCCAAGGTTCTATCTATCTATGAAAAAGTTAGCAGCTGACTAGAGCAAACTGCAAAAAAAGAACTGTATTTAAATCCAATGCAGAGTAAGCAATAAACATCAATAGTAGATGCAAATCATTTCTTTATTTTGATCACTAAGATCTTCTGAAAGGGTGGGGATATGACATGGTGAACACACAGTCAATCAAAAACGTAAAAGCAGTAAATTTAAAAACAAAAAATCGTCCTGTGCATTCACTTAGCTGCATCATGTTGAATAAATCTATGGCTGGGAAACCGTTATTTTGATTAGAAGAATTCTTCATATATAGAGGATGATAGTGATGTATGGAGAGCAGGGGCGGACTGACCATTTGGGCACTGCCCGAGGGCCTGGGGTCAGTAGGGGGCCCTATGAGATGCCCTTGGTACCTTTTCCATAGGCTTTTTTGAGTTTGGGCAAGGACACAGGGGCCCCATGATCCCCTATTGCCCGGGGGCCCCATGAGTTGTCAGTCCGCCCCTGATGGAGAGTCCACTTTCATAGTATTCTAAGTGATTCTATCTTCACAGTTTCGATTTTAGACTCTATTAGATCTTCCTCTTTAAAGTAATTCATTGATGATCACTGTATTGGATTCATTTTGATGACATATCTATGAATATGGTGATTCTTCTTATATTTATCATTCACTGCTCACATTGATTTCCTAGGATTTTTTCCACTTGCTGCTTCTATATTCAACATTGATGATCACATAAGTGAAGTGCAAAGAAGTATCTGCTTAAAGTTATGTCATTATTGGAAAACAGAAAAGAATCAAAACTGTGAAGATAGAATCACTCAGAATACTATGAAATCGGACTCTCCATACATCACTATCATCCTCTATATATGAAGAATTCTTCTTATCAAAAGAACAGTTTCCCAGCCATACATTTAATAAACATGATGCAGCTAAGTGAATGCGCAGGACGATTTTTTGTTTTTAAATTCACTGCTTTTACTTTTTTGATTGACTGTGTGTTCACCATGTCATATGCCCACCCTTTCAGAAGATCTTAGTGATCAAAATAAAGAAATTATTTGCATTTACTATTGATATTTATTGCTTACTCTGCATTGGATTTAAATACCGCTCTTTTTTTGCAGTTTGCTCTACTCAGCTGCTAACTTTTTCTAATATGCTCTATTCGGTTTACAATCCACACCCCAAGATAGGGTGAATCAAAGAGATCCCTTTGATGGGTGGTTACACCCCAAATGATGGCATTTTTTCCTTTTGTCTATCTATCTATCGCTGGCTTTACTTGAATCTGTTGGCTACAGCCTGCCACAGTCTTCAACTCGCAAGGCTGAAAACTTAATTTCTGCTCCCTGTGCAGTCATTACTAATAGTCTTTAATGGGTCAGTCTCCCAATACCTGTATATGCACCATTTATCAATGGAACTTTCTGGAGGTTTCATACTTATGGGATATTACAGCTTCTGCTATTCAATCGTATTTATAGCCAAGAGCCCATCATACACGTCAGTATAGTGCTGAATATCCTATTGTACATTCCAGGCTATCCTATAGATGGATGACAGCTGTTCTATTCATTCCATGGCCCAGCATCTTGTTTCAGTCCATCTAGATGTAGCTACAGTATGGAATGTGAATGCACTGCCCCAGATTCCATAGCAGTGGAAAGTGGGATACATAGAGATGGGTTGGGTGGAAATCATTTTTACCAGATCATGGGGATACTATTTGAAATCAAAGTGCTGTATTTTGCAAAATATTGAGCCTTAATAATCGAAGTCAATTGTTGTTATTCCAACTGCTATTTTCCATCTCATATTTGGAGCTGATTAGTTTTTGGGAAGCAGTATATACTCACTGGCCACTATATTAGGTACACCTGTTCAATTATTATTATTATACAGTATTTATATAGCGCTAAAAGGTTTGCTCAGCGCTGTACATTATAGTGGGGGACAGAACATGAGACAATACAGTAACAAAACAGAACACGAGGGATTCAAGGGCCCTGCATGAAGATGAAAAACCTTGAGCCTTTAGAACCACTTTAAGTGTGGCATGGTAATGTACATGTACTGGTGAATGTATACTAGTTGGCTTCCTCTTGGAGCAGGGACTCACACTAGCACATTAAGTTAAGGCAAGAAGCCTGTTACTGATACCCGTGAATGAAACGTTACGCCCCCATTCGGATGCCCCTGCTTACATATAGGCTTATGTATAAAAGATGTACAGTATATTTTCTCCTTCTTTCGCTTTACATTTCCTAAATTTGACTTGAGATTCATGATGGTGAGGTCACTTGATATCTAACGGTTTCTGCTCTTTAAACTTCTGGACTTCACACCGTCACCCTGTTCTTGAGAGTACATGACAGTATCCATTACCTACTTATTTGACTCCATACCACTCACCTTATTAGAGCATCAGAGAAATCACGAAAAGGGTGCCAAATGCTGGGCAGTGGAGACATGTCTTCATGGGAATAATACACTTCTTGGTATTCTACAGACACCCAGGTCTGCAATATGATCACTCAACAGAGTTCTTCTGTCCTGGTTGGTACATGAAGTGAGGACCTTGTTCCTCCAGGGATTCCCTATCCTATTGGATATTTAAGACACTCTTGTGGAGAAGGACTGCTATATAGCTACGGATTCAACAGCCAACTGTTAACAAAGTTATTACTGTTCAAATAAGTGTCTGATCCAAATGCCAAAAGGAGATTAGTAAAAGTTCTATAGCAAGAAATTAACCAAATTTACTCTCAAAGGTTGGTCCTTGCCAACAGAGGGTAGTGTTGATTCTCCACTGAGATAGCTGAAGGACTTGCCTAAGGCATTGGCTAATTGTGAGTTCCAGGAGCTCCTAATGGTGTCTCTGTGTGTTGTAGTGAATATGTAATGATTCCCCCCACCGCTTCACTTTCTATCCTTTAGGCTAGACATCTTCCAATGCCCAGGAATAGAACTTTACAAAAGTTACAGCCTATGATGCTTCACTTGTCCCATAATGGGGAAAGAACCAAGCATTCTTGGTCCCTGTGAAGCTATAATATCAAGTTATAGTTTGTGCATTTAGGAATGAATTCAGCTCTTTTTTTAAACATCCTACTGAGCTGGCCAGAATTAGCTCTTGAGGCAGTCTGTTCCAGTAGTAATCGTCTCCTGAAATCCATAGGGAAACCAACACTTCCAGAAGAGTTGATCTTCTGGGTCCCTATCAACTTTCATTGGTTCCTCCTACTGACCTCCACATGAGTGCTATATCCTGTATTGTGTTCAGGTGAGTAGGAGGAAGCAGTGAGCACTGGGGGGATCCAAGAGATTGACATATCCAGATGGAAAGGTAAGTATTGGGTGTCTTCTTTTACAAGGACACATCTTCGGCTTTATTATTTTATGACAAGTCAAAGATAGGTGGTTTGTTTTTAGACTGGTGATAATCATGCTACAGTAAAGATCTATACTTCTCCTAACCCACCCCAGAACAGCATAACCTTGCTTGGATAGAGGTGGAAAAATTCTGGAAATTTTGAAGTCATGTGAAAAAAACAGCCCCCCCCCCTTTTTTGGGGGAAAAAGGAGTACTTTTGCAAATTTAAAGTAATTTTGTTACACTGGAAATTTGAAATGCAGTGTATATAAAAGTATTATGCTCTAAATAAATGTAGCGCCACCCCGAAGGAGCCACTATGATTTTGGGTTCTCTGTTCTGCGCCTCAACTCCAAGAACAATCTTGGATACCTGACACACCTGGTTGAATAGGAATACTGTAAACACAAGTACAAGAGACTCTCAAAAGAGAATATTAAGTCAACAGGAGAGAAAAAAGATGTTATGGTTGGTGTTACCCAAACTTGCAAAATATAGCTTCAAAGTTCCAAAGATATACAGTAGAAATGAACATATCAATAGGCTTCAATGCAGGACCAACAAATCCTAAGGATTAAAGGAGCAAGAGTGGATAGAGGAGTCCTTTAGTCAGTCAGCTCCCTCTAAGTCCTGCCGCCACAGGCAAAGAAAGCAATAAGGTGCAATTTATGAAAACTGGGTAGGAGTTCCTCCTTAAAATAAACAAATGCTATGTCATCAATAAAAAAAAGAAAGACAGTCAATGTCATACTCTGTAGACTGAATCCTTTGAATGGAGAAATCCTGGTGGTATCCTTGATCTTCAGCTAGCTTATGGCGGGACCCAAAGGTACTGTGCAATGGCAACTAGCAGAATGAATGGGATAACAAAAGGTATTCCATAGTTGCCAACATTTCAAAAAAATGTTTAGGGGCAATTTTTTTTCCTGTATGACCAGAAAGATAGTGTAGGTGGAGCAGTATGTTAATTGTGGGTGTGGCATTCATTCATGGGTGTGGCCTAAATAAAAAAAAAAGACGATGGCGGAGCGCGTACATGGCACAAGAGATGGTCAGAGACTGCAGACATGGCGCAAGGGATGGTCAGGAGGGAGAGAGGGGAGGAGGGAGAGGGGAGGAGGAGTGATCTGTCCTCACGTTTCTACTCAGAAGCACAAGAATTGTGGCGTCGGCTGCCCAGGACAGGGGACACACAATCTGGGAATATTTCCTATTTTCGGGACGGAGCCCGGGACAAAGACAGGCAGTGACAGGGCTTTAAAACTCTGGACCATCCTGGGCAATCCGTGAAAATTGTCAAGTATGGTATTCCCCAACAGACGCCCTTAAGTAGGTAAAGAGGGAGGATAATGGTGTCTGCATTCAGTGTCTTTACTGTGTTAGAGAGAATGTCGAGCTTGCACCCGCTCACCAGTCCCCTGGGAGATGGGAGATGGCACAACCAAAATCTGGAGGATCCTGCTCCTGGCAGTGGAGTGGCTCCGCATTGCCTCCTGACAACAGATCAAAACAGTGGGTAGTGACACCTGCAGGGTGCTTAGCAGCGGCCAATCCAATTGCCGGGGATTTTGCGGTCCCTGGAATGTTGAGAGTTGCCCCATAGTGCTGGGTGATGCTGGACCGCTGAGCAGGATTACTGTGCTGGACAGTGGAGCCGCGGCCCGGTCTTAGAAGGGAAGATAACACACTCCCCTCCATCAGCCTTCAAGTCCCCATGTCAAGAGACCCAGCACGGCTGATGCAGGGGAATATATCTGCCTCCCCCGGATGCCCCTCAGTTTTTCTTTCCTCTGGTAAATGTAGTCCAGACTATGCTGAAAAATACAGTGTCTGTAGGTGATGGGACTACAGGTCCCAAGATCCTCTACTTCTCAGACACACTTCCCACTCTGTCAGCAGGAAATTATATGTTTACTGTGCACTGAAAACTAGAGAGGAAGAAAAGGAATCTCTTTCTGTGCAGCAAATCTCCCTGAATTGTAGGATGACCCAGCCTGAACCTGGCTACATAAGTACCAAAAATTAACTAAAGTTGCTTTTTCAAAATGTACTTTTTTATTACAAATAGAATAACAAGAACTGAATATGTTAGGCACATTTCAACTATACAAGATGCTGCTGGTGAAAAAACACTTTGGGATGATCCAGAAGCAGCAGAATGTTTCTGGAATGAGAACTCTGGAGGGAAAATCTAATTGCACTTTCATTCTGGTCCTCATCACTTCATTCCATAAAGTATTTTGCAATGTTTTTCGGGCACCTCTGGAATGCAAGGACGTGTTTTGTCATCCTTGTAGCATTTGGAAAAGAATATTTCTTCTCAAAATATTTGAAAATTGCAGTTTTGCTCTCAGGAGAAATTGCACTGTGGAAATGTTTCTAAACTCTAGATATTGGTGTCACTTTTTTACTGAGAGGAGGAAAAGAAAAAAACAATTTACTGACCAAACTATATGTAAACATTATGCTGTAATGGTGGAGAACATTTTTAGGAATCCTTTAACCACTTTCCTGCCTCCCTATAGCAGAAGTACTGCTACAGGGCGGCAGGGGTGCACAAAATCACGTATATATACGTGATCTTGCATTTCAGGGTAGGGGGCACCGCCATTGGCGGCCTCACCTGTCGATCACCAGGTCCCAGCCAGTGATTCCCTGCCGCCACCTGGCGATCGCCGTGTATCACCGATGGGAAAGAGACCTGTATGTAAACAATACAGATCTCTCCCCTGTCAGCTCCTGCACATTAGTATATAATAGGTGCAGTGCTACAATCTGAATGTCATAAAATTAATAATGTGCAAATAGATCAAAAGTGCCAATGCGGTTATGAAGGTATGAACCAAAAAAACATGAGGGTATAAACAAAATATAAATAAATCACTGTTTTCAAATGATAATCAAAGTGACTGTTAGTGTACATAAAGTGACCATGTAACAATAACACTGATATGTCCATAAAGTGACAGAGTGACCATGAAGTGGATGTTCAAAGAGGACCATGCACTGGCTTACCAACCCACAGAGCTTTATAAGGAGGACAGCAGAGGTACTGCGGATGACCCAGAGAGGGGGACTCCAGACCAGGCTGTGACTATCCTTAAAGGGACCTCTGGCTGACCACAGAGTATATATATATAGAAATGCGTGATTTAATTGCGCATCTGGTGAGTGCGTAATTCTACTACTTACCTGTCACATCACCATACCATTGAATATAGTGTGTGGATCACCGACTCTGAGATCATAATATCTGATCTCCTACTTATCACTTTGTGGACATTTTATTATTTAGTATTTATCGCAATTGTCACTTTATAAGCACTATTAGTGACTTTTCAGTGACAGCATACAGCAGGAGCGGACTGACAACTCATGGGGCCCCCGGGCAATAGGGGATCATTGGGCCCCTGTGTCCTTGCACAAACTAAAAATGCCTATGAAAAAGGTACCAGGGGCATCTCATGGGGCCCCCTACTGACCCCGGGCCCTCAGGCAGTGCCCGAGTTTCCAAATGGTCAGTCTGCCCCTGGCATACAGTGTTATCACATTCACTCTGTCACTTTATGGACATATCAGTGTTATTGTTACATGGTCACTTTATGTACACTAACAGTCACTTTGATTATCATTTGAAAACAGTGATTTATTTATATTTCGTTTATACCCTCATGTTTTTTGGTTCATACCTCCATAACCGCATTGGCACTTTTGATCTATTAGCACTTTATTAATTTTATGGCATTCAGGTTTTAGCGCTGCACCTATTATATACTATTGTTTTGGAAGGTTTATTTGGTACCTTTTCGGTGTTACAGCAGCTGGATATTTTAGCGCTCACTTTCCTGTTTGTGTTTTTTAGCTCCTGCACATTGCTTTGTATTGCTCTGTATAGCAGAGCCATAGAAAGCAATGTGCCTACACAGTAAAACAAACACAGCACAAAGTTAACCCTTTGATCACCCAGATGTTAACCCCTTCTTGCCCAGTGCCATTAGTACAGTGTCAGTGCTTTTTATTAACACTGATCACTGTATTGGTGTCACTGGGGATGTCAGTGACAGTTAGTTAGTTCTCCCCCAATGTCAGAATGCCCACCGCAGTCCTGCAGTCCCGCTAAAAGTCAGTATAATATCTATACTGCCATTTGTAAACGCTATAACTTTCACGTAAAACAATCAATTTACACGTATTGGAATTTTTTTTTTAGCAAAGACATGGAGCAGAATACATTTTGGCCCAAATTTATGATGAAATTTGATTTTTAAAATTTTTTTACTGGACATGTTTAATAGCGAAAAGTCAAAAATACAGTTTTTTCTTAAAAATTGTTGGCCTTTTTTTATAGCGCAAAAAATAAAAAACACAGAGGCGATCAAATACCACCAAAAGAAAGTTCTATTTGTGGAAAAAAGGACATAAATTTAATTTATGTACAGTGTTGCATGACCGCACAATTGTCAGTTAAAGTAACACAGTGCCGTATTGCAAAAAATGGCCTGGTCAGAAAGGGGGAGTAAATTCTCTGGAAGGCAAGTGGTTAAAGGTTATAAAGATAAATTAATTTGTCAGACAAATTTACCCTCTTACCTGTTAATTAAGGCCTGAGAGGAATACAGAAACTATCATCTACTATATCCCATCACCCAACTGTAGGAGGTACAAGATGGAGCCCATAAGCAAACTAGACTGCAGACTAGACCTATCCCTTGCAATGCCCCCTAGTGACAGAAATGCATATTTCTCTTGTTTGAGAACTGAATTTAGAAGTACAGTGTTTCTTGAATTGTATTCCAGGATTTCCTTGTCTTCAGCTGAAAAAAACTCACATTAATGTAAGACTTTACATAAAAAATCTTTCATTAAGGTCTTCATGTTATATAGTTTGAACACCATGTCCTAGATATATTATTTATCATTGTAAAAGAACATATTCCATACTTTTTTTTTTTTTTTCCAGGAAAAAAAATGGTTTTGTAAAAAATAAAACTTTTTTTTCCCCAATTTTTTCATTTTTTTCCAGGCCTTCCCTCCTCTAGGCTTGGGTGGGGTTGCACATTTTTTTAGATCTCAGCTTGTGCATCCCAAACTACGTTGTAATATATAGAACAAGCAGGTCTGCTTTGACCTAAAAGAAATCTAGAAGACAGTTTGCCTCCCTTGTCGCCGCAACCGTAATAGAATCGCTTTGACAGCCAATAGAAAGCTCCATAGTGACTTTACTAGACAGCGCTTCCATGGCAACCAGGGTGTCAGTGTAATTGTGCAACTAGGATGCATAGACCATCAAATCAATTTTAAAATCAACATAATTGGGTTTCATCCTTTTGCACGCAAAACTGGAACGCAGCCGCGTCTCCATGAAAGATCAAGATGCTGAAGGAGATAACAGAGCGGAATGGAGGAACATTCAGATAACATTTAAATTGGATCAATTCAATGTCCAGAGTACACATGACTTTTAGGTTATGATGATATAATTATTCTGGGAAAGCTTTTTCCACCAAATATGACAGCACGTAGGTATCCGTTCTGTACAAAAGCCTTAAAATTGTCCCCTTTAAAGCTGAACTCCAAAAAAAAAGCTAAATTAACAGAAAAAATATATATCTGAGAGCTGTTTTACCTGCCAAAGGATTTCTATTTTCGTCCCTTCAGTTCTGAGTCTGGAAGGAAGGAGACCTGATTTTTCTCTGCTACAGTTAAATAACCATTACAGGTCTTGCCCCTCCCCTAGCTAATGACTGGACAGTGAAAGAAGAAGCAGCAGACTGATGAGCTCATCTCTCTGCCACTCCGCTCTCTCCTTCTATCAGAATGGCTCTTCGCACTGGAACACAACTAACTGGTGGCTGCTTTCCTAGCTCTGCTGTGCAGGGACGGCAACAGACTGATACCAGGTCAAATTCAGGTACTTACACTGCATGCCTTTAAAAATACTGCATTTATTTAATAATATATTAATAATTACAGAGCCGCATTAATTTGTGTCTCAGTTCAGCTTTAACCACGTCCTGCCCGAGGACCTCCATGGATGTCCTTGAGTTTTAGGGGCTGTACCAGGATGCTGCCTGCAGCCAGGGCCATGGAAAAGGGGGTACCACCAGTTCTTTAGGGGGCCAGGCCAGCAGGGGGGCCCTGGGTGAATAGGATATGGACAGGGAGGATGATCGGCAGAGCGGGGGGCAATTACAGTCAGCTGATAGCTGGCTTCTTCTCCTCTCCCGCTGGATTTCAGCTGCAGTAGAGAGAGCCATACAAGGGATCGGTTCCACTAATTGCACAACTCGCCCCACCACTCCCATCACCCACCCTGTGCACAATACAATTCCCCTGCTGCCTAGGCCCCTCACCCTTGCAATGCTGCTGGCTTCCATCCACTTCTTCCCACCAGCACTGCAACACACTTCAAGCTGCAATAGGTTCCTTCAGGATGGAGAATGGAGGAAGGGTCTGGTAAATATGTCACGTATACCAGCCCCTTCCTTTCTTGAATGACCACAATAAGTGATTGGTACCCATCGTTCACTGTGTTCATTTATAACTGAAGCATAGTAAACTGTTTTTTTTTGTTGGGGAAGGGGGCCCTTTTAGGTTGGCTGTATGGGGCCCCACAGTTTCTAACAGCAGCCCTGCCTGCAGCTACAGGCATCATCCTGCTATTAGGTCCCCTACTCTTCCACCGCTGCTGCCTTTCCCAGGCTCTCCCATCCAATCATGGAGCCCAGGGGTGCTGCGACCAGCAGAAACAGCTGCACTACATTGACATTGTTCCTCCCTCTCTGTGACTCCAAAAACCAGAGGAATTCATCACTTCTAGTTTCAGCTCTCTGTTTACCAGGCAGTTAGCAACCAGGAAAGTAGCCGATCTGTGTCTGATCAGCAGCATTGAAAGCCATTGGAGAGACTTGGGGACTAGTAGACCCCAGATCTCTCCATAAAGATGTCCTGTCAGTGCCCATGATGTCACAAGAGTTGTTGTTCATCCCTTGTGATAGCAATGAAATAAAAAAAAATTAGGAGTATAAAAAAATTAGGAGTATAAAAAAAAAGTTTTAGATATTATTATTTTATTATTATTATACAGTATTTATAAAGCGCCAATAGTTCGTTCAGCGCTGTACATTACAAAGGGGGACAGAACATGTGACAGAACAATACCAATACAATGCAAAACATGAGGGGATCGAGGGCCCTGCTCTTTCGAGCTTAGAATCTAGGAGATAAGTAGTATAAAATAAAAAAAAACGTTGAAAGCTCCCCCGTCCCCCTCCCTGTGCTTACACAGCAAACGCAAACAAATGCGCAAGTCTGCGCGCATACGTAAACAGTGATTGCACCACACTTGTGAGGTATCACAAGTAATTTTTAAGTCATTTTCTAGAAAAAAAATTTTGATTTTTACAAGTATGTGAGAAGTGTCAGATTTAGCCCGGTAGGGAAGTGGTTAATATTTTACATTTATACATACCTTCCAACCCAATTTATTTAGTGTCATTTTGTGTCCTTCTTCAAATAGATGTCATCTCTGCCCCTATCATTCTATGAATATTTTAACTTTCATTTGGGAGCCTGTCTTAATAATTTTTTTTTCATAAACTATAATCATGTAATCAATGTCCGCCATTTTTTCATGTTTTTTTAAATCATATGACCCTTACTCCACCATCTTTCCATTCTCTGCAATAGCTAAGCTTGCTTCCCGTCACTGAGCAGCTGCATCCTGAACAGTTGCTGGAACAAAACGTCATGTAAATTGCATTTCTTGTAAAATAATGTATAGGGGAGAGATATATACAAATTTTTTAAGATTAATTTCGGGAGGGGGGGTGATAAAAAATAAAAAGCATTCTTCTATCTGTCAATGCAAGGTTCTCCTTCAATGTCCAGATATAGCTACATATTGGTTTACTGAAATACAGTATACTGTATTTTATACATTTTTAAAAGGCTTTCCTTATCCTCAGGTTACTTTTGAACCTCTTAAGAAAAGATAACGCTTCTTCAGTACATTCCATAGCAATCTTCTGATGCTTTATCCTCCATTCCACCAAGCCCTGTTCTAGTATTTAAATTCTTCTTGCGTGTGAGTGGTTGTAGGCATCTCAAGCATAGTGATGTTCTTCAGTCCAAGGGTAGGTTCAGAGATAGACTTCACCATCATTATATTACCACTGGCCCATTAGCATTAAATAAGACAAGGGGTTTTGTGATGTTAGGGTGTTCATCTGTAAGAAGATGGCACGTCCTTGTTGACATGTCTACATCTTTAAAGTGGAACAATAAAAAATGACATACGTGATGGAGTCTATCACTACCATTACCAGTGATAGTAGAACTAAACCCTCCAATACTCACCTCCCTTCCAGTGATGTGATGCTCACATACTCCCTCCCTCCATCCCTCTCCTTCCTGGCTTCTTACAGGTTTAGGATCTTCAGTCTTGATTGGCCTGGGCTGATGTAACTCCCATGCATGTGCACATGAACATAGTGAAGGGGCCAAGAATAATGAAACAGCCCAATACACATACATGTATCCAGGGGCGGACTGACAACTCATGGGGCCCCTGGGCAATAAGAGATAATGGGGCCCCCTGTGTCTCTGCCTACACTCAAGCCAAAGTCACACCCACACAACACCCCACCTACATATTGCAGCTCAGCTGCATAGAAAGGGCATTAAAATAATTTAAAAAATAATAAAACAATGTCGTGGGGTACCCCCTCCATTCATACCAAGCCCTTCAGGTCTGGTATGGGTTTCGAGGGGAACCCCCACACCAAAATAAAAAAAATGGCGTGAGGTCCCCCCCAAGATCCATATCAGACACTTATCCAAGCATGCAGCCTGGCAGGTCAGGAAAGGGAGGGGGCATGAGCAAGCACCCCCCCTCCTGAACCATACCAAGCCACATGCCCTCAACATGGAGGGTGCTTTGGGGCAGAGGGGGCTTCCCCCCAAAGCACCTTGTCCCCATGTTGATGGGGACAAGGGCCTCTTCCCCACAACCTTGGCCGGTGGTTGTGGGGGTCTGCAGGTGAGGGGATTATCAGAATCTGGAAGCCCCCTTTAGCATGGTACTGCTTCCCATTCACAAAAAAAAAAGTGTAGTGTGAAAAAAGACAGGAGACAGTCTTTGACAAGTCCATTATTAAAATGAAGAAAAATAAAAGAATGTCCCCCGAAGTAGATCACAAAGTCAATCACAATGGCCGCCGCCGCCGCTACACGAAAAAAGAAAAAAAAAGGCTCTGGTCCCGATGCTGGCTCCCAGCCTTCTGACTGCTCCACTGGCTTGACAGTACTTAAATATGTAAGGGGCGGGGCCACCCAGTGACATCATTGACCCAGCATGCCCCGGTTGATGACACCACAAGGGGCGGGGTTACACATGTGATGTCCCTGGGTTGCCCCGCCCCTTACATATTTAAGAACTGTCAAGCCAGCAGAGCAGTCAGATGGCTGAGAGCCAGCATCAGTAGCGGAGCCTTTTTTTTCTGTCTTTGGGTAGCGGTGGCAGCAGGCATCGTGATTGACGTTGGATCTACTTCAGGGGACAGTCTTTTATTTTTCGTCTTTTAATAAAGAACTTGTCAAAGATCGTCTCCTGTCTTTTTTCACACTACACTTTTTTTTTGTGAATCGGTAGCAGTACCATGTACCCCATACTCATTAACGTGGGGAGCGGGATTTTGGGGGCCCCCTTGCTAAAGGGGGCTTCCGAATTCTGATAAGTCCCCCACCCGCAGACCCCCACAATCACCGGACAGTGTTCTGGGGAAGAGGCCCTTGTCCCCATCAACATTGGGACAAGGTGCTTTGGGGGGGAGCCCCCTCCATCTCAAAGCACCCCCCCATGTTGAAGGCATGTGGCCTGGTATGGTTCAGGAGGGGGGGCGCTTGCTCGTTCCCCCCATTCCTGACCTGCCGTGCTGTATGCTCAGAGAGGGGTCTGGTATGGATTTTGGGGGGAACCCTCATTCCATTTTTTCAAATTTTGGCGTGGGGGTTCCCCTCAAAATACATACCAGTCCCAAAGGGCTTGGTATGGATGGAGGGGGGACTCCACGCCGTTTTTTAAATTATTTTTTTAATTGCTGGCAATTCTTTCTTTTACATTGAGCTGAACCCCGCTGACAGCTGAAACATTAACACATGGTTTTCACTACTAAAATACCGCATGACTTGATAAAATAACATATGCAGTATTTTAGTAGCCTTTTTTGGTGAATTCAAACGTTTTTTTTTTTTAAATGCTATGCAGTATCCTACTGCATACTCGGATGCTGTAAGATACCGCTTAGTGAATTGTGCCCAGTGATCCTCTCACCGGGCCCCCTACTGACCTCGGGCCTTCGGGCAATGCCAAAATGGTCAGTCCGCCATTTACAGATGAGTCTATGATTAATCCTTTTCCCAGTAGTGCCCAGTACTGAGACTGCTACATCACTTAGCAGAGTAGATCCAGTTCCTCTGACAGCAGAGAATCCTGGGTCCTGTAGTCCTATGACCAATACATCCTGTATTTCTGAGTGCTGATTGAACTACAACTACCAGAGAGCTGGGGACGGAGAGGGATGCTGGGAGAGGAGAAATATTCTACAGCAATGGACTGGCTCGCTCTTTTGGGTGCAGGATTCAGAGTTGAACACAGGGGGACTGCCGTTATCCTCCAGAGACATACTGTTGACCTACTGCTGTAGGATGTGCTCTGCACATCAGTCCAGTACAGCGGTGACACCAATTGGCACACCAGGATGACGTCAGCTTTTCTGCATCAGGACTGTCACTGTCTGGTCTTCACACACACATCTCTGCTGGCTGTGCTGACAGGCTGTCAGGTGGCAACTCTGCACATTCCTGCAACCAGCCAAGAGCCTAGGCAAGGACCCTGTTCCTAGGAGGCCATGCTACCTATGGGATTGGTGAGCAGGCGGATGCCCAACCTCTTTCTGTCATCACTCTAGACACATTGCATGTAGACATCATTACACCTCAGTACCAGGAGATCTTTGCTTTGAGCAGTACCACAGCCTATCTATTTAAAGTGTTACTAAACCCCGGACCTTGCATTCACTATATCTGATCTCCCACAGTACACACAACATGGAAATGCAATTATTTTAGTAAATATAAACTGCTAAATACCTTTCCTCTTCAGCAGTTAGAGCAGTCTTGTGACTTCTATCAGTGTCCAGCAGAGCACTAGTTACAGCTTGTAGGAGGAGTTTTCATTCTCCGCTATAAGGCTGCAGAACCCCTGATCTCTGTATGAACAGTGCTGATTGGCCCTGTGCTGATCACATGCATTCTCCCAAGAAAAATAAAAACTCTCTACTAGAAGAAGGGGAGAATCAGAGAAGACAGGATATAACATCCTTTTTACACATCGCAGAAGACCTACTCTATACTTTCCAGGACCAAGACAGCCTGAGCTACTACTTTAAAAATAGGAGTTACATATGAAGCATAACATTGAATGTTCTGTTTACCCAGAAGGGAAGAAACACAACTCAAACCAAGCACAGCATCTGAGCCCATGAACTTTTAGCTTGCTTGATGGAAAGGTCATACGAATCGCACGCTATGTTACTTGCACTTTCGCTTACTGTTAATGTTCAACTCATATTAAATGTGTATCTTATCTTTCTGAGTATACTCATGAAATATTGTCTGAAATAGTACGTGCAGAGATGCCATGGACTCATACTGCCAAAGTGATTGTCCAGTACAAAGTGCAAACCTCTGAGAAACGTCAGCACTTGACCACCAAGATCTGATCTCAATGTGCAAATCTTAATTCTGCTTTTCTAATTCAGCCTATTGGTTTTATAATTACTAAAGCTATGTCTAAGTCTACACTAAGGAGATTTCACTAGAAATACTGACTAAAAGATTAATAGAGAAGTAATTGATAGGACTTTGGCATATACTTCACTGTAGACACTATCAGTCACTGTGAAATATAAGTACAAAAACACACAAATGTCCAACTCTAGGTTCTCAAGAAAAATATTATTTTCAAAATGTCTCCATACACCCTGATGGTATCTTCTTTTAATCCACCAGTTCTTAATGTTCCACCAATTTTCAATGTTCCTCAAACCCTTGCGTCCTTTTCCAGTCTTAGTACCTCAAAATAAATAAACTTTACATAGTTAGTCTGGCTGAAAAAAAAGACAAACGTCCATCCAGTTCAACCATTAAAAAAAAAAAAGTTATAATCCTACACTTACAGTTGATCCAGAGGAAGGCAAAAAACCCAGCAAAGCATGATCCAATTTGCTCCTGCAGGGAAAAAAAATCCTTCCTGATCCCCCAAGAATCGGATATTCCCTGGATCAACTTTACCTATAAATGTTATATCCAGTTATATTCTGTGTATCTAAGAAAGAATCCAGGACTTCTTTGAAGCAATCCACTGAGCTGGCCAGAACCAACTCTTGAGGGAGTCATTCCTTATTTTCACAGCTCTCACTGTGAAGAAACTTTTCGTGTTTGGAGATTAATTTTCTTATCCTCCAGACGTAAAGAGTGCCCCCTTGTCCTCTGTGATGACCTCATGGTGATCATAGTGCATTATCCTTATAATGCAAATACTGGTGGTGCGTATACATCAAAGTGGTCAAAAACAAATGCCCCCAGTGATCATATACACATCCAGTGACTGTAATTCCTATTTTTACTGAGTAGGTAGAAACTTGCTTATGTGATCAGCAATCCTACATACACTGTGTATCAGTGCCACACTTAACATCAATTTGTGATAACACGGTGCATTATAAAATAGTGTAACACCTGTCAACCCATATACAGTACCTTACCAGATTGACAGGTAGTGCAGGCTTCAGACCAGGGCCTTATGCTCCAGGATCCAGATTGACAGGTAGTGCAGACTTAACTCTGACAGGGTTCATGCTCCGGGATCTTTGTTATCAATGCTCCAAAATCAGCAATGGTATATGCTACCTGTTTAAATTGCCAGTATGTTTTAGAACCAAACCAGGTATAAATATTTATAGAGACTGAAGCCGTCAGAGTAAGAGAAAGTGGCATTTCTGAGCAAGGCAACCAATTCAATTGTAGCTGTCTCTTTTTTAGTGCATGTTTAAAGGGAACATGTCAAAAAGAAGTTGATAGCTATTGCTGTGCAAAACAAACCTGATCCTGCCAGAAATGAACTGATAACTTTCAGTACTCGCTGGTTGTGCTGCACTGTTATCAGTCAGCATTCTTCACAGGTCTCTCTGTGAACTACAGAACACATCCCTATGTTATGGAGAAAAGTAGAAGGGAAGGTGTATGTTGTTGTGCCCTAGGGTGGCAGCGCAGCTTCTCCATAGATTGAGTATGTTGAGTGTTGTGTGTTGAGTGTTGTCTATCTCCATAGATAGAGTATGTTGAGTGTTGTGTGTTGAGTGTTGTCTATCTCCATAGATAGAGTATGTTGAGTGTTGTGTGTTGAGTGTTGTCTATCTCCATAGATAGAGTATGTTGAGCGCTTTCTATCTCCATAGATAGTGTATGTTGAGTATTGTTTATCTCCATAGAGTATGTTGAGTGTTGTCTATCTCCATAGATAGAGTATGTTGAGTGTTGTTTATCTCCATAGAGTATATTGAGAGTTGTCTATCTCCATAAATAGAGTATGCTGAGTGTTGTCTATCTCCATAAATAGAGTATGATGAGCGTAGTCTATCTCCAAGTATGTTAAATGTTGTCTATCTCCATAGATAGATTATGTTGAGAGTTTTCTGTCTCCATGGATAATGTTGAGTATGTTGAGTATTGTTGAGTATTGTTTATCTCCATAGAGTATGTTGACTGTTGTCTATCTCCATAGATAGAGTATGCTGAGAGTTGTTTATCTCCATAGAGTATGTTGAGTGTTGTCTATCTCCATAGATAGCATATGATGAGCATTGTCAACCTATATAGATTGAGTATATTGAGCGTTGTCTATCTACAGTACATAGAGTATATTGAGCGTTGTCTATCTACATAGATAGAGTATGTTGAGTGCTGTCTGTCTCCATAGATAGCATATGTTGAGCATTGTCTGTATAGATAGAGCATGTTGAGCATTGTCTCTATATATAGAGTATGTTGCACGTTTTCTATCTCCATAGATAATGTATGTTGAGTATTGTTTATCTCCATAGAGTATGTTGACTGTTGTCTATCTCCATAGATAGCATATGTTGAGCATTGTCAACCTATATAGATTGAGTATATTGAGCGATGTCTTTCTACATAGATAGAGTATATTGAGTGTTTTCTATTTACATAGATAGAGTATATTGAGTGTTTTCTGTTTACATAGATAGCGTATATTGAGCATTTTCTATCTCCATAGATTGAGTATATTGAGCGTTTTCTACGTATCTCCATAGATAGAGTATGTGGAGAGTTTTCTATCTCCATAGATAGAGTATGTTGAGAGTTTTCTATCTCCATAGATAATGTTGAGCATTGTCTATCTCCATAGATAGAGTATGTTGACTGTTGTTTATCTCTATAGATGAGTATGTTGAGTGTTTCCAATCTCAATAGATAGCATATGTTGAGCATTGTCTATCTCCATAGATAGAGTATGTTGAGCACTGGCTAACTCCAAAGATAGAGTATGTTGAGCGTTGTCTATCTCCGAGTATGTTGAGCATTGTCTATCTCCATAGATAGAGTATGTTGAGCATTGTCTATCTCTGAGTATGTTGAGCATTGTCTATCTCCATAGATAGAGTATGTTGAGCATTGTCTATCTCTGAGTATGTTGAGCATTGTCTATCTCCATAGATAGAGTATGTTGAGCATTGTCTATCTCTGAGTATGTTGAGTGTTGTCTATCTCCATAGATAGAGTATGTTGAACATTTCTATCTCTGAGTAAGTTGAGTGTTGTCTATCTCGGTAGATAGAATATGTTGAGCTTTTTTTCCACCCATAGATAGAGTAAGCTGACTGCTGTCTATCTGTTGAGTATTGTTGGATACGCTTTAATACATATTAATCAGGATGCGTGCACACTAAAAACAAACTATAATTCCCAAGACTTGGTGACCACAAAATCAGAGACTAAATAGCTGCAGTGAGAAAGTCCCATCATGCCCTTTTAGTTTGAAGAGAGCGACATACACACAGGTTGCCCACTCCATCACCAAGTTAGGGCTAGGTGAGGACGGGACATTAAAGCGTGTAATTAACATCAATTATCTTTTGTTTATTAGTCTGCATTGTGTTTATCGAAATGTCTGATGTGACACTTTATATAATCTGGGCGACATTCTGTAACCACAAAAAAAATCAGCTCATCCCGCTAGCAGCTATGGATGTTGTGTTGGTGTTTCCAAACCCACGTTGAGTTATTCTCAGTTTTAACAGCTGTTACATATTATGAGATATAGGAAGAGGAGAGAGGTGATTTCCAGAAGGAAAATATACTAGAGCCCACTGTGTCACCATATGGGATATTTAGGGAGAGGATACAAGGGTTAAGAATTGCCCTTGGAAAGAAAACTCACTATGGGCAGCACAGTGGCTAAATGGTTAGCACTTCCGCCTGGCAGTACTAGGGTCGTTGCTTCGAATCCCAACCAGGGCACCACCTACCTGGAGTTTGCATGTTCTCCCTGTGCCTGCGAGTGTTTCCTCCCACACTCCAAAGACATGCTGGTAGGTTAATTGGCCCCTGTCTAAATTGTCCCTAGTATGTGTATGTATGAATGTGAGTTAGGGACCTTAGATTGTACACCCCTTGAGGGTTAGGGACTGATGTGAATGTACAATATATATGTAAAGCTCTGCGTAAATTGACGGCGCTGTATAAGTACCTGAAATAAATAAATAACAGGGATGAGCAGAGTCATTTTGGCAAAACATTTTTTTACCGTGAAACTAGGTGTTGTAAAAACTTCATTTCACTCATTAAGCTGCTCAGGAAAATTTTCTTGCAAAAAATGGATCTACTTATTTTTTTCTTTATCCTGAGGTTGTTTATTTTGTGTAGTTAATTTTATTTCAAGTAAAATTCTTTCTATTTGTGTTTTTTTTCCTTTTTTGTGTATTCAATCATTATTTGTAGCCTTTAACTTTCAATTAAGCAAATATCTTGTTTCTGATGATTTGAGAACTCTGGCTTTGACGCAGCAGGGGCCATGCCTAAACCTCCGCAAAGAAACCACTGCTTCCACACAGAGAGCAAGGGTCTTTCTCTGCCCCTTACTGGCAGGGGACAGGCTTTTCTATTCAGGCAGCAGCTGTTTCTAAAGAAAACTAATGCCCCGTACACACGATAAGAAAATCGTACGAAAAATTTCACGGAACCGCTGATCGAGCGATTTTCTCTTTGTTGATGAGCAGGATGTTTTAACTGATAACGATATTGTGAACGAAGAAATCCGGTTGAACAACAGTGAAAAATGTTGTCGTTTTGCATACAAACAACGGATTTTCTATGCGGTGGTATGACGGTCATACAAAAAAATTCTATCAAGCGCTATCACGCATGAGTGGAAACAGAAGATGACCCGGATGTTTATGTCCAAGGAATCTTCGTAAACACGAACGAAAAATCCAAATGTTAAAAGTAGATCGGCCTAATGAGATAATGAAACCAGAATTGTGCAGATTACCGTATTTTTCGCTCCATAAGACGTACTTTTTTCCTCCCAAAAAAGGGGGGGAAATGTCAGTGCATCTTATGGAGCAAATATAAAGCGGCCGGTCCGGTATTTTTGCGGCCACTATGTCAGAATACCGGGCCGGCCGCTCAGCTGTTCTCTCCTGCAGGGCCTTACCTGTTCCTCGCTCCAGCGCTGCACAGTCTTCCTGCACTGGCTTCTGTGACAGCCGGGTGCCCACTGCGCATGTGCTGCGCTTTGTGAATGATCCGGTGTCTTCTGGGGCACATGACAGGTCCCAGAAGGCGCCGGGCCATTCACAAAACGCAGCGCTTCTCGCGCATGTGCAGTGGGCACCCGGCTGTCACAGAAGCCGGCGTGGGAAGAAGAGGGAAAGACAACTCCGCGGGAGTGGGAGCGGGTACCTGTCAAATTCAGGTACCCGCTCCCCCTCCCTCCCCAAAGGTCAGCAGTCTCTGGTCATTCCCTGCACTGTCTGCAGTCTCTGGTCATTCCCTGCACTGTCTGCAGTCTCTTGTCATTCCCTGCACTGTCTGCAGTCTCTGGTCATCCCCTGCACTGTGTCCGCAGTCTCTGGTCATCCCCTGCACTGTGTCCGCAGTCTCTGGTCATCCCCTGCACTGTGTCCGCAGTCTCTGGTCATCCCCTGCACTGTGTCCGCAGTCTCTGGTCATCCCCTGCACTGTGTCCGCAGTCTCTGGTCATCCCCTGTACTGTGTCCGCAGTCTCTGACCATCCCCTGTACTGTGTCCGCAGTCTCTGGTCATCTCCTGTACTGTGTCCACAGTCTCTGGTCATCTCCTGTACCGTGTCCGCAGTCTCTGGTCATCTCCTGTACTGTGTCCGCAGTCTCTGGTCATCTCCTGTACTGTGTCCGCAGTCTCTGGTCATCTCCTGTACTGTGTCCGCAGTCTCTGGTCATCTCCTGTACTATGTCCGCAGTCTCTGGTCATCTCCTGTACAGTCCGCAGTCTCTGGTCATCCCCTGCACTGTGTCCGCAGTCTCTGGTCATCCCCTGTACTGTGTCTGCAGTCTCTTGTCATCCCCTGCACTGTGTCCGCAGTCTCTGGTCATCCCCTGTACTGTGTCCGCAGTCTCTGGTCATCCCCTGCACTGTGTCCGCAGTCTCTGTTCAGCTCCTGTACTGTGTCTGCAGTCTCTGGTCATCTCCTGTACTGTGTTCACAGTCTCTGGTCATCTCCTGTACTGTGTCTGCAGTCTCTGGTCATCCCCTGTACTATGTCCGCAGTCTCTGGTCATCTCCTGTACTGTGTCCGCAGTCTCTGGTCATCTCCTGTACTGTGTCCGCAGTCTCTGGTCATCTCCTGTACTATGTCCGCAGTCTCTGGTCATCTCCTGTACAGTCCGCAGTCTCTGGTCATCCCCTGCACTGTGTCCGCAGTCTCTGGTCATCCCCTGTACTGTGTCTGCAGTCTCTTGTCATCCCCTGCACTGTGTCCGCAGTCTCTGGTCATCCCCTGTACTGTGTCTGCAGTCTCTTGTCATCCCCTGTACTGTGTCCGCAGTCTCTGGTCATCTCCTGTACTGTGTCCGCAGTCTCTGGTCATCTCCTGCACTGTGTCCGCAGTCTCTGGTCAGCTCCTGTACTGTGTCTGCAGTCTCTGGTCATCTCCTGTACTGTGTTCACAGTCTCTGGTCATCTCCTGTACTGTGTCTGCAGTCTCTGGTCATCCCCTGTACTATGTCCGCAGTCTCTGGTCATCTCCTGTACTGTGTCCGCAGTCTCTGGTCATCTCCTGTACTGTGTCCGCAGTCTCTGGACATCGCCCTGTACTGTGTCCGCAGTCTCTGGTCATCTCCTGCACTGTGTCCGCAGTCTCTGTACTGTGTCTGCAGTCCATTGGTTCAGAATATTTTTTTTCTTGTTTTTCGCCTCTAAAACCTAGATGCGTCTTGTTTGCTTTGTAAATAGGTATGTATGCAGAGATGGACATATACATTCACTGGCCACTTTTTTAGGCACACCTGTTTAATTGCTTATAATCTTTTTATTATATTCTTTGATTTTCTATTTTATTCTAATTGTTTCTTTTCTATTCTAATTGATTCTATTCTTTTCTATTCTACTCTAATCTTTTCTATTCTAATCTTTTATATTCTGTTATTTTCTATTCTATTCTTTGATTTTCTATTTTATTCTATTTGTTTCTATTCTATTGTAATTGATTTTATTATTTCCTATACTAGTCTAAGATTTTCTATTGTATTCTAATCTTTTCTATTCTATTCTAATTGATTATATTCTTTTCTATTCTATTCCTTTATTTTCTATTCTATGTTGTTCTGTTTTACTCTATTCTTTTCTATTATGTTCTTTTATTTTGTGTTCTGCTCTATTTTTTTTTATTTTCTATTCTGTTCATTTTTCCTCTATTCTTTTATATTCTATTCTATACTTTTATTTTGTATTCTATACCATTCTACTCTTTTCCTTTATTTTCTATTCTACTTTATTCTATTCTTGTTTTTTAATTCAAATTTGTTTTTGCATTTGAATTTCGGCCGAATTTCATCTTGTTATTTTGGATTAGTTTCTATTGTAATTCAGAATTTGGATACATCTGAACCCCTGAATAATGGAAAATTCATCCTAATTTCAATTCGGAGCGAAACTAATTGCACATTTCTAGTTCCCCGCATCCACCTCCTGACAATCAGAAATGCTATGTAAACTGTACACTTGGAACAGTTGTAAAGGAGAGATGGCTGCAGATAAACAGGTATAACCTATGTTGGAGGATTTTTTCATCTCTGTGTATCACCTGAAGATAGTCACTTCTCTGGCGAAAGACTGGCTCCCTGAAAAAGCCGGGGAGAAGATTCTGGCACCAGTGAGGGACTTTGTGGGCATCAGACTGTTGGAGCATAGGTGAGTACAGGCGTACCTCGGTTTACGAACGCCTCGGTTAACGTAATTTTCGGTTTACGAATGAAAATCCATTGATAAAAATGCCTTGGTTTACAAATTTTTTTTGCAATACGAACTGATTAATTGATTTTCAATGCATTTATTATTTTTTTTAATCATGTCCCTGTACAGTATTTATGCCTTTAAAGTGCACTTTATAAAGAGTGTTGAACAGATAATACTTTTTTTGACCTTTTTCTAACCTCCGGAACGGATTAATTGGTTTTCAATGCATTTACAAATTTTTTTCACAATACGAACGGATTAATTGGTTTTCAATTCATTTACGAATTAATTTTTAATCATGTCCCTGTACAGTATTTATGCCTTTAAAGTGCACTTTATAAAGAGTTTTGAACAAATAAAATACTTTTTTTTAAACTTTTTTCTGACCTCTGGAACGGATTAATTGGTTTTCAATGCATTCCTATGGGAAACTTCGTTTCGGTTTATGAATTTTTCGCAATATGAAACATCCCGGAGAACGCATTAAATTTGTACACTGAGGTACGTCTGTATTTGTGCCTTTAGTATCGTATTAAAAGATATGTTCACCTTTTGTAACATGTTACAATCTGACTGGCCCCCGCTTCCACATCCCCCATCCCCACTTTGGCAGCTAGTGGGGTATCCCCCCCCCCCAACCTTGCTAGCTGTGAAATTTAAAAAAATGTGTTTGTGAAGGGCTCCGCCCACCTGGCTGCATCACTTATTGACAGCATGTCAGCTAAAGCTGTCAGCTTGTAGTCCTCAATGAACTACCACGGTGCTGTGGACCGCTGTGGTAGTTCATGAAATCTTCCTGTCAGTATAGCTGCTTGACCGTACATCTCATACATCCCGTACATCCCATACATCTTATACATCCTATACATCCCGTACATCTTATACATTCGTACATCTCATACATCCCATATATCCCATACATCCCATACATGCCGTACATCTCATACATCCCATACATGCCGTACATCTCATACATCCCGTACATCTCATACATCCCATACATCCCGTACATCTCATACATCCCGTACATCTCATACATCCCATACATCCCGTACATCTTATACATCCTATACATCCCGTACATCTTATACATCCTATACATCCCGTACATCTCATACATCCCGTACATCTCATACATCCTATACATCCCGTACATCTCATACATCCCGTACATCTCATACATCCCATACATCTTATACATCCTATACATTCCGTACATCTTATACATCCTATACATCCCGTACATCTCATACATCCCGTACATCTCATACATCCCGTATATCCCGTACATCTCATACATCCCATATATCTTATACATCCCGTACATCTCATACATCCCGTATAGCCCGTACATCTCATACATCCCGTACATCTCGTACATCTAATACATCCCCTACATCCTGTACATCCCGTACATCTCACACATCCCGTACATCTTATACATCCTATACATCCCGTACATCTCATACATCCCGTACATCCCGTACATCTTGTACATCTAATACATCCCATACATCCTGTACATCCCGTACATCTCATACATGTCATACATCCCATACATCCTGTACAGCAAACAGATATTCTGACAGATCCGCAGGAGACCTGCATGGCACCAGTGATCTCCTATTGGTGGGTGGGACACCTCCAGTTGCCAGATCCCTTCTGCTGGCTCCACAGACAGGAGAACTCGCAGGAGATAACAAGCAGGGAAAAGATGACTTCAGGTCTCCAGGGCAGAAAATTAACTTGGCTGATAGAAGAAACCGTGACTTTAGTCCATTACACTGCAGGGTAGGAAAAGGTGTTTGCAATAAAGACTGAAGAGTACGGTACAACCTAATTGATGCACAATGCTCTATTTAAATGTCATTTTTGTCAGGAGTTGGGTCTGCAGTTGATGTGTAAAGACTTTGGTTCCTTCTTAAAGGAATTGTACACTATCAAATGTGTTTGTGGTTTTAACTAGGTATTAGTGTAGTTTTATTCCCTGTGCTTTGTTTGCTTTGCCTTGTAATGATGGACTCACATGTTGTCACAGTTGATCGATTCCCCTATGTCCATGTATTCATTCACATAGCTTGCCCCTATTTGCCAGTGAGACAAGCGACTTTTTGTTCAGGTCCCACAGTGTCCAGTGCATGCCTTGCCATTTCCACTTGCACTGCAAGTGTGGCAGTGCTAATGTGATGAAAATACATCTCTTCCAGCACGGTGATCGCTGTGTTAATTTTTCTGCCTGTTTGTGGCTGTGTCATTTATAAATACTATTTAGCACTCACCTGCAGTGGTGTATCTTGGTTTTGTGCTGCTCTAAACAAGAGTAAAATCGAGCGCCCCCCATCTCAATGTGCCCCGCCCCTTCCTGTTTAAGATCCACCCCTTCATCTATAAACTCCACCCCTTATTTAAGCTCCACCTCTTCCTGTTAGTGCTCCACCTCTTCAAAAGAGGGGGTTATTGTTTAGGGTAGAGAGGCAGGGAGGGGGGTTATTGTTTAGGGTAGAGAGGTGGGGAGGGGAGTTATTGTTTAGGGCAGAGAGGTGGGGGGAGTTATTGTTTAGGGTGCAGAGGTGGGGAGGGGGGTTATTGTTTAGGGTGGAGAGCTGAGGAGGGAGTTATTGTTTAGGGTAGAGAGGTGGGGAGGGAAGTTATTGTTTAGGGTGGAGAGCTGAGGAGGGAGTTATTGTTTAGGGTAGAGAGGTGGGGAGGGGAGTTATTGTTTAGGGTAGAGAGGTGGGGGAGTTATTGTTTAGGGAGGAGAGTTGAGGAGGTCGTTATTGTTTAGGGTAGAGAGGTGGGGGGAGTTATTGTTTAGGGTGGAGAGGTGTGGAGGGGGGATATTGTTTAGGGTAGAGAGGTGGGGGAGTTATTGTTTAGGGAGGAGAGTTGAGGAGGTCGTTATTGTTTAGGGTAGAGAGGTGGGGGGAGTTATTGTTTAGGGTGCAGAGGTGTGTAGGGGGGTTGTTTAGGGTGGAGAACTGAGGAGGGAGTTATTGTTTAGGGAGGAGAGCTGAGGAGGTTGTTATTGTTTAGGGTAGAGAGGTGGGGAGGGGAGTTATTGTTTAGGGTGGAGAGGTGTGGAGGGGGGATATTGTTTAGGGTAGAGAGGTGGTGGGGAGTTATTGTTTAGGGAGGAGAGCTGAGGAGGTTGTTATTGTTTAGGGTGGAGAGGTGGGGAGGGGGATATTGTTTAGGGTGGAGAGGTGTGGAGGGGGGATATTGTTTACGGTTTACAACACCCAGAAGGCCCACCCTTCCCACTCCAAGAAGTTCTGCAGCAGTTGAGACACCCAGGTAAAGTCGTCAGAGATGGGTGGAGGGGGAGACTGGCTCAGGGCAGGACACCTTGCCACTAGGACACACTACTTCAACTGAGCTACGGGGGTGGGGCTGGCATGGGAAGGGCGGGAAGAGATGGGGGTGGCATGGAAGAGGGCAGGGCCAGCAGAGGGGACAATGTATGTGGGGACACTTAACCCCTGCCACAGCTGTAGCGCCTGACAGTATCATCCATGGGTGCAGTGTATGTCGGAGGCTCATGTTCAGTGAACACCCTGCACCCATGGATGACATGGCACTGGCCTGGGGGTGGTGCCGCCCCCCTGAAAAATGCCGCCCAAGGCAAATGACTTGTTTGTCTCGAGGTAGATGCGACTCTGCTCAACTGTATCAGTGCTAGACTGAGAGACCCAGATATTGTGGGATATATAGTTTCTTCACAGAAAGTGTCAGTTCTCACACTACAGACAGAGGTCATGCATTAACCTGTGCAGTGCCATGCTGCATGGCTCATGTTTGTACATTAACAGAAAACTCTGACACAGGAAAGTGACAGACTAAAGTTTACCATGAATCATTTTATGAGATTGTTTTTTTTTGCAGTATACTAAGGTGTAGGAGCACACTTGAAACACCCCCCTCCCCCCCCCCCCAAAAAAAAAAATGAGACGTCCTGTTTCAATCTTGAGTGTGTTTTCATGTGGCGACTCTGGTATCGGGAAAATCTTGCCACAGGCTTGTATTTTATTTTCAATAATCTGTGCAGCTTTCATTATATGGAGCCCCTTATTTAATCCCATATAATCCTCTTTGAATTTTAAATTTGTTGACATTGTTATGCGTCTTTAAATGCCTTTTACCCATCATAATCACCAAGGTACATGACTTGTAAATTAAACTGCAATGAGGACTCTAAAGTATATTTCTGTATTTGACTATGAATAGCTGTTTAGGTCATTCTTACTATAGCAGTCCATGAAATGTTGGGATTATTACGATCATCTCAGAAATGATTATCCAGATTTAATTAATGCCGATCCTTATCTTCCATAATACATGTTTGGGTAGAACTGAGCAGAATGATGACCTATTGCCTTGTAATTTTAGCTAACATTTCTTTTTTCTTCAGTATATCCTTTTTAATATTCAATGTTCAGATGAAGGAAAAATCCAGCCGGGATTAAAAAAAAAAATAAAAAATGTTACAAAATATTAGGGTATGTGCACTGCGGTATATTTTTTTTCGTTATAGAGCTTAAGAAGTATCTGTGCTGGTATGTCCAGATGTGGGAGTTACCTATGCAAAATGATCTTGGATTGCCAATTTATTGTGTGTATGTGAAAGCCAGCAAGTTCAGGATTAGATTACTATGATGTGCATGAAAGCCTCTTGAACTTTTAGTGAAAAGGAGGTTTTGACTGATGGAAGCGTGCAGGTGGGTCCATTGCGTGACTGATTCACCCACTCACTCAGGACCAGCCCCAAACAGGGCAGACTAAAGGTGGGAATACACGATTACAAAATTGACCGATCGGTCATCTGACTACTGAGAGGCATTCGTTCGTGGTCGAAATCTTGGCCAGCATTAACCAATCTAAAAAAATAATTCGTCGAGCAATACGTAGTGTTGACGTCTTCCGTACAAGTGGAAGTGATGCGGTGTGCGTGTGACCTTGTAGCCACGCCTTTCCGGCCAGAACGAGCGATATACACAGCGATTACCAGCAATGAGTATAATATAGATTATTACATGACCTATATACATAAATAGTGATACATAAAATATAATCTGCAGAATTCTGGTTTCATTATCTCATTAGGCCGACCTACTTTTAACATTTGGATTTTTCGTTCGTGTTTACGAAGATTCCTTGGACATAAACATCTGGGTCATCTTCTGTTTCTGCTCATGCGTGATAGCGCTTGATAGATTTTTTACCTTAAGCATCGCAATTATTTTTTCAGACTTTGGAATTGATTATTTGTTCACTAATATTGTGCACTATTGTGTGTTTTTCACAGTATAGATTTAGGGTTGTATTTGTCACCCTATGCACTGGATATTCCCTTATGAGGGATTCACGCATGACACTATTATCTATATATGTGTGTGTTGTTTTTCCCCGATGTTTATATTTAGGGGAGGTTTATTTAATTTATTTTGTGTTTTGTAATCACCGATTTACATAATACTTTTTAGTAATATTAGCGCTACACTGTTTTATTTTATTATATAAAATATAATCTGCAGAATTCTGGTTTCATTATCTCATTAGGCCAATCTACTTTTAACATTTGGATTTTTTGTTCGTGTTTACGAAGATTCCTTGGACATAAACATCCGGGTCATCTTCTGTTTCTGCTCATGCGTGATAGCGCTTGATAGATTTTTTTTCGTACGACCGCCATGCCACTACATAGAAACTTGGTCATTCATATGCAAAACGACAACATTTTTCATTGTTGTTCAACTGGATTTTTTGTTCACAATATCATTATTGGTTAAAACATCCTGCTCATCAATGAAGAGAAAATTGTTCGATCAGAGGTTCCACAAAATTTTTAGGAAGATTTTCTTATCGTGTGTATTAGGGCATGAGGCCAACTCACAGGCCACACATGGTCCACAGCCTACTCAGTACTCCATTACTTGCACCCATGTGCACATGTGGTGTGCCAGAGACATGTAGTGACTTGCACACCCAATCACCATATTCATGGTCACCTGTAGCAACATCACTCTTCTATAGGGTTGCCACCTCATCGCTTTAAAACAGAACACATTAATGACACAGGTTCTGGGACTGATTAAGGTGATAATTAAACTCACCTAGGGCCTTATCTGCATTAACTTAGCCTCAGAACCTGTGTAATTAATATGTGTTCGGTTCTAAAGGGATGAGGGTGCAACTCTACTCTTCTAGCTGGGGACACTCCTTGTGCTGGGCTCAATGTCTTCATGTGGTTGAAGGATACTGCTTTTACTCCCTGTAACGCTACCCTCATGAGATCTGCTGTATTGTTGGTATCCCTAAGCTTCCCTCCATACAGCCAGGCAACTGGTATTTTCACACAGACGTGCATCCAGAGACAGTGGCCAGTCCATGAACCTGTTTTTTTGGGGGGTTTTTAAGGAAATTCAAATTGGATAGGGAAATAGGGATTATGGGATGCCCAATTTGACTTGAAATAATGGAAGGGGGGCACTTCCTTCCTATGTACAAAGCAAATCCTGGACTGTTCTAAATAGTTGCAGATCAGCAGCAGCTCCCCCTTACGGATGAGGAACTAGCTGCTCAAAAATCACTTTACTTCTTATATCCACATGTAGAGATGTCTTCTCTCCCCCTACAGAGCTACTCCCGGCTCCCTGGCCTGCAGAAACTACCAGCTATCCTGGCTACTCAGAAGATCACCCAGATGAAGGATAAAAGGATTTAGCTCAATGATGTCTTTGGAAAGCTTGCTACCCGTGGCAGTCTTTCCCCTTGTAGTTTCCAAAGTGTACTTTTCTACTCACACTGTCCTCTTTGCTCCCTACTGCTACAGGCCTTGATACCATCCGAGCCTCTCTGAAGACTGTATCCTCCTGAGCCCAGCCTAGAAGCAGCCCCTCAGACCCAGGATACCTCTCCTAGATTCTGACAATCTCCACAGAACTCCATCTTCCACCTGACTCCTCTGTCAGCCTGACTCTCCCATATTTATGGATGAGTGTACCACTCTACCAGGGCCTCCAAACCTGGGATTGGCCGGACCCCCAAGAATATGCAGATTAGGCCTTCACCCCTCCTTCTTACTGATCTGTGGACGGTTTTATGGTCCTCCAGAGCCAGGAGGAGGTGATAGAGCCGCAACCTGTAGAGTCATGCAGCTGACCTGTAATAACCCAACCTTAATCACATGACACACACAACTACCATGAGTCACACAATGATTTAACCTATCATTCACTATCACTCACTTCACTACACTAATTTAGTAGCACACTAGAGGGTGCTACATCTCCTGTCCATCACCATCCCCTAGCCCAACCAGGTTTGCCCAAAGTTAGTTCCACCAGGATCCTTCTTCTCCATGTGTTCCTCATAAGATGCACAGTCTAGCATAAGGTAAAGTGACTTTCCCTATCCTTGTGAGCAAGCCAGGAGTGGTGAAAGGTGTAAAGGAAGGTTTGTTTTCGGGTGGAGATATTGTTGTATGCAGACATTCTGCTGTCCAGCTGATAAACTTTTTCATGTCTTTGATGAATTGGAAAACTCAGGGATCTCTTGATACCAAGCCAAGGTCAGGTAGATCAAGAAAGATTACAACCACAACTGCCAGAAGAATTGTTCGAGATACAAAGAAAAACTCATAGATAACCTTAGGAGAAATGTAGGCTGCTCTGGAAAAAGACAGTGTAATTGTTTCAAGGAGCACAATACAATGTTACTTGAACAAAAATGAGCAGCATGATCGAGTTGCCAGAAAGAACCCTTTACTGTGTCAGTGCCACAAAAAGCCCGGGTACAATATGCCCGACAACACTTTGATATGCCTCACAGCTTCTGACACACTAATCTTCAGAGATGAGATAAAAATAAAGCTTTATGGTCTCAACCATAAGAGCTATGTGTGGAGAGGGGTCAACCAGGCATATAGCGACAAGAATAGCATCTCAACTGTGAAGCATGGTGGTGGCTCACTGAGGCACAAGGCACAGGGAATCTTGTGAAAATTGATGGCAAGATGAATGCAGCATATTATCAGAACTGGCAGACAATTTGCATTCCTCTTCAGCTGTACATGGGACGCTCTTGGACTTTCTAGCATGACAATGGCCCTATGCACAAGGCCAAGTTGACCCTCCAGTGGTTAAAGCACAAAAAAGGTGAAGGTTCTGGAGGGGCAATCACAGTCTCCTGACTTGAATACCATCAAGCCACTCTGGGGAGATCTCAAATGTGCAGTTTATGCAAAACGACCAAAGACTTTGCATTACCTGGAGGCATTTTGCCAGGACGAATGGGCAGCTATACCACCTGCAAGAATTCGGGGGCCTCAAACAACTATTACAAAAGACTACACACTGTCATTGATGCAGAAAGGGGCAATACACAGTATTAAGAACTAAGGGTATGCAGTCATTTCAACAGGCATCATTTAATTTGTTTTCTTGTTGCCATGTTTTGTCTTATGATTGTGCCATTCTATTGTGACCTACAGTTGAATATGTATCCCATAGGAAATAAAAGGAATGTGCTTTGCCTGCTCACTTGTTTTCTTAAAAAAATGGTACCTACTGTACTGTATATTACCAATTTTCAAGGAGATGCAAACTTTTGAGCACAACTTTAGATACACTATATTGCAAAACGTATTGGGCCAGCCCTCCAAATCATTGGATTCTGGTATTTCAATCAGCTCCATGGCCACAGGTGTATAAAATCAATCACCTAGGCATGCAGACTGCTTCTACAAACATTTGTGCAAAAATGGGTCGCTCTCAGGAGCTCAGAGAATTCAAGCGTGGTCCCGTGATAGGTGGCCACCTGTGCAATAAGTCCATCCGTAACATTTCCTTGTTACTAAATATTCCACGCTCAACTGTTAGTGGTATTATAAAAAGTGGAAGCAACTGAGAACAGCAACCCAGCCATGAAGTGGTAGGCCATGTAAAATGACAGAGCGGGGTCATCACATGCTGAAGCGCACAGTGCGCAGAAGTCACCAACTGTCTGCAGAGTCAATAGCTAAAGACCTCCAAACTTGGTGTGGCCTTCAGATTAGCACAACAACAGTGCGTAGAGAGCTTCATGGAATCGGGTTTCCATGGCCGAGCAGTTGCATCCAAGCCTTCCATCACCAAGTGCAATGCAAAGCGTCGTATGTAGTGGGGTAAAGCACGTTGCCACTGACTCTAGAGTAGTGGAGACGTGTTCTCTGGAGTGATCAATCACACTTTTCTGTCTGGCAATCCGATGAACGTGCCTAGGTTTGGAGGTTGCCAGGAGAACGGTACTTGCCTGACTACATTGTGCCAAGTGTAAAGTTTGGTGGAGGGGGGATTATGGTGTGGGGTTGTTTTTCAGGGGCTGGACTTGGTCCCCTATTTCCATTGAAGGGAACTCTTAAGGCATCAGCATACCAAGACATTTTGGACAATTTCATGCTACCAACTTTCTGGGAACAGTTTGGGGATGGCACCTTCCTGTTCCAACATGACTGCACACCAGTGCACAAAGCAAGGTCCATAAAGACATGGATGAGCGAGTTTGGGGTAGAGGAACTTGACTGGCCTGCACAGAGTCCTGACATCAACCCCATAGAACACCTTTGGGACGAATTAGAGCATAGACTAGAGCCAGGCCTTCTCATCCGATGTTAGTACCTGACCTCACAAATGCGCTTCTGGAAGAATGGTCAAACCTTCCCATAGACACCCTCCTAAACCTTGTGGACAGCTTTCCCAGAAGAGTTGAAGCTTTTATAGCTGCAAAGGGCGGGGCCAACTCAATATTGAACCCTACAGACTAAGACTGGGGGGCCATTAAAGTTCATCTGTGTGTAACGCAGGCCGACCAATACTTTTGGCAATATAGTGTATATATATATATATATATATTTATATATTTATTTAAATGCATTCCCTTAGGACCCATTTACGCAATTGTTGTGCTGCAGTAAAGTGCTCATCACCGTGCACTTTACAACAACACGTGGCAACATGTTGTACACTTTGGGTGTTCATTGTAAATGAACATAACTTTTCTGAACACAAATGATTTACAGCATATCACAACACACAATAGTGCGTTGTGGTGCACTGCATCGGTAAACAGAGTGCATGCCCGTTTTTTTTTGTTGCGTTTTAGTGCATTAACCAGTTCTTTCAACTAATTGAGCTTTCTTAATGCATACAGTGTGTTAGGCTCCATTCACACTTATGTGACTTGTCATGCAACTTTGGGGTCCGTTTCCAATGGGTACCATTCATATCTGTGCGACTTAGGGTTGCCACCTCATCCTGTTAAAACCGAACATATATTAATGACACAGGTTCAGTGGCTGATTAAGGTGCTAATTAAACTCAGTTAGTGCCTTATCTGCATTAAAGCGGAGCTCCACCCAAAAGGGGAAGTTCCGCTTTAAGCCTTTGTCCACATTAAGGATTGGCACCTTAGGGGAGTAGGGGGGTTCCCGAATTTGACAGGAGCCCGCTCCCACTTCCGCTGCAATCGCCTAGGCGATCAGAAGCAGGAGTTGTCACCCTCCCCCATAGTCTTCTGGGACATGTGACAGATCCCAGAAGACTACTGGATCATTCACAAAGCACAGCACTTGTCGCGCATGCGCAGTGGGCACCCGGCTGTGAAGCCGCAAGCTGTCACAGCCGGGTGCCCACACTGAAGATGCCAGGGAGAGAAGACTGCCGGTGAAATCAGCCATAGTGAGGACACTGCTGGACCGAGGGACAGGTAAGTGGCTGTATTTTAAGTCAGCAGCTACAGTTTTTGTAGCTGCTGACTTTTATTTATTTTTTTCAGGTGGAACTCTGCTTTAAACTAGCCTCAGAACTTGTGTCATTAAGATGTGTTCGGTTTTAGAGGGATGAGGTGGCAACCCTAGTGCGACTTCAAGTCACAGTGACTTCAGAGTAGTTCCTCCACTACTTTGGTCCGACTTTCATGCGACTTGAGGGCCACAGACTTCATGTACACCGTGTTCCAAATTATTATGCAAATTATATTTTTCTCATTTACCTAAATAATTGATGTAAATAACAGTCAGCATAATTCTCATGTTATCAACTATTAAGAGTACAATTCACATTTTATTGAACAAACCTCCTAATGATAACAGGATTTTTTTTAAACATAAAACACTTCCAATGCACTGTTCCAAATTATTCCGCACAGTAAGTTTCAAAACACTTTATAGGTTGTAAAGAACAGAAAATTGTCATTTGTTGTGTTTGCAGCATATTTACTGAAATCAAAAGCTATTTCAATCAAACTTTTAACAACATTTTAACTTATTAAACATATTAACAGGTCACGTTACATTGTAACATAGGACCCTTTATTTGATAGCAGCTTCATAATTCTTGCATCCATTGAACTTGTGAGTTTTTGGACAGTTTCTGCTTGAATTTGTTTGCAAGATGTCAGAATAGCCTCCCAGAGCTGCTGTTTGGATGTAAACTGCCTCCCACCCTCATAGATCTTTTGCTTGAGGATGCTCCAAAGGTTCTCAATAGGATTGAGGTCAGGGGAGGATGGAGGCCACACCATGACTTTCTCTCCTTTTATACCCATAACAGCCATTGATGCAGATGTATTCTTTGCAGCATGAGATGGTGCATTGTCATGCATGAAGATGATTTTATTACGGAAAGCATAGTTCTTCATTCTGTACCAGGGAAGAAAGTAGTCAGTCATAAACTCCGCATACTTTGCAGAGGTCATCTTTACACCTTTGGGGGCTCTAAAGGGGCCGACCCGCTCTGTTCCCAGAATTCCGGCCCAAAACATGACTCCACCACCGCCTTGCTGACGTCGAAGCCTTGTTGGAACAGGGTGGCCATCCACCAACCACCCACTACTCCATCCATCTGGACCATCCAGGGTTGCACGGCACTCATCAGTGAACAGGACTGTTTGAAAATTAGTCTTCATGTATTTTTCTGCCCAATGCAGCTGTTTCTGCTTGTGAGCATTGGTTAGTGGTGGCCAAATAGAAGGTTTATGCACAGTTGCAAGACTCTGGAGGACTCTACACCTTGATGTCCGTGGGACTCCAGAGGCACCAGCAGCTTCAAATATCTGTTTGCTGCTATGTAATGGTATTTTAGCAGCTGCTCTCTTGATCCGATGCATGGATCTGGCAGAAATCTTCCTCAATGTGCCTTTATCTGCACCAACCCGTCTGTGCTCTGAATCAGCCACAAATCTCTTAATAGTGCGATGATCACGCTTAAGTTTTCGTGAAATATCTAATGTTTTCACACCTCGTCCAAGGCATTGAACTATTTCACTCTTTTGGGCAGCAGAGAAATCCTTTTTCTTCCCCATATTGCTTGAAAATGGTGCTCTGCTTAATAATGTGGAACACCGTCCTTTAGTAGTTTTTTCTTAAACTGGGCTCACCAGCCAATCTAATTATCACAGGTGTCCAAGATTGTTTTCAGTGATCAAAAGAGCCCTGACACACAATGCCATCCATGAGTTAAACTGAAAAACAAAATATTTCATCTTTGTGACACTTAAATTGAATTTGCATAATAATTTGGAACGCGGTGTAAACCCTCCAAAGTTGCATGAAAGTCGCACCTGAATGCTGTACATGCGACTTGTGTATGACTTGTGTGCAACTTTGGCTCAGTTAACACTAGCTTTGTCAGCAGGCATCAGACAGGCATTTGGGAAACGTTTTTAATGCTTCTCAAATGCCTATGAAAATTCTGCACATGGCAGCACACAGTGCTTTTTATTGCATAAGCATCAAAAACAACATGTTACGTGTAATCGGGGTACATCTCACCCTGTACTGCGACGCAGCGCACCACATAGCAATACAGTTCCAAACATACGATAAATACATTCAGGCCAATAAATACATTCGCTCAGCGGTATGATGCCTGACGTGATGTGCACGGAGGATGAATCCCCCGGACCACCACGTCATGCATGACGCCGCTTACCCCAAAAACTGTAGCATCCTAATACGATATACATTTCCTAGTTACTATGTCATGCACGAAAACGATAACTGAAAAAAACACTATCAACCATAGGCATCGGGTGTGTGGGGGGGGAAGGGGAGGAAAGGGGGAAACACAGGCCCGAAGCTTTATTGAAGGGACAAAGACACGCAAGGGGGAGTAGGGGGAAGGGGGAAATCTTCAGACGTCCTCTTCCTCCTTAAAGTCCAACAAGGAATAGTCTCTGAGCAGACTGAGGATCAGTCTGCGGCAGTCCTCAATGGACATCCTCTCCCGCTGGAGGGTGAGGCGCTTTCTGGCGCACCATAAAGCGTCCTTGAAACAGCACAGCACCCGCCAGGCGCCGTCAATGTCCTCCAAAGAAAAAGTTCCACAGAACAGTCCATTCAAAACCCCAAAGTGAGTGATGGCTGTCTGTGGCACAAAGTCCTTGAGTTCAGGTTCCAGGGCCCCCAACAGGGCCTGAGCAAATGAGCACTCCCAGAAAACGTGATAAGACGTTTCCTGTCCACACTGAAGCGTTAGCGTGGTGTCACGGCAAAACTGACGCCTTGTGTTGAGTCAGGAGGAGTTGAAGCCTCCCATTCAAGTCTATGCTGCTGCTCCGCAACGCCTGGCAGGTGTTTGCGGTGTGGTTGCGACGCGGTTGCAAGGCTGTTGTGGAGCGTTAATACCATTTAACTTCAGTGACTGCTGCCCCTCTCTGCCAATCCCTCCACTGGCTTCCACTAACCCAACGTATAAAATGCAAAATACTAACCACAGCTTACAAAGCCATCCACAACACTGCCCCTAACTACATCGCCGACCTCATCCACAGATACCGCCCAAATGGCCCACTCTGCTCCTCCCATGATATCCTCCTCACCTCCTCCCACGCTCGCCTCCAGGACTTCTCCAGAGCCTCTCCCATCCTCTGGAACTCCCTACCACAGCATATGCAGTCAGCCCCCACCCTGTCTGCCTTTAGGCGATCTTTGAAAACTCACTTCTTTAGGGAAGCCTACCCCACCTCCACCTAAGAACTGTACTTGAGCCACCTCCACCAGATCATCCCCCGCAACTATCACCTTTTGTATCAGCTCCCCCTTCCTTTAGATTGTAAGCTCCACGAGCCGGACCCTCCTATTCCTTCTGTACTGAAATGTATTGTAATTGTACTGTCTCCCTTATATTGTAAAGAGCTGCGCAAACTGTTGGCGCTATATAAATCCTGTATAATAGTAATAATAATAATAATTATAGGCATTTGTGGTGTGGTTTTAACGCTTGGCAAATGCCTATCAACAGCCTCAAAACCACGCATAGGGCATTTGGGGAGCGTTTAGGGAGCATTTGAGGAGCGTTAAAAATGCTTCCCAAACTCCTGTCTAATGCCTGTCGAACGCTATCGAGTTAGAAAGAAAGTCAAGTGTGAACGAGCCCTTTCTACGGCAGAAACAATTATCCTTGGTGAAAGCCAAAGTTACACCAAAGTTGCACTCATCCAAAGTCACATCAAAGTCACTTTACAAAGTCACATCAAGTCGCACTGTAAAGTCGCTATGAAAACCGCACGATTTTGAAGCTGCACACGTGTGAATGGAGCCTTAGTGTACAGTATTAATGCACCACAAATATGTAAGACCCTAAAACTTTTCCATAGCCCACGAACAAGCTTGGAAATGCCCGTGTTCCAGACACAGTTTTGGCTATGGTACAACCGAGCGCTCTCCCATTGTGTAGACTGCGGACTGTGTTAGTATTATTAGGGGTATCTCATGTCAAGCTTCAGATAGATGAAGAGGATTAATTCAGCCTTGTGATTCAGCTGTGCGCAGATTATTGACAAAATTTGATAAGGCCGATCCAGCTGAACGAGCAGCGATGGAGCTTGAATGGAGGGATAATGAAAAGACCCTGGGAATGGGGCACGTGAGCAGATACCTTTACATGTGCAACTTATCAACTGCAGTAAATCCACACGACATAGTGACATGATCTGTCATCTATTTCAAGGTACATTTACTGGGCTGGGGCACCACTGCTGAACACGATGATGGTCGAAGAAATTTTCCTTTTTCTAATTTTATCTGTATGTGTATTAAATCATCTTTCAAGCCGCCCCATAATAAAAGCTGAACTCTGGGAAATGAATGAAATAAATATTTGAAGAGCATGTACTGAATTTGAATGGTCTTACCTGTCAAGGGCAGGGGCGGACTGACCATTTGGAAACTCGGGCACTGCCCGAGGGCCCGGGGTCAGTAGGGGGCCCCATGAGATGCCCCTGGTACCTTTTTCATAGGCTTTTTTGAGTTTGGGCAAGGACACAGGGGCCCCATGATCCCCTATTGCCCGGGGGCCCCATGAGTTGTCAGTCCGCCCCTGGTCAAGGGATTCTGTCCAGCCGCTCTTGTCATACAGGCATGTCTGCCAGGTAAGAAAGATGCAGTGACCTCACTTTTTAAAATGTTAGTTAAACAGCACAGCCTGGTCACTGGCCTGCCCCCAACCTGCTGGCTAGGAAATGGAGGAGCCGTGCCACACTGATTCATTTTGCTCACTCTATTCTCTCCTCCTATCAGCAAGCTTCTATTGTTAAATTAACAGCACTATCAGGGGCGGACTGACAACTCATGGGGCCCCCGGGCAATAGGGGATCATGGGGCCCCTGTGTCCTTGCCCAAACTCAAAAAAGCCTATGAAAAAGGTACCAGGGGCATCTCATGGGGCCCCCTACTGACCCCGGGCCCTCGGGAAGTGCCCGATTTTCCAAATGGTCAGTCCGCCTCTGAGCACTATGCAATACAGTTGAACCCTGATTGTCCTGTGCTGCTGGCCGTCTCTCTTCTATTTATGCTGTGCTGGTGATTACAAGATCCTAGTATAAAGACAAATGATAATGCTTATATAAGCTGTACTTAAATTATATTTACGAGGTGTGACAATTTAATTCCCGGAATACCCGCGACACAGTATTATGATGGTGAGTCGCGCAGCAATTCGCACTCGAGAGTGTCTGACATGTTCTAACTAGCACCGTCTGGGTCGCAGACAAGTTCACTCAGTCTATACAGAACAGTAGAGGAAGTAACACGTGTGTGCGCTGCATTTGTGGGTGGGTGCAGCTTGGTACGGTAGCAGTGAACACACCTTCTCAGGTTGCAATGAACAAAACTTGTATTGAAAAAATGGCTTAAACATACAAACAGCCCAGCGGGAAGAACCCCAGCCAGGAACACTCACACCTTTGTGACCAAGCCCCCGGTGGGCGGGGCGAAACGCGTCAGTAATTGATGGCTGAGTCCATTCCCCAACATTGGACTCCTGGGGTTGGTTGAGCAATGTCCATCCCTTCACTTGTATTGGCTGACACTGGAATCACTCAGACTCATGCTCCCCTCTTGCTGGTGGGGTTGATCTTTTTCCTTCCCTCCATAGCTTGGAATGGCGCCATAAAGTATACTTTTCGCTTTGTATTGAAGAAATGGCTTAAACATACAAACAGCCCAGCGGGAGGAACCCCAGCCAGGAACACTCACACCTCTGTGACCAAGCCCTGGTGGGCGGGGCGAAATGCATCAGTAAAAAGGCAGATGAGGCCATTCCCCAACATTGGACTCCTGGGGCTGGTTGAGCAGTGTCCATTGTGCATTTATTGAACTTATTGGCTGACACGGAATTGCTCAGACTCATGCTCCCCTCTTCTCACTTGCTCGTGGGGTTGATCTTTTTCCTTCGCTCCATAGCTTGGAACGGAGCCATAAAGTATGCGTTTCACTTTGTATTGAAGAAATGGCTTAAACATACAAACAGCCCAGTGGGAGGAACCCCAGCCAGGAACACTCACACCTCTATGAACAAGCCCTGGTGGGCAGGGCGAAATGTGTTAGAAATGGCGGCTGAGGTCATTCCCCAACATTGGACTCCTGGGGTTGGTTGAGCAGTGTCCATCCCTTCATTTGCATTGGCTGACACTGGAATCGCTCAGACTCATGCTCCCCTCTTCTCACTTGCTGGTGGGGTTGATCCTTTTCCTTCCCTCCATAGCTTGGAATGACGCCATAAAGTATACGGTTCACTTTGTATTGAAGAAATGGTTTAAACATACAAACAGCCCAGCAGGAGGAACCCCAGCCAGGAACACTCACACCTCTGTGACCAAGCCCCGGTGGGCAGGGCGAAACGTGTTAGAAAAACGGCTGCTGAGGTCATTCCCCAACATTGGACTCCTGGGGTTGGCTGAGTAGTGTCCATCCCTTCACTTGCATTGGCTGACACTGGAATCACTCAGACTCATGCTCCCCTCTTCTCACTTGCTGGTGGGGTTGATCCTTTTCCTTCCCTCCATAGCTGGGAATGACACCACAAAGTATACGTTTCACTTTATATTGAAGAAATGGCTTAAACATACAAACAGCCCAGCGGGAGGAACCCCAGCCAGGAACACTAACAGTTCTTGTGTCAATGTAAGCAGAACAGGTCCTGATGCACCAACTTTGTCTGCCTCGGAGGATGGAATGCAGCCTGGCCAGTCTGCGCCCAACCAGGGGGATTTCTGTAGAAGATAATGTGTCCCTGACCTAGAAGATAATGTGTCCCTGACCTATCCATACTTGTCCGGAACCTGTCCCAAACACTATTCACTGTCCCTAACAGGCAGGTAACCTGTCCCTAAGCTAACCACTTGCAAAATACACACCTAACCCAGGAGCCAGGGTCTTAAATAGACTCTACCTGACCCAAGATGGCCACCTCACATGGGACAGCGACATCCAACCGGATTGGTTCCCTGTGACCCAGGAAAGCATAGAGAAATAACTCTGGTTATTCCTGGCTTCCTCTCCCTCTGCAATGCCGTTGCGGTTTGAGTGCCACCTGCAGTGGAGAAACTAGACTGCTGGCAGAAAATGAGTGACAGGAATCTGGAGCAGTGGATTAACACATTCATTAGTCCATTTAATTTGATTAAATTGTACATGAGAACTAGAAAACGTGTCAGCGAAAGGCATAGGCGGTTGTAAGGAGGGGTGGGAAGATGTCCATGATGATGCTAGAATAGCCAAGCAACATTGCTACATGGAAATTCTGGAAAGGTTATTGGAATCCGTTCAAAGGAAAAGACCAGAACCCTAGTCTGAAAGTGGATTCTACACCATGACAATGCTCCTGCACACAATGCATTAAAGTGATAGTAAAGGCTGAAGGCTTTTTTTACCTTCATGTATTTTATGCATGATGGTAAAAAATCTTCTCTGTGCAGCAGCCCCCCTGCCCCCCCAATCCTTACCTAAGCCCGATCCAATCTAGCGATGTTCACTAGGGCCTATGCTCTATGCAGGTTTGTCAAACTAGCGGCCCTCCCGCTGCTGCAAAACTACAGGTCCCATCATGCCTCTGCCTTTGGGAGTCATGCTTGCAACTGTCAATCTTGCAATTCCTCATGGGACTTGTAGTTTGGCACCAGCTGGAGGGCCACCAGTTTGACACCCGTGCTCTACAGGGACTCTTCCTCCTCATTGGCTGAGACAGCAGGAGGAGGCCATTGGCTCCCGCTGCTGTCAATCACAGCCAGTGAGCCAATGAGGAGAGAGCGGGGGCCCTCTCTCCTCATAGGAGCATAGAGCAGTAGCTCTATGTGTCTTATGGACGCATAGAGCAGCGGATCAGGAGAAAGCACGCATCTGTGCCTTGGGCACTGCTTGAGGAAGCGGAGCCAGGAACCCGAGAAGAGGAGGATCAGGGCTGCTCTGTGCAAAACCACTGCACAGAGCATGTAAGTATAGACATGTTTGTTATTAAAAAAAAAAACAGGCTTTAAAGTGGTTCTAAAGACTCAAGTTTTTTTCACCTTCATGCATACTATGCATGAAGGTAAAAAAACCTTCTCTGTTCAGCAGCCCCCCTAATACTCACCTACATCCCCTCTCAATCCAGCGATGTGCACTGAAGTCTCAGTTATATCGGGACACCCTCATCTTATTGGCTGAGACATTGACTCCCACTGCTGTCAATCACAGCCAGTGAGCCAATGAGAGAGGGGTGGGGCCGAGCCATGGTTCTGTGTGTGACTGGACACAAGGAACAGCGAGTGCCCCCTTAACAAGCTGCTTGCTGTGGGGGCACCCAACAGGAGGGAGGGGACAGAAGCGCCGGTGGGGGACCCAACAAGAGAAGGATCCGGCTGCTCTGTGCAAAACCACTGCACAGAGCAGGTAAGTAAGTGTTTGTTATTTAACCACCTCCCACCCGCCATAATAGGAAATGACAGGCAGGCGGTCCTCTTGTTCTGGGAGGATGTCATATGACATGCTCCCACTCTAATTGTGCATGTGCGCCCCGGCGATTGGTGGTGCGCTGTGTCCCTGGGACACAGAGGAAACCGATCAGAGTAAAGAGCCAAAGATGTCGGCTCTGTCATGTGATCTGCTGTGTCCAATCACAGCTGATCGCATGTAAACAAGGAAATGACGGTTATCGTTATTCCTCTTCTCACGCTGACAGTGCGTGAGGAGGGGAGAGCTGGTAATTGGCATTCCTGATGATCAGTGTAGCCGCATCAGTGCCACCTGTCAGTGCCCATCAATGCCACATACCAGTGCCCATCATGGCCACCTATCAGTGTCCACCAGTGCACATCAATGCCACTTATTAGTGCCCATCAGAGCTGCCTTTCAGTGCCAACTATCAGAGCCAGTCAGTGCCGCCTATCAGTGCCAGTCAGAGCCGCCTATCAGTACCCATTAGTGCCGCCTAACAGTTCCAATCAGTGCCGCCTATCAATGCCATATATGAGTGCTGCCTTTCAGTGCCCATCAGTGATGCCTGTCAATGCCCATCAGTTGCTCCTACCAGTGTCTCCTCATCAGTGCCGCCTATCAGTGCCCATCACTGCAGACTTATTAGCGCACCCCAGTGAAGGAGAAAAATTACTTATTTACAAAATTTTATAACAGAAACTAAGAAACATTTTTAGTTTGTTTAGCAAAAAATAAAAACCCCAGTGGTGATTAAATGCCACCAAAAGAAAGCTCTATCTGTCCAAAAAAAAATATAAACATTTTGGTTGGGTATAGTGTTGCATGACCGCGCAATTGTCATTCGAAGTGCAACAGCGCTGAAAGCTGAAAATTGGCCTGTGAATGAAGGGGGTAAAAGTGCTCTGTAGGCAAAATAAACAAACAAATAAATAAGCCTTTAGAACCACTTTAATATCACTTTACATCTATACGAGTTCCTGCTCCAGAAATCCATGCTGAAAGTTGACCAAACATCTTATTCCCCTGATTTAGCACCCTGCAACATTTGACTGTTTTCAAAACTTTGAAGTGACAACAGCCGCTACTGTATAGGTAAGCGAACATTTTTTTTTCTTTTACAGTCTATTAGGGGAATTAAATTGTTACAACTCGTATGTACCATTACCCAGGAATAAATGAGTGCACCAGAGGATCATGGGGAGGAAAATATTAACAATATTGGCTAAATGATTAGCATTTCCGCCTGGTAGCACTAAGGTCGTTGGTTCAAATGCCAACAACAACACCACCTGCCTGGGGTTTGCATGTTCTCCCTGTGCCTGCGTGGGTTTCCTCCCACACTCCAAAGACATGCTGGTAGATTAATAGGTTCCTGCCTAAATTGCCCCTAGTATGTTAATGTGAGTTAGGGACCTTAGATTGTACGCCCCTTGAGGGTAAAGGACTGATGTGAATGTACAATATATATGTATGTCTGATCAGCCCCACCCTGTCTGCCTTTAGGTGATCTTTGAAAACTGACTTATTCAGGGAAGCCTACCCCACCTCCACCTAAGAACTGTACTTGAATCACCTCCAGCAGATCATCTCCCGCAGCTATCACCTCCCTTTCCTTTAGATCAGGAGTCTCCAAACTTCCTAACCAAAGGGTCAGTTTACTGTCCTTCAGACTTTAAAAGGGCCGTAGTGCCCAGTGGGAGCAGCAAATGTCCCAGCGTCAGTAGGAGTAAAAAATGAAAGTGCTTGTAGACATTGAAAGGAGGACTAGTGTTCAGTCATTGGTATCAGTGGGAGGAATAGTGCCCCATCATTGGTATCAGTGGGAGGAATAGTGCCCCATCATTCGTGTCAGTGGGATGAATAGTGCCCCATCATTGGTATTAGTGGGAGGAATAGTGCCCCATCATTGGTGTCAGTGGGAGGAATAGTGCCCCATCATTGGTATTAGTGGGAGGAATAGTGCCCCATAATTGGTATCAGTGGGAGGAATAGTGCCCCATAATTGGTATCAGTGGGAGGAATAGTGCCCCATCATTGGTGTCAGTGGGAGGAATAGTGCCCCATCATTGGTATTAGTGGGAGGAATAGTGCCCCATCATTGGTATCAGTGGGAGGAATAGTGCCCCATCATTGGTGTCAGTGGGAGGAATAGTGCCCCATCATTGGTATTAGTGGGAGGAATAGTGCCCCATCATTGGTATCAGTGGGAGGAATAGTGCCCCATCATTGGTATCAGTGGGAGGAATAGTGTCCCATCATTGGTATCAGTGGGGGGAAGAGTGCCCCATCATTGGTGTCAGCAGAAGGAATAGTGCCCCATCATTGGTATCAGTGAGAGGAATAAAGCCCCATCATTAGTGTCAGTGGGGGGAAGAGTGCCCCATCATTGGTATTAGTGGGAGGAATAGTGCCCCATCATTGGTGTCAGTGGGAGGAATAGTGCCCCATCATTGGTGTCAGTGGGGGGAATATTGCCCCATCATTAGTATCAGTGGGGGTAAGAGTGCCCCATCAATGGTGTCAGCAGGAGGAATAGTGCCCCATCATTGGTGTCAGCAGAAGGAATAGTGCCCCATCATTGGTATCAGTGAGAGGAATAAAGCCCCATCATTAGTGTCAGTGGGGGGAAGAGTGCCCCATCATTGGTATTAGTGGGAGGAATAGTGCCCCATCATTGGTGTCAGTGGGAGGAATAGTGCCCCATCATTGGTGTCAGTGGGGGGAATATTGCACCATCATTAGTATCAGTGGGGGTAAGAGTGCCCCATCAATGGTGTCAGCAGGAGGAATAGTGCCCCATCATTGGTGTCAGTGGGAGGAATAGTGCCCCATCATTGGTGTCAGTGGGAGGAATAGTGCCCCATCATTGGTATCAGTGAGAGGAATATTGGCCCATCATTGGTGTCAGTGGGAGGAATAGTGCCCCATCATTGGTATCAGTGGGAGGAATAGTGCCCCATCATTGGTGTCAGTGGGGGGAAGAGTGCCCCATCATTGGTATCAGTGGGAGGAATAGTGCCCCATCATTGGTATCAGTGAGAGGAATATTGGCCCATCATTGGTGTCAGTGGGGGGAATAGTGCCCCATCATTGGTGTCAGCAGGAGTAATAGTGCCCCATCATTGGTATCACTGGTGAGGAATAATTCCCCATCATTGGTATCAGTGGGAGGAATAGTGCCCCATCATTGGTATCAGTGGGAGGAATAGTGCCTCATCATTGGTATCAGTGGGAGGAATAGTGCCCCATTATTGGTATCAGTGGGAGGAATAGTGCCCCATCATTGGTGTCAGCGGGAGGAATAGTGCCCCATCATTGGTATCAGTGGGAGGAATAGTGCCCCATCATTGGTATCAATGGGAGGATTAGTGCCCATCATTGGTATGAATGGGAGGAATTGTACCCCATCATTGGTGTCAGGAGTAGGAATAGTACTCCGTCACTGGTATTAGTGGGATGAATTGTGCCCAATCATTGGTGTCAGGGGGAGGAATAGTGCCCCATCATTGGTGTCAGGGGGAGGAATAGTGCCCCATCATTGGTGTCAGGGGGAGGAATAGTGCCCCATCATTGGTACCAGTGGGAGAAATAATGCCCCATCATTGGTGTCAGTGGAAGCAATAGTGCCCCATCATTGGTGTCAGTGGAAGCAATAGTGCCCCATCCTCAGTAATAGTTGAAGGAATAGTACCTAATAGTGCCCCATCATTGGTGTCAATGGAAGGAAAAATGCCTCATAGTTGGTGCCAGTGGAAGAAATAGTGCCTCCTTGTTGGTGTCAGTGGGAGGAATAGTACCCCAAGGGCCGGAGAGAGGCAAGCAAAGGGCTGCACTCAGCCCATGGGCCACAGTTTGGAGACCGCTGCTTTAGATTGTAAGCTCCATGAGCAGGGCCCTCCTATTCCTTCAGTATTTAACTGTATTGTAATTGTCCCCCTATATATTGTAAAGCGCTGCGCAAACTGTTGGTGGTATATAAATCCTGTATAATAATAATGTATAAACTGACAGCACTATATACTGTAATAAATAAATATTAACTTAATCACAAACTGTAAATGCACACTGCACAGAAATAGAACTCCTTTGGCAGATGTGTCAATATATATATATATAGTATCCGGATTAGAGCACAGACACTTTTTTTATTCCTGACAGTAGGAGTAACGGTGACCTACATGTTGCAGTCTGATTGTAGGATTTCTTCTGTTCATTCAGCTTTTTAATCCTGCCATGCAGTAACTACACGCAGCATGAAGGAATTTTCAATTCTATGCTTTCTGATTGCATGATGAGAGTATAATTATCCAGTTTTTTTAGTGGAACAAAAAGGTGTGTTGTACTTATGCAATTATTTCTGATTTGTGGGATAAACGATTTTTTTTTTTAGGTAAGCAGGCTAGATCTGGCTCACCACCCCAACCTCCACTCCACATCAGGTACCAGGTGTTCTGATACTGGGCCTCCACTGACAATGTCACATAATACAAGCAGGCTTAATATTATGCATGGAGCAGTAATGAAAAGAATAAATGATCTTGCTGCTATAAAGAAACTGAATGACAGTAGCATTGTGTGAACTCCCAACATTGGTTATTGTAAAGAGCGCAGTCCCCCTGACACCTCCTATTAAATTACATTAACCCCTCTTATGACTGCCCAACCCATATGTGCGGCTGCAAAAGGGTGGGCCTTACTGCCCACATGCCGCACATTTGCACCGTTGGGCGGCCAATATATATATGCTGATAGTGCGCTTCCTGCATGCTCCCAGCACTATATCCGCTCTCCCTGGACCCTGCATCCACTATATCCGGTCTCCATTGACCCTGCATTCACTATATCCGGTCCCCCAGGACCCTGCATTCACTATATCCAGTCTCCATTGACCCTGCATTCACTATATCTGGTCTTCCCGGACCCTGCATTCACTATATCTGGTCTCCCCTGACCCTGCATTCACTATATCTGGTCTCCCCGGACCCTGCATTCACTATATCTGGTCTCCCCGGACCCTGCATCCATTATATCTGGACTCCCCAGACCCTGCATTCACTATATCTGCTCTCCCTGGACCCTGCATTCACTTTATCTGGTCTCCCAGGACCCTGTATTAACTATATCTGGTCTCCCCGGACCCTGCATTCACTATATCTGGTCTCCCTGGACCCTGCATTCACTATATCTGGTCTCCCCGGACCCTGCATTCACTATATCTGGTCTCCCCGGACCCTGCATTCACTATATCTGGTCTCCCCGGACCCTGCATTCACTATATCTGGTCTCCCCGGACCCCGCATTCACTATATCTGGTCTCCCCGGTCCCTGAATTCACTATATCTGGTCTCCCTGGACCCTGCATTCACTATATCTGGTCTCCCTGGACCTTGCATTCACTATATCTGGTCTCCCACACACATAACGTGGAAATGCAATTATTTTAGAAAATACAAACTGCTAAATACATTTTCTCATCAGCAGGATATAGCAGTTCTGTGACTTCTATCAGTGTCCAGCAGAGCATTGGTTAAAGCTTGTAGGAGGAGTTTTCTTTCTGCTCTAGGAGGATGTGAAAGTCCTGACTCTCTGTCTGGACAGTCCTGACTGGCCCTGTGCTGATCACATGCACTCTGCCAAGAAAAAAAAAGAAGCTCTCTAGCAATACACACCAAACTGAACATGTGCATGTGACTACAGATTCAGTCTGTATCAGGTGGTCATTTCAACAAGAGGAGGGCCAGAGAAGACAGGATCATACATCCTTTTAACACAATGCGGAGAATTAACCCCATCAGTTCCACGGTGCGTATAACAAGCATGCTTTACTGCATATACAGACTGATTTTACTGTTGTGGATTTAGTAATACTTTAACTAAAGATTGGTAGCTGCTGGGATCGATTGATCATGTGACCACTGTGGCAGTGACAATGATCACATAATCGCCAATTCTTCCCGCCCCCCAGATATTCAGAACTGCTACCAGAAAAGGGTGCCAGGGTGGGTGGGAAGGGGTTAAACAATATCCTCATCTACACACATCCACTTCTTAAAGTATACCTCATTACCTTGTAAACGGTTCTATTCAGTTAATTGTACAGATATTAAAAAAAAAAAATCCCTTTTTATCCTTTTTTTTTTTATAAGCGATCATATAATCTCTGTTCTCAGCTTTATAAGGGTCTTGGAGAGGTGGGGGTGAAGAAACAGCACTACACTAATCTTCCCAGTGAATGGCTGTGCATGGGGACATGTCAGCACAAGTTCAGCCATTGAAGGACATGCAAGATTAGCTCCCAGCACAGCCAAAAACCTGACCACACTGGGAAGGATGTGATCTCATGACTAGTGTGGTCAGTATGAAACAAAAAAGCAGAGGGACAGGAAGGAACACCAGGTATTTCACATAAAGGAAGGAACACAAAGAGAAAAGGATAGTTTTTAGCACTTGTACATGGTACAGCAGGCACATATCAGGAATATGAAATGTTGCCCTGTATTCAATTTTTCATTAAATTGTTTCTTACTGTGTTTTTCTGCCTCTAACATTCTCCATGTGCTCTTGAACCTCTCCTTTCCCCCATCACTTAGTTCAGGCCTTGAAATTTTCACTCACCTGCTCACCAATGGCGAGTGGAAATTATGGTGGGGGCGAGTGTGTGCCCTAGGGCCGTCTTGCTGAGCAGGCTCGGAGCTCAGGCCGGATCTGTCATTGGTACTGGGAGCAGTCAGACTGCTCAATAACTGAGTGCAGTGAAAGCAAAGCAAGGAGTGTGTGCTGTGCTCTCTGCCTCCCCCTAGAGTGCAGTACACGGCTCTGTGAGTGAACAACGAAGTACTGCAACTTTTTATAGGGCTGTGTGTGTGTGTGTCTGTACATGTGTCTGTGTTTGTGTGTATGCATGTACATGTGTGAGTGTGTTTGTGTGTATGTACGTACATGTGTGTGTGTGTCTGTACATGTGTGTGTACATGTGTCTGTGTGTATGTACATATATGTGTGTGTGCATGTGTCTGTGTGTGTATGTATGTATATGTGTCTGTGTGTATGTACATGTGTCTGTGCGTGTGTATTTCTGTGTATGTACATGTATCTGTGTGTATGCGTGTCTGTACGTGCCTTTGTGTGTATACATGTGTCTGTATGTGTGTGTGTGTACATGTGTCTCTGTGCATGTGTGTACATGTTTCTGTGTGTGTGTGTACATGTGTCTCTGTGCGTGTGTGTACATGTTTCTGTGTGTGTGTGTATGTACATGTCTGTGTGTGTGTACAGGTGTCTCTGTCTGTGTGTGTTTGTTGGTGGCGAGTAACTCTTAAGGCCTGGCTAGTAGCTCAGGACCAGGGGCGGACTGACCATTTGGAAACTCAGGTACTGCCCGAGGGCCAGGTGTCAGTAGGGGCCCCATGAGATGCCCCTAGTACCTTTTTCATAGGCTTTTTGAGTTTGGGCAAGGACACAGGGACCCCATGATCCCCTATTGCCCGGAGGCCCCATGAGTTGTCAGTCCGCCCCTGCTCAGGACTTGAAATTTTAAGCCCTGGAGTTAGTTTGTTGGTCATGTGCATTGCTCTGTGTACACTACAGATCCCATAGTCCATAGTACATCTATGGAGCAAGCAAGAGAGGGTGGCTACGTTCCTACATGCAGTGGGACCATGGAGAATGAATGTAGCCACCCTCTAACAGGAAGTCAGATCACAGCAGCAAAAAAAAGGATTTGGTGATTTGGAGGAGGCTGAGAGCAATAAAAGGGGCGTTCCTGAGTTAAGTATACATATGTGTATATATTTTGTTTTAACCAGAGTTTAGTGTGACGTTCACTGCTAGAGCTGTTTTTGCATTTTTTGCACACTTGTTAAAAAATATCATTTTATGTCTGAGCATTACACAAAACATCATATTTTTTATGAAAGCAGACACCCTAGAACAGGGGTCTCCAATCTTTCTAAACAAAGGGCCAGTATACTGTCCTTCAGACTTTAGGAGGGCCGGACTGACCATTGGGAGTATACAAGGTCCTGATGTCAGTGGGAGGAAAAGCGCCCCATCAGTGATGTCAATGGGAGGAATTCTGCCTAATCATTGTCATTGAGCCCCATTGTTGGTATCATTGGGAAGAATTGTGCCCCTTCATTGGTATCATTGGAGGAAATTATGCTCCATTGTTGGTATTAGTGGATGAAATAGTGCCCCAAGGGCTGGGTAAAAGCAAGCAAAGGGCCACATCTGGCCACCGGGCCGCAGTTTGGAGACCACTGCCCTAGAGAATAAAACAGTGGTAGTTCCAATTTTTTATGTCAGACAATATTACCAGCTTTGTGGTAATATTTCTAGAAAATGCAAAATTTCAGTAAAAAACACTCTAAAGTGAATTTCAGGGCAAACAAACACAATGAACGAGCCACATTTTACGTCAAATATAAACCATGAGTTTGTGCTGGATAAATAGATACCCAACATGCCAAACCTTAAATTAGTGCGGGCCTATGAAATGGAGACAAACTTCAGTACCAGGGGCGGACTGACAACTCATGGGGCCCCTGGGCAATAAGGGATCATGGGGACCCTGTGTCCTTGCCCAAACTCAAAAAAGCCTATGAAAAAGGTACCAGGGGCATCTCATGGGGCCCTCTACTGACCCCGGGTCCTCGGGCAGTGCCCGCATTTCCAAATGGTCAGTCCACCCCTGTTCAGTACCCTATATTTTATATAGATGATGCTTCAAAAGCCCCTATAGGTCATCAGTTTAGCGTTACAGAGGAGGTCTTGCGCAAGAATTACTGATCTCACTCTGGCGTGTGCGGCCACATGTAACGCGTATTGCAATTGATGTTTTCACGTGTAGGCACCCCGACTTGTCCTTTTACGTTCCTATGTGCATAGATTGTGGGGGTGGGGCTCAAAAAACATACAATGAACGTGCCACACTTCTCTCAATGATACATAATGCCAAATAAAAAATATTAACATAAAAAATGTGCTTTGGTGTAACTTTATTTTTTTGCAATAAAAAACATTTTTTTTACTTAACTTTTTTTCATCACATAGAGAACAAAAAGTCCCCTATATGATGATTTTTAGGTGACAGGTTCTCTTTATTAAGACATGCAGGGTCTAAAAGACCCTGCATGTCTCCTCTGGGGTCCACTGGCTGTATTGCAATTCATCATACACGTTGCCTTCTGGGTCACAGAAAGACCATGTTCGTCCTCCATCCTCTCTCCACCTGCCAGCACCCACTATGGCGCTCCCCAAGACCGCAGATGGGCAAGAAGGACCCAGATACATGGCAGAAGTGCACGAGCAGAGGGGACACCCGGCTGTGGAAGCAATTGGGTGGCAGCCACCCGACTACTTCCACCTGACAGGCAGGAGTCTGCCTGTCAGGAGCCGCAACGATCCGCGGCTCGGCGCAGGCGCACTGTGCCCGTTCACGCTAGTGTACGGGCACTAGGTCCTGGCCGGCCGCGGCAGAGACGGAACCCGTGCATGCGCAATCGGAGCCGCGGGTGCGCGCCTGGCACCAATGACAGCGCAGGGCGCGATATTTAAATCGCCCTGCGCTGACAGGTATTGCCGTTTGGTCTCCCTGTGTTTCTGATCCTGTTCCTGTGATTCTTGCTGACTGGGATTGTTCTTGACCTTGCTGTTTCTCCTGCTCTGACCCCTGGCTTGCCTGACCTCTCTCCTGGATGCCCCCTTATGGATCTGATCTTCTGTTGCTGACCTGGCGTGTGACCCGACCATTCTCTGCCCGCTGCTTTGTACTGCACTGCTCCCATGGCTTCCGACTTGGCTTGTCTGACCACGCTCTTGCTCATCCATCCATCCATCCATCTTGCCCTGGCATTTCCGCCTCTTCAAATCAGGCTCTCACCCTGCAGGGACCTCTGGCGGATTCCTCTACCACTGGTAGGTGTACTCAGGAGCCGCGACCTGGTCTCGGTTCGCTCCAAGTCCATCCCCACCATCAGGGGCCTTGGCGAACAAGCAGACTGGGACTTAGACTCCGCGCTCTGGGGAAACCTGACCAGTGGACTGCTAGAGGTACCGCCAGGCGGTTCTTTACACTGCCTGTCAATTTTATACACCATCCCGGAGGCTGCAGCCACCTGATTGTGTAATTAAAAACCCTGCTGTCAGGTCCATACAACATACAATGCATGGACCTGGCAGCGAAGAGGTTAACATTGTTAGCTTTCATAAGGATGTTTTTCATGTTCCAGATCAGACGTCTCCTTCACGTTGTGTTTATATCAAACGTAGTTATAGAAGACACTCCCTTTATAAACATTAGCACCTCATGAACCGAATGTTCAAAGAGGCCTCCTTCTGTTACAGTGAGCTCCACCGCAGACATCAAGCAGAACGCGTTCTCTACTGCCATTGTTCCCTTTTACTTTGAAGCTCCCGTTTCCTTTGTGTGGACACAGAAACATTTGTTAGGAAATGACCAAAAAGCTGCAGCCATGAATGTATGCCATGAGCCTTCTCTCTTTTGGGGGGCTCAACGTTTTAGGAAACTGTAGTCATCTTAATACCAACAAAGGAAAGAAAAGTTAGAGGGAGGTGAGTAGAAAAGGTGTATAATAACACCCAAGGGCGGACTGACAACTCATGGGGCCCCTGGGCAATACGGGATCATGGGGCCCCTGTGTCCTTGCCCAAACTCAAAAAAGCCCATGAAAAAGGTACCCGGGGCATCTCATGGGGCCCCCAACTGACCCCGGGCCCTCGGGCAGTGCCCAAGTTTCCAAATGGTCAGTCCGCCCCTGAAAACACCCCCCACCCAGAGGCGTAGCTAGGATATTTTGCACCCGGGGATGAACTATAAAATTGGCGCCCCAGCCCCCCTCCCTGTTTAATCACATCATTGACACCAATGATGGGGCACTATTCCTCCCACTGACACCAATGACACTTACCTTGCTGACCCCTGCTCCAGCCTAGGCTCCTTGCCTCTCCCATCCACAGCCAGCATACCTGGTTGCAGCAGCACCATCTGCACGGCACACTTACCAGTCAGCTGTCTTCTTCACTTGCTCCGGCCGCTCCCTCACTCGATCTTCACGCTGCCGCTTGGCTCCTCCTCTCCAAGCTCCACCTCCTCGCAGGTGATTGGCCCCCTGTGTGCCTTTTCTGAGCTACAGTTCTGGCGCCCAATCACCGGTGAGGAGGCGGAGCTTGCAGAGGGAAGGTACAAGCTGCCATAGGCTGTCCAGTGATCCTGAGGGTGTGGCCAGATGACGGGGCGGCATGTCATCCCATCCACACATCGCATCTAGGGAAAAGAAGACACCGGACCTGCGGACCTCTCTACCCCTCCTCCAGCAGCGCCTCCTGGACTGGATCGTCGTGGGACTGGGACACGGAGCTAGGTGAGACACAGCAGCCCGCTGCCCGCCCCTCTACTAAGTGTCCCTTGCCTCGCGGCAAATACGCCCCTGGTTGTAAGCCTCATTTTGTCACCCTGTACCTTGGTGCCCGGATACATATGTACCCCCGTCCCCCCTAGCTACGCCTCTGCCCCTGCCACCACCCCTATTATTCCATTTCTCTAGTGTCCTAGTTGCATCCACATTTTGGACCTATGGCCAATCTTGCCTCATCTTCATAACATGGCTGTAGAGATGCTGTAAGTTTGGCTGCCGATCCTTTAACCACTTTTTCCCCTAGAGCTATTTTTTTCTGTTTTTTTTTTTTTTTGCTCACATGTTAAAATGCCTATTTTAGGCCTGATGATTTATTAAACTCCCCCAAACAGAATATATTTTCTGAAAGCAAAGACCATGAAGAATAAAATTGTGGTAGTAGCCATTTTTTATGTCACATGATATTATCAAACGCAAATTATCAATAAAAAATACACTAATGTTAATTTTAGGGCACATAAACACAACATTACCCTTTTTTTGGAAGAATATGAAAGATGAGGTTGCAACAAGTAAATAGATACAAAACATGTCGAGCATTAACATTGTGCATGCCTGTGAAATGGCAACAAACGTTGAAACCTTAAATTGGCCATGGGTGTAAGTTTAAAAGCCTTTACAGGTCATCAAGTTAACCATAAACTATTACTGTTGTTCTGATGTTTGTGGCGATATGTAACATACGTGGCGCAATAGTTGTTTTCTTATGTAGGTGCACCCATGACATGCATTTACTGTATGTTTTTGTGTACATGGGAAGGGGTGGGGGACTTTAAAAATTTTTTTCCTTATATGTTACTTATTATATTTTATATAATTTTTTTATTATGTTATATGTTATTTATTTTTTAAATGTGTTACAATCAACTTTATTGCTTCCACAAAGGGGGACAATAGCCCACTATATCAGGGGTGTCAAACACCATTTCATTTTGGGCCGTATCAGCATTGCGGTTGCCCTCAAAGGGCTGGTTGTATCTGTAAGACTATATGTCCAGAGCACCCCACCCCCATTACATCAGATGTCAAGAATCTCACACCCTCCCTAACATCACCGTGCACCCACTTTGGGGGCAGAGCTGGAAAGCAGAAAGTGCAGGGTCTGGAGGATGACCAGAGGAGGAATGGAGTCAGTTCCCAGAGTCTGCTGAATGCTGAGACCAGGGGAGGCAGAGATAAGGTGGTGCTGCAGCTGCACTGAGAAGTGCAGGATTTGGCAGAGGAGTTCTATTCTCCTCTCTGCTGCCGACTGCTGAGACAAGGTGGGAGCAAAGACAATGGGGGTACCTGCAGGAGAGGTGCAAGGGCCACATGAAATGGCCTGGAGGGCCGGATTCGGCCCACGGGTCTTGTGTTTGACACCTGTGCACTATGTGATAACATTTTGCTTTGACGGGTTCTCTTTACTGAGACCCCTACTAATAGACCCCTGATGTCTCTCTGAGATTAGGAAGATTGTTGTTGAAATGAATGGTTTGGTGACAGGGTGTCTTTAACCTCCCTAGCGGTATGATTATTTCAGATTTTTGGTGCTGAAAGCGGTACCATTATTTTGCATGGAAATTTGGCATTTTATATTGTAGGCCTGTAATTCTTAGGAATAACTCACTGAAATCTGTCCGAACAAGAGTCTAGTAAACATCCCGGGTATGATAAAACTTGAAACACGAAATAATAAATTATAATTTAATAAATAATCATAAAAAATAATAATATAATAATATATTTAATTCAATAATATAATCAAACCAAAAACACTGAAATTTGAAATATAGCGCCAAGTTCGTATATCACTGAGCAAAGTCGCAAAATCGTTTTCAGTGTCTGATGAGGAATTTCCCCCACTAATCATTATCACTCAATTCTGCAAGTGGTTCTGATTTACTATCGCTGTTCTCTAGCCGGTCTAAACCCGCTTTTGACCTAAAGGGACGCTTTTTGGACGCCATGGAAATTTCTCAGTTTCCAGGCAGAAAGAACAGTAAAAATGCAGGCAGGGCACAGGACAAAGCACTCGGGACAAAATGTATGTGAAATGGTTTGATACAGTAATGTTTTACTATGTGATTTTAGTGAATGTCACTTTTTGTCATTTTCAAATTTCCCGCCGTTCCGTCCCCCGTACGTCCCGACGCTCGCAGGGAACGGAACCCAGAAGACAGATGCCGGCATCCGCCGGAGGACATTGCCGGGGACACTGCAGGAGGGACATCGCGGGAGCGCAGGGCAACGTAAGTGATCGAGGGATCGCGGAGCAGCGCCGCATGGTAAGCCCGAGTGCAGCTCGGGGTTACCGCTTGTGGTACTGAAACTTTACCCCGAGCTACACTCGGGAATACCGCCGGGGGGTTAATTAGATTAATCTAGAACCTGCATATTACAGATAAAGGAAGTACACCATGCAGAGGAATAATATCCACACAGATATTTTAGATTTTTAAAAAAAATAAACAATGTATGTTAAAGCAGAACTATACTCACCTTGGATCCAGCAATGTGATCCTCTGGCGCTGACATCTTTGGGCGGCTGGCTTACGGGTCTCGATCACTGGCTACTTTCATTAGCTGGGCAGGGATGATGCTACTCCTGCGTATGCGCAGGAGTGCAGTCGGTTTCGGCAGTGCCGAATTTGTACAGACAACTTACTGTACATGGGTGATCAGATAGGTACGTAACTGTATTCCAAAAGTTCTGCTTTAAGTTCCACTTTAATTTCACATTTTCTCAGGTAGCTAGCAGGTGAAGTTTTAGGCTTTTTCTCTCATTTTCCAATTTCTCTGCTTGGAGATAAAAAAAAAAAAGCCCATTGTTATAACTGAACAGCAAATGAGTCAGAGCAGTGAAACCTTCCCCACGCTCCCCTTTTCTGGTTCCATGTGACATCTCAGTCAGACATGTCAAGCCTGAAGGCAGGCAGCTACAGCTGTGGTCTTTCTGTAGATTAAATATAGTGCTTTTGGATTCCCTTGTAACATGTCAAGTATTTATTTGTATGACAAAAGTTGTGAATTGTACCATCAAGTCGATGATGATTCCTGGTGACCACATGAATAATGCTTCTCCAGAATGATGTCCTCTATCTGACTCTTCAGTCTTCATCATGGCACATTCATAGTTTTTGTGAAGGTATTCAGCCAGCATTTTAGACCAGGCCAGTCTAGAAACCTGAATTTCTTCTTTTTGAGTCATTCCTTGCTGGATTTGCTAATGGGCTTCAGATCATCATCATGTTGAAAGGTCAATTTTCAGTTCAACTTCAGCTTTTGGACAGATAGCTTCAAATTCTCATCAAGCACACTTTGATATGGGGAATTTATAGCTGACTCAATCACTGTGAGGTGCCCAGGCAATGAAGAAGCAAAGTAACCCCAAACTATAACATTTGCATCACCATGCTTCACAGTTTTTTTTTCGAAGTTCATCTGCTAAAATGCTGCCTTTGGTTTGCACCAAAAATGTCTACTGTAATGATGGTCAAACAATTCTATCTTTGACTTATCAGCACTAAGCACATTGTTCCAGAAGGCCTGTTCTTTCCCTTACTGTTCAAAGGCAAAACGTAATCTTGCTGTAATGTTCTCTTTGGGCAGCAAATGTTTTATTTCCTGGCACACCTGTCATGGAGGCAAAATTAGTGAAATCTTATTGTGATTGTAGATGCATGCATTTTGACACCAACTGTTGGGTTGAGTTACTGATTCCCAAGGTTACATTTTGGGGTTCTTGGAGAATTCTTTTAGCATCACATAGCTCTTCGGCTGAATTTGCTGGGCCAGCAAGTCCTGGTTTAATTAGCAGTTGTTTGAAATCTATGGCACTTGTAGATTATTTTCCTTACAGTGGAACCATTTGATTTCAAATAATTTTGCAATCCCTTGCCAGGCACAACATTCTTTATGAGGGCCTTAGAGAGCTCTGTTGATCTTGGGATGATGACACCACACACACCATGGGCAAAAAGAGCACCAGGCCCTAGATACCTGATGTTTATATTAGAGAGGTTCTGCCTGCATACTCCCTAAGGCACCTTTCATACGAGTGTTCCAGTCGGGTCTGCCTGTCCATTTTTCAGGTGGACCCAGATGGACCCTCCATTCTGCTCTATCTCCAATCCAATCTGATCCACCAGTCTGTTTACACTTGGCCACCAATAGAGCATAAGTGGAGTGGACACTGACCTGTCATTTGCCCACTCCTCTCTGCTCAGTGGAGGATCAGCACACAGATCCCCTGGAGGGGCGGACTGACCATTCGAGCACTTGGGCACTGCCCGAGGGCCCGGGGTCAGTAGGGGGGCCCATGAAATGCCCCTGGTACCTTTTTTATAGGCTTTTTTGAGTGTGGGCAAGGACACAGGGGCCCCATGATCCCCTATTGCCCAGGGGGCCCCATGAGTTGTCAGTCCGCCCCTGATCCCCTGCTGAGCAAGCAGATCACAGGCGGAGTCAGCCCTGTGTAAAAGGAATCTAAGGAGATTCTATTTATTGGCACCTAATCTGAAACACTGGATTCTAATTCCATAGATTTGAAGTGGTGGAAAATATAGATCGTGTTTACTTCTTCTAGGTGGCAAATCTGCATTTTTGTTAAATTGATTTATGAGAATGAATTCACCCTGTCAATGTTATGTCTTATTTGTTGAAGAATATAATCATTAATGGTATGTAGGCACTGATTGAACGAAGATCTAATTTTTGTCTGTGTTAAAAGTCAACAAATGCCCATGGGGTGTACTTACTTTATCACATGACTGTATTATATTATATATGGGTAGCACAGTGTCTAAATGGTTAGCACTTCCACTTGGCAGTACTAGGGTCGTCGGTTCGAATCCCAACCATGGCACCACCGTAAGTGCACCCACCACCAATAATCCATATGGTAATAGTAAAGATGTCACTCATGCTAGTACCAGGAGCACCAAATCAAAAAAATCACCCCCTGTCAACCACCCCTGCAGCAGTTCATCAGTACAGCCCAGCCCCACAATGGAATATGGGGCTGAAAGAGAGAAGGAGGCAAAGACAAGGAAAAAGAGGAGGAAAGAATACCAAAAAGCACTCCCGCCTGGCAGTACTAGGGTCGTTGGTTCGAATACCAACCACGGAACCACCTGCCTGGAGTTTGCATGTTCTCCCTGTGCCTGCATGGGTTTCCTCCGAGTACTCCGGTTTCCTCCCACACTCCAAAGACATGCTAGTAGGTTAATTGGCTCCTGTCTAAATTGGCCCAAGTATGTGTATGTATGAATGTAAGTTAGGGACCGTAGATTGTATACCCCTTGAGGGTTAGGGACTGATGTGAATATACAATATATATATATGTAAAGCGCTGCGTATATGGACGGCGCTATATAAGTACCTGAAATAAATAATACATTTTAAAAAAATATAACAATTTAAAAAAAACAAAAATCATTTCAAATTGTTACACTACAATCTTTCTATTTAAAACAAAATAAAAGTGGCAGAAAACCATTATAGTTTTTTTTTTATTTTCTGATAAATTGAAGATCTGCGGTAAGGCACTTTCGTAGCCGTTGCATAAAGATACCTGACTTTGATTGCTTTAGACTAAAACACAATCATTTTACGAACTTGCTCAGAGTAAATGTTCTGCCATTCTACAAAGGTCTCACAATATTATCTCTGCAGCACATAGTATAATTGTTAAGTATACAACCACAGTACATGTTTGTATTGTGTCGCAGTGTGTAAATCAGTAGCACACAATGGGGCCCATTCAGTACTAGGATTTGGCTAACTTACTCTGTTAATCATCATTGATGTGTGGGGTTGAGCAGTGGAAACACATCCAGATCTTTTTAACAGCTCATAATGAGGTTCTATACTTCACAATATAATTAGTTATCTGAATAAGAACTGAGGGAAGGTTGTTACTGAGGCAGCGGCTATAGCTACAGCGTGCTAAAGGCTACAAACTTGCTGGCCTGTGAGGCTCATACACATACAGTTGCAAGAAAAAGTATGTGAACCCCTTGGGATTACGTGGAGTTTTGCATGAATTGGGCATAAAATTTGCTCTGAACGTCATCTAAGTCACAACAATAGAAGAACACAGTCTGCTGAACATAATACTACACAAACATTAGATGTTGCCATGGTTTAATTGCACATAACATGTAAACATTCACAGTGCAGGGAGGAAAAAGTATGTGAGGCCCTAGCTTAATGACTTCTCCCAGAGCTAATTGGAGCCAGGAGTGAGCCAACCTTGACTCCAATCAGTGTGATGATATTGGATGTGTTGCTGACAGCTGTCCTGCCCTTAAAAAACACACACCTGTTTTGGGTTTACTGGTTTCAAGAAGCACTGTCTGATGTGAACCATGTCTCGCAGAAAAGAGCTCTCAGAAGACTTGCATGAAGCTGGAAAGTGTTACAAAAGTATCTCCAAAAGCCTTGATGTTCATGTGTCCACGGTAAGACAGACTGTCTACAAATGGAGAAAGTTTAGCACTGTTGCTACTCTCCCTAGGCATGGTCGTCCTGTAAAAATGACTGCAAGAGCACAGCGCAGAATGCTGCATGAGATAAAGAAGAATCGCAGTGTCAGTTAAAGACCTACAGAAATCTCTGGCACATGCTAACATTTTTGTTGACACATCTACAATAAGGAAAACATTAAACAAGAATGGAGTACATGGGAGGACACCACGGAGGAAGCCATTGCTGTCCAAAAAGAATATTGCAGCACGTTTGAAGTTTGCAAAAGAGCACCTGGATGTTCCACAGCACTACTGGCAAAATATACTGTGGGCAGATGAGACCAAGATTGAGTTGTTTGGGAAGAACACACAACACTATGTGTGGAGAAAAAAAAGGCACAGCACACCAACATCAAAACCTCATCCCCACTGTACAACATGGCGGAGGGAGCATCATGGTTTGGGGCTGCTTTGCTGCTTCAGGGCCTGGACGGATTGTTGTCATTGATGGGAAAATTAATTCCAGAGTTTATCAAGACATTTTGTAGGAAAACATACGACCATCTGTCCGCCAACTGAAGCTCCGCAGAGGATGGGTGATGCAACAGGACAATGACCCAAAGCATACAAGTAATTCAACAAAACAATGGCTGCAACAGCACAGAATACGCCTTCTGGAGTGGCCCAATCAGAGTCCTGACCTCAACCCCATTGAAATGCTGTGGCATGACCTTAAGAGACCGATTTACACCAGACATCCCAAGAATATTGCTACACTGAAACAGTTTTGTGAAAAGGAGTGGTCCAAAATGACTCCAGATCGTTGTGCAGGTCTGATCTGCAACTACAGGAAACGTTTGGTTGAGGTTATTGCTGCCAAAGGAGGGTCAACCAGTTATTAAGTTCAAAGGTTCACATACTTTTTCCTCCCTGCACTGTGAATGTTTACATATTATGTGCAATTAAACCATGGCAACATCTAATGTTTGTGTAGTATTATGTTCAGCAGACTGTGTTCTTCTATTGTTGTGACTTAGATGACGTTCAGAGCACATTTTATGCCCAATTCATGAAAAACTCCCCGTAATCCCAAGGGGTTCACATATTTTTTCTTGCAACTGTACATGGTATATGCACAGTAGGCTCTGCATAGGCTTTCACTGTTCAATAATATTTTATTGAAACTTTACCAAAGAAATGTGTAACTTTGCAGTAAAATTATTTTTGTTGTACATGCAACTTAAAGGAAGCATTAATAAAATTGATGCCTGCGTGTCACTTGGTCATAGCCAATGCAACATCAGAAATAGATTTAAAGAGTCAATCTGCTTTAGGCTACGTTCACACTAGCGTTGTGTGCAGGCGGCAGAGAGGCGTTTGGGAAGCGTCTTTACCGCTTCCCAAACGCCTCTGCCAAGTCTGCACATTACAGCACATGGTGCTGTTCTAACGGGAGCGTTTGCGTCGCGGCAAAACGGACGCCTCTGGTCGAGTTAGGAGGCGTTGAAGCCTCCTATTCTCGTCTATAGTGCCGCTTTGCAAACGCCCGGCCGGCGTTTGCGGTGCGGTTGCGACGCGGTTGCGGGGCGTTTGCTGAGCGGTAACACCATTCAAACTGCATTATAGGCATTTGTGGGGCGTTATTAACACTCGGCAAACGCCTAGCAACCGTCGCTAAACCGCACATGCGGTGTTTGCGGAGAGTTAAAAAACGCTCCGCAAACGCCAGACCAACGCTTGCCAAACGCTATAGGGGCGTTTGGCAAGCGTTGGTAAAACAGCCAAGTGTGAACGAGCCCTAAAGGTAATAATTTAGTTCCAGCTTGAGCCTGGTGGGTAAAACCAGCAAGGGAGAATGTCACCAGCACACCGAGGATCACCAATGTGGGTCCAAAAGTTTTAATGAATGATCACATAGTTACAGCAAGGCAATTTTTTGGAGTCTCGCAGATGAAGGGGTCCTGCGAGACTTCGAAACGTTGCCATGCTGTAATTATGTGATCGTTCATTAAAACTTTTGGACCCACATTGGTGATCCTTGGTGTGCTGGTGACATTCTCCCTTGCTGGTTCTGTTCGGTTCCAGCCGACGGATCGCTGCAGCACCCACTTATACACACAGCCATTTTTAACGCAGGAACGTCTGCGTTTGGATTGTACACTTGCATGGTGGGTAGAACCAGACCCAATGTCTTAGATACTCCATCAGCGAGATCTCCTCTTTATTATTCCTAACTCTATTCCTGTCCACCTGGGAGGTTTTCTTCCACCTTTGTGTGTTTCATACTGGTTAAAAAATGATGTATTGGACAGCAGTCCATGGACTTTATGGACACCACATCACAAAGTATATTTTCCTTAAAATATAAGCTTTATTTCTTCATATTTAAAAACATTAAAATTCATCAAAATACATCTCGAAGTAGCATTCTGCACCCCTATGTCGATAAGGTGGTGGTCACACACAATAGAAAGAGAATCTTAAAGTATTCTGATTACAGGCAAATAGTAATTGGTGTCTAATCAACATCCATGTGTGTAAAGCTCAACATGTTTTGTGTTGTTATTCTGCATCTTCTTCAGGAGAGAAGGTGCACAGATTATATTGCTACGATTAGCATTGGCGGAGGAGATTATCCCACTAGTGATATGTCACACGGACCAACCCAAACACCACACCTCATCTCAAAGTACATTAGGACTGGGTAACAAAGGAAGAAGAAAAGAGAAAGAAACCAGTCTTACATAGTTACATAGTTAGTCTGGCTGAAAAAAGACAAAAGTCCATCCAGTTCAACCATTAAAAAAAAAAAGTTATAATCCTATACCCACAGTTGATCCAGAGGAAGGAAAAAATATTAAGCAAAGCTTGATCCAATTTTCTCCTGAAGGGGAAAAAAATCCTTCCCGATCCCCCGAGAGGCAATTGGAAATTCCCTGGATCAACTTTACCTATAAATGTTAGTATCCAGTTATATTCTGTGTATCTAAGAAAGAATCCAGGCCTTTTATAAAGCAATCCACTGAGCTGGCCAGAACCAACTCTTGAGGGAGTCTATTCCACATTTTCACAGCTCTCACTGTGAAGAAACCTTTCCGTGTTTGGAGATTAAATTTCTTTTCCTCCAGATGTAAAGAGTGCGCCCTTGTCCTCTGTGATGACCTCAGGGTGAATAGCTCCACACCGAGTTCACTATATGAACCACTGATGTATTATACATGGAGATCATATCCCCCCTTATGTATTATACATGGAGATCATATCCCCCCTTATGTATTATACATGGAGATCATATCCCCCCTTATGTATTATACATGGAGATCATATCCCTCCTTATGTATTATACATGGAGATCATATCCCCCCTTATGTATTATACATGGAGATCATATCCCCCCTTATGTATTATACATGGAGATCATATCCCCCCTTATGTATTATACATGGAGATCATATCCCCCTTAATTATTATACATGGTGATCATATCCCCCCTTATGTAATATACATGGAGATCATATCCCCCCTTATGTATTATACATGGAGATCATATCCCCCCTTATGTATTATACATGGAGATCATATCCCCCTTATGTATTATACATGGAGATCATATCCCCCCTTATGTATTATACATGGAGATCATATCCCCCTTATGTATTATACATGGAGATCATATCCCCCCTTATGTATTATACATGGAGATCATATCCCCCCTTATGTATTATACATGGAGATCATATCCCCCCTTAATCTGCTCTTCTCAAGAGAAAATACATTCAGTTCCTCTAATCTTTCCTCATAGCTGACCTCCTCCATGCCTCTTATCAGTTTGGTTGCCCTTCTCTGTACTTTCTCCAGTTCCCCAATGTTCTTTTTGTGAATTGGTGCCCAAAACTGAACTGCATATTCCAGATGAGGTCTTACTAATGATTTGTACCGGGGGAAATGATATCTCTCTCTCTGGAGTCTATACCTCTTTAAATCTAAGAGAGGATTTTGCTCGGTTTAGAAGCTGCAGCTTGGCACTGCATGCCATTATTAAGCTTGTGATCTACCAGAACCCCCAGATCCTTCTCCACCATTGATTCCCCCAGTTGTACCCCCCCTAGTATGTATGATGCATGCATATTCCTAGCACCCAAGTGCATAATCATACGTCTGCCCAATAAGTTCGAATGTAGAGATGTGGTTGGAGGTTCTTAAGCTGTGTGATGGACCATAAAGATCTTTGCAGACTGACTGCTATGAGCTCTGTCCTTATATACTCGTCTGTGTATTGATGACCCCCAAATTATTATGGATGACTAATGAATGTTTGTTGTACTTTTGATGTGGAAATCATGGGATATTTTTGGCCATGAACAAATTGGAAATAATCTTACCAAGTGACATTTGTACTTATTGGGACAGATCAGTGAGCTGCAGGAGGGAGATTTCCCAGTCCTTGCTGACATTCACTAAGGGGTAGAGTTGCTTGTGACCACATTGACCTAATATGGCCATGTGCCCATATAGGGTCAATGTCAATGAGCTATTATGGCCACATAGCCATATTAGGTCAATGTGGTCACGAGCAACTCTACCCCTTAGTGAATGTCAGCAAGGACTGGGAAATCTCCCTCCTGCAGCTCACTGATCTGTCCCAATAAGTACAAATGTCACTTGGTAAGATTATTTCCAATTTGTTCATGGCCAAAAATATCCCATGATTTCCACATCATGTATAATACATAAGGGGGGATATGATCTCCATGTATAATACATAAGGGGGGGATATGATCACCATGTATAATACATAAGGGGGGATATGATCTCCATGTATAATACATAAGGGGGGATATGATCTCCATGTATAATACATAAGGGGGGATATGATCTCCATGTATAATACATAAGGGGGGATATGATCTCCATGTATAATACATAAGGGGGGATATGATCTCCAAGTATAATACATAAGGGGGGATATGATCTCCATGTATAATATATAAGGGGGGATATGATCTCTATGTATAATACATAAGGGGGGATATGATCACCATGTATAATACATAAGGGGGATATGATCTCCATGTATAATACATAAGAGGGGATATGATCTCCATGTATAATACATAAGGGGGGATATGATCTCCATGTATAATAAATAAGGGGGGATATGATCTCCATGTATAATACATAAGGGGGGATATGATCTCCATGTATAATACATAAGGGGGGGATATGATCTCCATGTATAATACATAAGGGGGGGATATGATCACCATGTATAATACATAAGGGGGGAATATGATCACCATGTATAATACATAAGGGGGGATATGATCTCCATGTATAATACATAAGGGGGGATATGATCTCCATGTATAATACATAAGGGGGGATATGATCTCCATGTATAATACATAAGGGGGGATATGATCAGCATGTATAATACATAAGGGGGATATGATCTCCATGTATAATACATAAGGGGGGATATGATCTCCATGTATAGTACATAAGGGGGGATATGATCTCCATGTATAATACATAAGGGGGGATATGATCTCCATGTATAATACATAAGGGGGGATATGATCTCCATGTATAATACATAAGGGGGGATATGATCTCCATGTATAATACATAAGGGGGATATGATCTCCATGTATAATACATAAGGGGGGATATGATCTCCATGTATAATACATAAGGGGGGATATGATCTCCATGTATAATACATAAGGGGGGATATGATCTCCATGTATAATACATAAGGGGGATATGATCTCCATGTATAATACATAAGGGGGGATATGATCTCCATGTATAATACATCAGTGGCTCATATAGTGAACTCGGTGTAGAGTTATTCACCCTGAGGTCATCACAGAGGACAAGGGGGCACTCTTTACATCTGGAGGAAAAGAAATTTAATCTCCAAACACGGAAAGGTTTCTTCACAGTGAGAGCTGTGAAAATGTGGAATAGACTCCCTCAAGAGTTGGTTCTGGCCAGCTCAGTGGATGATGATGCCATGTGAATTGCCACCTCTTTGTATATGTGCCGATGCTGGGCAGGGATTCCTCTGCCCGCAGTTCATCAATGACAAGTAACATCCAGGTTCAGATAGAACCTGGTTTGGACCATCCCCAAGCTCATCCCTATTCCTTTTACATTCTCTATAACAATAGAAAAAAATAAAATAGAAATTAATTTCAGAAGACAGAGTAGGAACCCCTCTTATTTAGCATAGCAGGAGTGAAGACCCAGGAACTCAGCACACACATCGCCGATGCAAGAACATTTTCAGGTCATGTAACCCTCCGGCATTTGCCAAACTCTTACACATCAGTTTTGGGTGCACTGACCTGCCATTTTCAGCTACAAGTAATCACTGTTATCAGTTTTCCCAGACTGTTTATTACCATACATGGACAGCAAAACCTGTAAATTATTACCAACAAACCTTCCCAGACAACTTATTATTGCAGCAAAAACCTGGACTGCTAAATGTGGACATTTCCAAAGATACAGAAAAACATGTCTAAAGTATATTACAAATGTCCAAGTGAACTTTTCATTTTAATACGCTACATACACTCCAAGGGCATCAGAACAAAAGTTTTTATTACTGAAAACAGGTGCAGTGCTGATATCACAAATACGTAAAAAGGTGCTTGTTGGAAAAATTGAAAATTGATAATTTAATCAACCATATACAAGTATTATAAAGTGCCAAATAGCGCAAATAATATCTCAAAATTGCGGCATAAATGCAAACCATAAACTCAATAAAATGCAATAAATATAGCTTACACCCAATGACTAAGTGCTTCGCACGAAACGCGTCAGTAGGGGGCTACAGCGTCTTGACGTCACGCCGCTGCTGGTGGCCATCTTGGATGTACATGGTCAGTCGTTTTGCTTTCTGTTTGTATGCACTCTGATTTGGAAATAAAATTCCTTTGATAAATGCAGTATCACGTTATACGGCATCCTTTTTTGGGCTCTCTGTGAGTCTCATCATTCACAGAGCCTATTTTAGAGGTGACCCGATGCAGTGATACATATCGAGGGACCCTGAATGGAACAGGAACTTGGCCATACATTGGAGCAGATGATCTGGCTGACCTGATAAGACAGTATTAATCTCAAATGCGTGATTTCAGCGCGCATCTGGTGAGTGCGCCATTCACTTATTACTAGTAACACCATCCGTCACTCCTGAATAAGAGAGTTGAACACTTTTGCTGTGATCTGCTATGAGCCCCACGTTCATTCTTTGGACTTTCACTTATTTATCACTATAACCACTTTAATGTGGTTTTATATATTCTGCACTTTATATTTATTGCATTTTATTGAGTTTATGGTTTGCATTTATGCCGCCATTTTGAGATATTATTTGCGCTATTTGGCACTTTATAATACTTGTATATGGTTGATTGAATTATCAATTTTCAATTTTTCCAACAAGCACCTTTTTACATATTTTTGATATCAGCGCTGCACCTGTTTTCAGTGATATTTGTTTTTAGGAGGTTTATGGTTACCTTTGGTGTCCCAGCAGCTCTTGTTCTTGTAGCGCTCGCTTAAGTCTTCCTTACTTAAAAGTTTTTATTAGGCCCTTTTGCATGGGGCAGGCTCCATTTAGATCAGCAGGGGATCTGTGCGCTGATCTCCCACTGATCAGAGCAAAGCAGGCAGATGACAGGTCTGTGTCCTCTCAGTTTATGCAGAGAGGACACGGACAGAGCACCCTCTGCTCTATGGTCAGTCGGGTGTAAACAGACTCTGCTGTCCATTTGCCCCGACAGCCCTCCAATCTGCCTAGAGAGAAGGGGACGGACCCCCTTCCGTTTCATTTTATTAGACTGGATCAGATTGGCGGTAGGTGGGTGTAAATGGAGAAAAGTTCATTTACATCCATTGGTCCACAGGGATACATGACTGAAAAACTGACATGCGGACCTGATTGAATTGCCCTTGTAAAAGGAGCCCCACAGTTTGTTTTCTTTAGGTGACTTGAAGTGACTTCAGGTGCTCTCATGTAACTTTGTCCTCCTATGAGTAAGTTGCTGTGATGTAAAGTGCGGTAAGAATGCGCACTCACCAGAACACGCAATTTAATGAGCATTTTGTTATATTTTTCTTGATGTCATCTGCCAATCTGGATAGTATCTGGAGTCCGGTATATTCCCTCCTGTGGTCCTGGATGCTGTTAATGGGACATCAAGGTGGTCCGGAGCTCCCCTCAGGTGATAGCTTTGGTACTGCCCTCTGGAGGTTGTAAAGGCTCCCTCTCCGGTGGTTAGGTGGGTAGCTGTAAATTAATACTCTCCAGGGGAGTCTTATGTGTAAAGTTTTCACATCTCTTTAGAACTTGATACTCCACACAGTTTTTCTATAAAGACTAGCTTGCAGCATAAACTAACCTCCTAGTTAGCTATTTCTTCCGTAGAACATCTCACAAACATATCTTTTCACACACCACAAGCCACATAGATTAATTAAATTGCGCGTTCTGGTGAGTGCGCATTCTTACCGCACTTTACATCACAGCACCTTACTCATAGGAGGACAAAGTTACATGAGAGCACCTGAAGTCACTTCAAGTCACCTAATGAACTGTCTATTTAATGATGTATATACATTTAATTTTCACATTGTGATTTTCCTCTAGCGCTGCACTTTTGATTTATATTGTCTTTTAGAGGTTCTTTATGGTTACCTGGTGCACAGCTGCTATACTTTTTATGTGCGCTCACATATATTTACCTTATTTATTGTTTTCTTTAGGTTGCAGTTGTAGCCTGAGTAGAAAAGCCTGTCCTCTGCCAACATGCTTATAGAGAAGGACCCTCGTTCTTTGTGTGGAAGCAGTGGTCTCTCTGCAGAGATCCAACACACCCTCTGCCTTTTTCAGCAGTAGAGTTCTCCAATCAGCTAGTAGCCTGAGCATTGCTGACTACAAAGCTATAAGACTCAATAGGGGGCATGTCGGACCTCTGCGTAGAGACCACTGCTTCCACACAGAGAGCAAGAGTCATTCTCTATAGAATGCTGGCAGGAGACAGGCTTTTCTATGTGGATGCTATCTAAAGAAAACAAACTGTGAGTCTTTGCACATCTGTTTTGATGCACCTTGAATGTATTTAGCTTATTTAGACTGAACGTTTAATTGGGCATTACATAAACCTGAATATAAAAATGTAACATTCCATGTTTTTGCATGTGGATCTACCTAGAATGTGTTTTTTTTTTCTGAAGGTAACCTTGTGTATGCATTTTCAGTCTGAATTGCCTGAGTTCTGGGACTAGACTAGTGAAAGTTCAAGGGTCTGTTTAAACAATGTGTTGTATTAACCCACAGTGTTATCACTTGTTACAGATCTTTGCATAGAGGCTGCCGCCATTTTGAATGGGCTACTGGTTTACCTTAATATATTAAAAAAAAGGCACCTCATTTTAAAGTTTTAGCACGCTGTACTACATCACCCAGATGGTTCACATCTTTTGAGGTGCCCCCAAGCACACATACATTGAGGTGCTTGGCAAAGCTTTGGGGTGCCATTAAACAGAAAGGCAACACTGGTCTTACTGTATGATAACATGAGCTGCAGTAAAGTGCAGAAAAACACGTTACCGTAATACAGCAATAAAACCTGACAGGGGTTCTAACCCTTTAATACTAAGAATGGGAAATAATAAAAATAAAATTATACATTGCCAGACCTGGAAAACTACCGCAGTTTGGACTCTATGCTGCGATGTCTCATACACATTCGGGTCAAAGCAGAACCAACTTCTCTTGTAGCCCCTGAAAGACACAAAGTTTTATAATGAAACAGAAAGCTATACAAGGTTTTAACTTACATGTTACTTAAAATGTTACTAAACCCGGACCCTGCATTCACTATATCTGGTCTCCCCAGACCCTGCATTCACTATATCTGGTCTCCCCGGACCCTGCATTCACTATATCCGGTCTCCCCGGACCCTGCATTCACTATATCTGGTCTCCCCGGACCCTGCATTCACTATATCTGGTCTCCCTGGACCCTGCATTCACTATATCCGGTCTCCCCGGACCCTGCATTCACTATATCTGCTCTCCCCGGACCCTGCATTCACTCTATCTGGTCTCTCAGGACCCTGCATTCACTATATCTGGTCTCCCACAGTACACAGAACATGGAAATGCAATTATTTTAGTAAATATAAACTGCTAAATACCTTTTCTCATCAGCAGTTAGAGCAGTCGTGTGATTTCTATTAGTGTCCAGCCAAGCACTGGTTACAGCTTGTAGCAGGAGTTTTCATTCTCCTCTGACTGTCCTATGAGGCTGCATAACCCCTGACCCTCCATCTGGACAGTGCTGATTGGTCCTGTGCTGATCACATGCATCCTCCCAAGAAAAAAAAAAACTCTCTAGCCATACACTCTAACTTGAGCATGTGCAGAGTGACTCCTAGAGCTCTGTATTATCAGCAGACGGATTGGGGACAATATTATTATTATACAGGATTTATATATCGCCAACAGTTTGTGCAGCACTTTGAATATAAGAATGGGAGGATCAGAGAAGACAGGATCAAACAGCATTTACACAATGCAGAGTTATAACCCCTTAGGTTCCGCAGTGAGTATAACAAGCATGCTTTACTGCATATACAGACTGATTTTACTGATGAGGGTTTAGTAGCACTCTAACTATAAATGGGTCCTAGTAGACGTTTACCTGAGTTCAGAGTTCAGTAAATACCTTCACCTTTGTTCCTCAATTACAGTATGTGATATTATGCACTAGTGGGAATGGAAATAGAAAACATTGTTCCTGTTACTTTTATCACTGTAAACTCCCTTGTAGTAAAAGGAAACATTTGAAACTCCTGGGAGGTCCGTTTTCCTTTGCAAGGCTCAGTATGGAAAGCACCTAACTTTCTTTTGCATTTGTATCTGTATCCTGCTATTATAATATTTGATACAATTAGTATTACATTTAATGTGAAACTGTCAGAACTGTCAGAATAGGAACTATGGTAGAACTATGGTAGCTGCCACTGTTAATTGACTTTTAAGGCCTTGTTCACATGGGGGCACTACAGTGTACACCAGGGGCGGACTGACAACTCATGGGCCCCCGGGCAATAGGGGATCATGGGGCCCCTGTGTCCTTGCCCAAACTCAAAAAGGCCTATGAAAAAGGTACCAGGGGCATCTCATGGGTCCCCCTACTGACCCAGGGCCCTCGGGCAGTGCCTGAGTTTCCAAATGGTCAGTCCGCCCCTGGTGTACACCTATGCGAGGGCTGGGGTTGCCCCCGTATGGGAATGCACAGGTGTTCCATGTATCCCAGTGCAGTCAGTCTCATTCGTGTCACTTGGATGCAGCAGCTGCACAGATACAGCCTCTGCTCTAAAACTGACATCCATGCACAGCCCCAAACTCACACTGTCTGAATTTGGGACTGTGTACCCAGGGCCGTGGATAAGGGGGTACCACCAGTCCTCCTGTACAGGGCCCAGGCCAGCATGGGGGCCCAGGCAGCTGGGCAAAAGTGAGTATGATTGGCACAGTGGGGGGGCAATTACTGGTACCAGTCCCCTGTATGGCTCTCTCTGCAGCAGCTTCTTCTCCTCTCCCTCCCACTGGCTTTCAACTGTCCCATACAGGGGATCATTTGCAGCAATTGCTCCCCCCCCCCAAATCACCCTCCCTGTGCACCATACATTTTCTCCTGCTTCCCAGAGCCCTCTGTGTGCCCCCACCCCTGCAGCGCTGCTGGCTTCCCTCCTCTCCTTCCCACTGGCAGCTGCAAGCACACCAGGGGCGGACTAACAACTCATGGGGCCCCCTGGGCAATAGGGGATCATGGGGCCCCTGTGTCCTTGCCCACACTCAAAAAAGCCTATAAAAAGGGTACCAGGGGCATTTCATGGGGCCCCCTACTGACCCTGGGCCCTCAGGCAGTGCCCGAGTGCTCTAATGGTCAGTCCGCCCCTGAAGCACACCATAGGATCCTTCAGGATGGAAAATGGGGGATGGGTCCGGTAAATATGTCAAATTTACCAGCCCCTTGCTTTCCTGAATGAACACAATAAGTGATCAGTTCTGATCAATCACTGTGTCCATAACTGAAGCATAGTAAACTGTGTTTTTTTGGGGGGTCCTGTCAGGTTGGCTGTAGGGCCCGTGGTTTCTAACAGCTGCCCTGTGTGTACCCACACCAGCACGGATGTCAAATTGGGAGAAGAGGATGTGTCTGAGTACCTGCTGCATCCCAATTGACATTAATGAGATTGATTGCATGAAGGATGCATGTGTAGCACTACCCCCTTAAGAGTCGCTGAGATGTGGGTCCCCCTACAGCTCTGCACAGCCCGGCAACACGCATTGTCTTCCATACTTTGCACTCTGGAGACAGTAAACAGTCCTTGAGCTTGTTTTTGTAATTTTTATTAAGGGATTTAGAACTTAGATGGGGTTGAGGAGTGTATGGGATGCTCAAGGAACTGTAGAAACATCAGGACAACTCAGAGCAATTATGTACAAAGATGTGGACAAAACAAAATAGTCTCTCCTCTGAGAGCATTCAAAGTCTTCTAGTGTACCTCCTCAGAACCCAGATGAATCCTCCTCTTCACTCAGCTGTACTGAAGGTGTTCCCTGGGCAAGGGGTCCCAGAAGCTGCCAATATAGAACAGTGCCAGATAAGGAGCTAGTTTGGTTCTCCCCCTGACTGTCCTCTCCCCTTATCCGGCCCAGGGAGTGTAGGAGTACTCACACTGTCCTTCCTGATAGCTTTATCGGTTGGTGGCTGCCTTCAGGCCTTTCACAGGGCTGGCTCCTTCCCTGCTGCTCAGAGTATCCTCCCTTGAAGATGGTGGTACAGTGGACATTCTCTTCTCCAGCACCTGCCTGTAGGTAGGCCCCTTTCCTGGGCCCCCTCCCTCCATCTTCCACCCGACACTGCTCAAACTCTGCACAGGCTCTGCCACTTTTGAGGGTTGCCCTGGACACCATGCCCAGCCACCTGCAAGTGGATTGGCCAGAGTCCCTCAAACATGCAGATCTGGGCCTACTCCCCTCCTTCACCCCACTGCCAGAAAGTACCCCATACTCATTCACATGGGGGGGGCGAGATCTGGGGGCTCCCTTGTAAAGGGGGCTTCAAGATTCCGATAAGCCCCCCGCCCACAGACCCCCACAACCACCGGCCATGGTTGTAGGGAAGAGGCCCTTGTCCCCATCAACATGGGGACAAGGTGCACTGGGGGAGAGCCCCCCTACCCCAAAGCACCCCCCCATGTTGAGGTCATGTGGCCTGGTATGGTTCAGGAGGGGGGGCACTCACTTGTCCCCCCCTTTTTTTATGACCTGCATGCTCGCTGGTATGGATTTTGGGGGGGACCCCCACACCATTTTAAAAAAAATGCTGGCGTGGGAGTTCCCTCCATAGCAGACTGTTCTGTCCCCACATGAAGGCGAATGAAGGTATAACTGATAATGGCTGTGTAACTTCCTACCTTCGTATCCAAGCAGTGGAGCAGACCGGACCGGCAGATGTTCAGGTTAGATGGATCCAAACGTATACACGAGAATGAAATCAGCGTGGGTTTATTTGGTCCAAAATACAGCGACAAACAGTGATACAATACTGTAAGGTAGTAGAGGTATTGATGCTGTCCTGTGATATCTTTCCTGAGGCTAACTGCTGGTCAAAAACTGATGCCTTCACAAGCCCAGGGTATTGAATGTCCTGTCACACAGCTATACAGCATATAAAAAATGGCTGCAGGAAGTGACCAGGACCAAGGCTTGCCTAAAACCACACCCAGCAGAGAAAACACTTACTAGCTATAACAAAGGCATGCAGCATGCAAATTCTGACCAGCAGATGGCAGCAACAGATCAAGACATAGAAACAAACATGGTAAGAATTGGTAATACAATGCACAGTTAAATAACAAATATGAGGGGAACAGCACACTCCCCGTCTGAAATTCCATAAGGGATTTCACTATGACGAATGTCCATAAAATATAAAACAACCTGTAACAAAGAACATGTTAGAATGCAATAAACATAACAATATAGTAGATTCCGAGTTGGAATAGAGAAGAACCACAAAGTTCAAGTTCAGTAGAGTTCACCCAGCAGGAATGTTCTCAATGGGTAGTATCAAAATGAGTTCGTTAATTGGCCTTGCGAACATTTTAAGCTCACCCTTTCTGAAGATCTTCAACTCCACTTTACGGACCTTGCTAGGAAGAACCTTTGTAATTATTCCCATAGGCCAGTCAATCCGTGCGGTATGTTGCTCCTTCATTAACACGAGGTCACCTTCTTTTAGGTTTGGTTTGTGGTGTTGCCACTTTCTTCTTCCTTGAAGAATATTGAGATACTCCTTTCGCCACCTGTTCCAGAAGTAATCAGCTAGGTATTGTACACGTTTCCAGTGTTTTTGGTAGATATTCGCATGAGTAAATTCTCCACTAGGTAATAGCGTAATCTCAGCTTTTTGGGTAAGTAGGATAGCTGGAGTCAGTACAGCTGGTGTTTCAGGATCCATAGATACTGGCACGAGGGGTCTAGAATTGATGATGGCTGAAACTTCAGAGAGAAGGGTGACTAGAGTCTCATGTGTGAGTCTTGAAGAGTTCACATCCATCAACATAGAATTCAAGATGTTGCGTGAGATCCTGATCATTCTCTCCCAGGAGCCCCCCATGTGGGAACTATGAGGAGAATTGAAAATCCAGGTGCAACCCTTTTCCGCCAAGTGATCTTGAATGGATTTGGTGTCTATGTTCAGTTCTCTACAGGCTCCAATGAAGTTGCTTCCACGGTCAGACCTCAACTGTTTCACTGGTCCTCTGATTGCGAAGAACCGTCTTAAGGCATTAATAAGGCTGGATGTGTCCATGGATTCTATGACCTCTAAGTGAACGGCTCGCACACTCATGCAAGTAAATAGCACAGCCCAACGCTTACTGTTTGCGTGACCGCCACGGGTCCTGCGTGCGGACACCATCCATGGCCCGAAGACGTCTAGGCCAACGTAGGTGAAAGGCGGCTCTGTACATAGTCTGTCCGCAGGCAAATCAGCCATTTGTTGGTGTATTTGTTTTCCTCTAGCTTTGCGACAGTGAACACAGTCATGCAATACTTGGGCCACACGTCTTTTCATACATATAATCCAAAGGCCAGCAGACCGTAACTTGCCCTCAGTGATTTGCCTGCCCTGGTGTTCAGTCTTTTTGTGGTAGTGTCAGATCAGCAAAACGGTGATATGGTGTTTGCTGGGAATGATGAGAGGATTTTGTTCTGCAACTCTTAGGTGGGCTTGATTCAAACGACCACCAACTCTGAGCAAGCCAAAACTATCAATAACTGGATTTAAGTTGGCAAGAGGGCTTTTTATTGGAATCTGCTGTTTGTTGTATAAGCACTTCCATTCTACATTGAATTCCTCTTGTTGGACGTGATGTATTATGAGGGACTCACTATGAGAGATGTTCTCCGCGGAGAAGGGTTTATGGCAGACGTGCCAACCGTGACAATCCTTATCTTTGTGAGTATTGTGATAACATTTCGCAATGTGCACTAACCTTGCGATAGTCCTGACGAGTCTCATCCAACTGGAGAAACGTTCAAACCGCTGGCTACCGAGGCTGGAGGTTTGCTTTGTTCCAGTGACCAATACACTGACTTCAGCGCGGATTTCTGGATCATTATCCGGATCCTGGATGCTGAAAACTTCCTGTACACATTCGTCCGCCTGTCTTAGCAGAAACTCCGGACCTGTAAGCCAAGTAGAGTTAGTAAAGAAACCTACAGACATAGTTCTAGTGGCATGATATACTCCGAATGAAGGCAAGTACCAGCACTCGTCGTCCTTCCTTAAGGATGGAGCTGGTTCTGCATGGTTGTTACGGAATATTTTATCCATAAAGGCAACGATGTGTTCTCTCATTTCAGGCTTGCTGTTCATGGTACGCTGAAGAGAGTTAAATCTAGACAGAGCTTGTTCCTGGTTGTTCGGGAGTCTTACCCTGTTAGCTCGGAAGGGTAATGGAGAAACCCAGTGATTGGTTTCGTCTTTAAAGAACTCACTGTCCATTATCTTGACAAATTCTCTGTCCTCTACTGACAAGGCTACTTTATCGTCGTCCTTGGTTGTATGAAAGACTGATCTCCCCAAGTTGTCGGCAAAGAGGGGAGTAATGACGTCAGGTAGTTGTACGAGGCCTGGAGACTTCTCTCTCACCTCATAGTGATGAGGACACGGCTTAATGCAAGTTGTGCGTCCATCTGCACGCACGTACGTTTTGAAGGAGTCAATTCCTGGTTGATCTAAGCATACATTTCCTATGATTACCCATCCCAAGTCCAGTCTCTGGGCGTATGGTGCATAGTCAGGACCATTACACTGTTGACGCACCTTGTGTACCCTTAGATTGTCTCTGCCGAGCAGGAGTAGAATCTCGGCGTTGATGTCCATAGGTGGGATAACGTTGACTAGGTGCCTTAGGTGAGGTTGGTGAAATGCAGCTTCTGGGGTAGGAATCTCATCCCTATGGTTGGGTATTTGATCACATTCGATCAGCGTCGGTAAGGGTATTTCCGTATCCCCACTGACAGGAGAAGCGATGAATCCTTGTGCCCTTCTGCCGCTAGTCTCTATGCGGCCCGAGCAGGTGTTTAAGGTATAGGGTTCGGATGGTCCCTTTATTCCAAAAGCTTCAAAGAATTTAGGACCTGCTAGGGACCGGTTGCTTTGGTCGTCGATGATGGCATACATTTTTACTGCCTTTTCTGGTAGTCCCTCTGGGTAGACCTTGATTAGGCATATTCGGGCACAACATTTCTCGCACTGGCCCTCCCCACATACATCCAAGCATGAGCAGGAAACAGCAGTCGCTGCATTAGCGTAATTTTGGGGCTCCCCGCCATGACTTGGAGCAGGACTGGTGGTGACGGCAGTGGGTGAATCTCTGGAGAGTGAGATTGGGTGCATAGCTGAGGCATGTCTTTCACTATGACACTCCTCACACTTGATGACAGATTTACAGTCCTTAGCCATGTGCTCCAATGAAGCGCAGCATCTGAAACATACCCCGAGTTCGATGAGGATTTTCTTGCGCTCCTGTATGGTTTTGGATCTAAACCCTCTACATTTGTTCAGAGAGTGTGGTTTTTTATGAATGGGACATTCACGATTGAAGGTCTTATCTCCTGATGAGGTAGTGTACTGTTTACCCGTGGGTACTGCAGGAGATGGTAGGTTAGTCTTTCTAACACTCACGCTGCTCTTAAAGTCTCTGTGTTTATGCGTGATGCTTTCATACCTTGATGATGTTGCTGAAGCTGTAGTGTTGAACTCCAGGAAGTCGAGGCTGGGGTCATTCCTCATCTGGGACTGTTCATCGATAAACCTACAGAAGTGAATAAATGGGGGAAAGGTGATGTCATGCTCTCTTTTGTACCTTGAGACTGATGCCGCCCACTTTTCTTGTAGACTGTATGGTAGCTTCACTCCGTGAGCTGTATCCAGGTAGCACAGCCCGGACAGACGAGGGTCACCCTTGGCAAGCTCCAGCTCCATGAGCAGATCACTTAAATCCTGAAGCTTCTGGACATCCTTGAGATTGATCCTTGGAACGTTCTGCAGTCTCTTGAATAGGGCCTTCTCTATTGCTTCTGCACTGCCGAAGGTACGTTCGAGTCTCTGCCAGGCGGCAGCTAGACCTGCTTCTGCTTGTCCCACGTAGACAGTTCTGAGGCTTTTGACACGATTTGTGGAGCCTGGGCCCAGCCATTTGATCAAGAGGTCAAACTCCTGCTCTGCGGTTAGGTTGAGGTTAGCGATGGCGGCCTTGAAGGTTGCCTTCCAAGCTCTGTAGCTCTCAGCACGGTCATCAAATTTTGAGAGACTGGTGTTGATTAGCTCTCTGCTCACCATAAACCTGGCAAACTCAGACATATCTGATTTCTCACTGCTTGTTGCCATGACGACTTGTGATGCCCCTGGGGCGTATTGGCTGCCTGGCGTGAAGGGGTGAGATGCTTCCGGGTAGAATGATGTAGCTGCAGGGTTAAGCTTTCGTTTAGCCTCTGTATGTTGTGATGACTGCTGCTTGAGCTGTGGAGGTAGGCCAGAAAACGCCTGATAGCGATCTTTCTGTAACAACCGTCCTTGAGAGGGCACATCCGGGTAACGGTTATTAGGTTGCTCGGGTGCTGTGGGTGGCAGTGGTACCGCAGGTAGAGCTGACTTGGAGGTTTCAGTGTTGTCGGCTTGGACGGTACTGCAAACTGGGGGTGGCGCAGATACCTGATTCAGTACATAGTCACTGGTGCGGTCAACTGGATCATCTATCTCCTGTGGTAGCGAGCAGACTGGATCAAGACCTTGGCTCAATGCTTGCTCAAGTAGTCTTACTTTAGCTAACGCAATTTCCTCCTGCATCTCTGATTCGAAAATCTTTGTTCGAGCCTCTGCTTCCGCTTCTGCCTTCTTGGCCTCTGCTTCTGCCTCTGCCCTCTTGGCCTCTGCCTCTGCTTCCATTTCTGCCCTCTTGGCCTCTGCCGCTGCTTCCGCTTCTGCCCTCTTGGCCTCTGCCCTCTTGGCCTCTGCCCTTGCAAGAGCTTCTTTTTCTGTGAAGGAGCGTCTCGCTTTGGATTGCTCTGCGTTTATGCGGGCCTCTAGTAATCTGTCGCTGAGCTTCTTGAGCACGATGATTTGTATGACCGAGAGGAATGTTTAGATGAATTTGATCTGTGTGATCTAGTTTCTTGCAGATGCGAGATACGGAGTTCCGCTTTACCTTTAACATCCAGCACCATGACGTCTCTTTGTCTGGCTATTGATTCTGCCTTGCTCAGTTCTGATAGGGCTTCATCGATATTAGAGTCTTTTAGAAAGGTTATATACCTTGTGGACAGTTTATTGTATCTTTCATGAGCTGTGTCCAGCCGCCCGATGGCAACTTGTAAGCTTGTGGCATCACCTGAGGAGGATTTAAGTCCGGACATGAGGGAGGAAACTCGTTCCCATTGTTCCTCCAGGTTATCACATAGCTCATCTTTCGTGGTGTGATAATTTTCAATGACCTTTACTGTCGGTTTGAGAGAGCGTCTTGGTCGCACGACTTGTTCTGCTGGAAGTGTGGATTCTGTTCCCTGCCCTTCATAATGATCAGTATCAGGTTGCATTTGCTTTATTTCATCACTGGGGAACTGTGCAAAGTCCTTTTCGGCCATTTTGACTTAAGGTGCGCTGTCTCTTTAAGAAAATGAACTTTTGAATTGGACGCTGAAAATCGCCGTACAGCTCCGATAGGGCACCTTGACAAAATTTCTAAGATATATAGAATGAATTGCAGGGTTTTGCGGCGGCCACAGCAGTGTAAGGAACGTGCATAAACAGTACTTCTATTATGCGAGGAAAGGTTAATATAGGATGTAAAGAATGGCTTGGAGAGTTGTGGAGGACTTCCAGGCAAGAGTATAGATACTGCGTATGTGCAGTGCTTCCGCATAGGCTTGTGGAACATGCACTGTAGCCGGGCAGATTTGCTGCAAGTGGGCCTGTTGCTAGGGAGATTCCTGAGTGTGGTACTGGACTCTGAGGGAATCTGTAGCGGGGTATGGACTTTAAGGCAGTTTTTGACTGTTCTGTCCCCACATGAAGGCGAATGAAGGTATAACTGATAATGGCTGTGTAACTTCCTACCTTCGTATCCAAGCAGTGGAGCAGACCGGACCGGCAGATGTTCAGGTTAGATGGATCCAAACGTATACACGGGAATGAAATCAGCGTGGGTTTATTTGGTCCAAAATACAGCGACAAACAGTGATACAATACTGTAAGGTAGTAGAGGTATTGATGCTGTCCTGTGATATCTTTCCTGAGGCTAACTGCTGGTCAAAAACTGATGCCTTCACAAGCCCAGGGTATTGAATGTCCTGTCACACAGCTATACAGCACATAAAAAATGGCTGCAGGAAGTGACCAGGACCAAGACTTGCCTAAAACCACACCCAGCAGAGAAAACACTTCCTAGCTATAACAAAGGCATGCAGCATGCAAATTCTGGCCAGCAGATGGCAGCAACAGATCAAGACATAGAAACAAACATGGTGAAATAAGAATTGGTAATACAATGCACAGTTAAATAACAAATATGAGGGGAATAGCACACAGACCTGAAGGATTTGGTATGGATGGGGGAGGACCCCATGTGTTTTAAAAAAAAAAAAATTGCCAGACGATGCTGGCAATTTGTTTTACATTCAGCCGTCAGTAGGGAAACCGACTCATAGCTGAAATATTAAAGAATGTTTTTAATAGCTGTGTGGTATCTTGCCACATACTCAGATGCGGTAAGATACTGCTTAGTGAATTGTCCCCTCTGATCGAAGTTCACGGTCGAACTTTCATTAGGTTCAAATGTTCGACCACGAACTGAACAGGGGGGTATTCGGCCCATCACTATTAGTTACCTATAAAAGCCTCCCTTGTGTAGCAGGGGCGGACTGACAACTCAAGGAGCCCCCGGGCAATAGGGGATCATGGGGCCCCTGTTTCCTTGCCCAAACTCAAAAAGGCCTATGAAAAAGGTACCAGGGGCATCTCATGAGGCCCCCTACTGACCCAGGGCCCTCGGGCAGTGCCTGAGTTTCCAAATGGTCAGTCCGCCCCTGTTGTGTAGACATCCAAAAGCTCTGAGACTGCTGCTGGGTGCTGCCCTCCTGGATGCCATGTCATCAGCCCCAGCAGACTCAAGTGAGATTATATCATTTCCTTTAGCTCCCCCCTGGCAGCTACAGGATTGTGTAAGTAGATGAGGGGAAAGGTGGGGGAGCTGGGCCAGCACAGAGAGTCATTAGACACTCCCAGAAGAGGATCGGGCTACTATTGCTGGAGTAGTGAAAATTTCTAGTAGGTTCAGGGGCCTAATTCAAGTCAATAAAAAGTAATTTATGGAAAAGAAAATGCTGTAAGTCAGAATTTAAAGTACCAGATTTTTCTTTGCTTTTACTGCACGTTTTTCATTTAATGACGGGGTCTCTTTGACTACTTGTCTACCAGAGCAGTTTAAATTTGTAAAGTAGGCGACGAGCTTTCAGATGGAAGTGCTTGGAATGTCTGCCCCCCACTAAGCTGCTGGACTCTGCTGCCCTTCTTTGGACTAGAATGAGCACAGTGGGTGTCAGCAGATGGGACAGAGAGAGAACCCTCTTTTATGTAGACGTCCAAAGCCCTGAGACTATTGCTGGGTGCCGCCATCTTTGATATGATGTCAGCAGCTTCTGCAGACTCCGACCTGTCACTTTAATTATACTCTAGACTATTATCCTTTGCTCCTTCTTTGCTTGCTACATAAAAATTTATCTAGGGAGGTGAAGGGAGGAGCAGAGGAGCTGGGTCAGCACAGAGGGTAATTACACACTCAAGGCAGAGAAGAAGAGGACTGTAATGTGCTAGGAGAATGTGTGATGTGCTATGAAATTGACTAAGGAAGTCCATACATTATTTGTTTTTTTTTTCTGTTCAACCAGCGGGTTGAACAAAAAAAAAAAAAAGACTTGATAACCCCCCCCCCCCCCCCCCCCGAGCCAGTCTCTTGCTTCTTTATGGCACCTTCTGTCTAACATTTATTTATTACAGATACTTATATAGCACTGTCAATTTACACAGCACTTTACACATATATATTGAACATTCACATCAGTCCCTAACCCTCAAGGAGTGTACAATCTAAGGTCCCTAGTGCCCATCAGTGCTGCCTATCAGTGCAGCCTCATCAACGTACATCAGTGAAGGAGAAAAATTACCTGTTTACAAAATTTTATAATAGAAACAAAGAAACTTTTTTTTTTCAAATGTTTTGCTCTTTTTTTGTTTATAGCACAAAAAATAAAACACCCAGTGGTGAGTACATACCACCAAAAGAAAGCTCTATTTGTGAGAAAAAAAATGATAAAAATATCATATGAGTACAATGTTGCATGACCGCACAATTGTCATTCAAAGTGCAACAACACTGAAAGCTGAAAATTGGCCTGGTCAGGAAGGGGGTATTAGTGCCCGGTAGGCAAGTGGTTAGGCAGGAATAGGTATTCATTTTTGGATAGTACTTTATTCTCCATAGCCTCATCCAGTAGCTCCCTCAGGGGTTCCTTGTATTCTAAAAGAGCATCCATAGGGAGCCTTTAGTAAGTGCTGGAGTCCCCCATCAATCTCCTTGCTTCAGTCAAATAAGTATCTTTGTCCTGAATAGTCAGTCCACCCCCTTTATCTGCTTGTGTGATAACAATATCCTCCCTGTTTTTGATAGTCATAGTTACTTCAAGGCTCTCTCCTCCAGCTACATGTGTCTTTTTTTATTTTTTTTGTATCCACAGATCTTTTTAATGTCTTCAAATACTATCTCATAAAAAGTGGGAATGAAGTTCCCTTTTACCCAATGAGGGAAAAAAGTGGACTTGGGTTTGAAATCAGTGTGTATAATTTCTCCATTCTCCTTTTCATGGGGTCTCCTGTCATAGTCTAGCTCTAGTTTTAGGCCCTCACATGCTCCCTCTTGGAACAGACTTTCCAGCATAGGGAGTGCAGGATCATTGCTTATGGAGCTAGCATTTAGTGATTGTACAAGGGGAGTGTCTGTATCTGCTTTTTTAGAGCAAAGTATCTGTTCACAGTTAAATTCCTTACATATTTGTTTAGGTCTATGAATAATTCAAACAAATTGGGGGGATTTTTGGGGGCAAAATTGAGACCTTTGCGCAATAAATTCAGTTCATTATCAGTAAACACCGAGCTGGATAGGTTATAGAATTTTATGGAGTGTGTTGGAGTTCTCTCCTTCCTCTTTTTATTATTTATTATTATTTATTTCAGGTACTTGCATAGCGCTGTCAATTTACGCAGTGCTTTTACATGTATATTGTACATTCACATCAGTCCCTAACCTCAAGGGGTGTACAATCTAAGGTCCTTAACTCACATTCATACATACACATACTAGGGCCAATTTAAACAGGATCCAATTAACCTACCAGCATGTCTTTGGAGTGTGGGAGGAAACTAGAGCACCCAGAGGAAACCCACACAAGCACAGGGAGAACATGCAAACTCCATGCAGGAGGCACCATGGTCAGGAATCAAACCCATGACCCATTTACTGCAAGGCAGACATGCTAACCACTAAGCCACTGTGCCGCCCAACATTAAACATGTTTACAGACAGGGCCATGGATAAAGGGATACCACCAGTCCTCCTGTATGGGACCCAGGCCAACAGAGGGGCCCAGGCTGGGTGAATCGGGTCTGGGCAGGGAGGGTGATCGGCAGAGCGAGCGGAGGGGGGATTTAGATCAATTGTATGGCTGTCTCTGCAGCAGCTGAAAACTGGATTCTTCTCCTCAGGGGGTCAGTTTTAGTAATTGCTCCCCTGCCGCACCCATCACCCTCCCTGTGCACCATATATTTCTCCCTGCTGCCGAGGCCCCTCTGTGTGCCCCCACCCCCCTCAGTGCTGCTGGTTTCCGTCCTTTCCTTCCCACACAGCACGCAACACTATCCTTCAGGATGAAGAGTGGCAGAAGGTTCCAGTGTAAATATGTCACATTTACCAGCCCTTCCTTTCCTGAATGAACATAATGAGAGATCTGCACCAATCACTCACTGTGCTCATTCATAACTGAAGCATAGTAAGCTGTGTTTTGGTTTTTTTGGGCGGGGGTCTCTCAGATTGGCTGTATGGGGCCCTGTGGTTTCTAACAGCAGCTTATTATATACAGTATATATGGCTTCTTTTCAGCTGGAACTTGGTGAAACTCCACCACCTCTGGCTCAGGCCCTCTGCTACATGCTCATCACCATAACTTGTAAGCTCAGAAGTTTGTCCTCTGTGTTTACAAATGACAGCACGTCTGCCAGCAGCTCCCATAGATCTGACCTCTTGAGCGGCCACCACTGAATGCAGAATGGGGACAAGGGAGATGCAGATGCCCGGGGTGCAGTGCGGTCATGGGCAGGAGGGGGATATTGTGTGGTAGACTCAGGGGAGGACTGACCATTTGGAAACTCGGGCACTGCCTGAGGGCCCGGGGTCAGTAGGGGGCCCCATGAGATGCCCCTGGTACCTTTTTGCATAGGCTTTTTTGAGTTTGGGCAAGGACACAGGGGCCAAATGATCCCCTATTGCCCAGGGGGCCCCATGAGTTGTCCGTCCGCCCCTGGTAGGCTGCACCCTCTGATCTTCATTTTTTCCCTAATGCCCAGGTGCCGTCACCCCCACTGCAACTGAGAGAGGTGGAGCCGCTTATAGTGTGCAGGGAGGTACTAGAGTCGACTTCAATACACACCCGCAGCGGATCGCATGACCAGGATGAGATTGTGATGCAGCGCAGAATTTGCACTGAAAACGCTACAAATTCCTCACCGCATCAGTGTGAACCCAGGCTAGCAATCTACAGGATGAATTAGCCATGTATTCTGACCTAGACTCCTGGAACACTTGGGATATTAAAGTGAATGACAAAATGGTGAGTTTCGAAACAGATCTTATCAGTAAAAAATCTGGGAAGTCTGAAAGAGACAGACTAGATTATTGGCAAGGGCGTGAGTTCAATTGGAAGAAGGCTTCCATTACACACACCACAGAAATAGGCAAAGGTGTAAGAGAAGAGGGTTCGAAGTGTCCATAGAAGAATAATAAGACCCACAATAGAGGTAATAATCCAGGTGGTCATGGACGTACCAACTTCAATAATAAAAATATCCGCAAGCATAACAATACAAACAGTTTCTCTGCTAAACCTCATGTCACTTCAGCCAATCATAGGAAATGACCACCTCTAACCAAACACCTAGAGAAATTCACAGAGGCCCACCACCTCTGGAGAATAAACCCCATCATAGACCGCATGGGGATGTCCATCCTAGGGCACTCATGCTAGTACCAGGAGCACCAAATCCAAAAACCGCCCCCTGTCGACCATCCTTCCAGTTCCCCCTCTTTTTTAGAGAAGGGAGCTACGGGGGGACCACCACCCCTGCAGCAGTACATCAGTACAGCCCAGCCCCACAATGGAATATGGGGCTGAAAGAGAGAAGGAGGCAAAGACGAGAAAAAAGAGGAGGAAAGAATACCAAAAAGCACTCCCGCCTGGCAGTACTAGGGTCGTTGGTTCGAATCCCAACCACGGAACCACCTGCCTGTAGTTTGCATGTTCTCCCTGTGCCTGCGTGGGTTTCCTACAGGTACTCCGGTTTCCTCTCACACTCCAAAGACATGCTGGTAGGTTAATTGGATCCTCTCTAAATTGGCTCTAGTATGTGTATTTATGAATGTGAGTTAGGGACTTTAGATTGTACGCCCCTTGAGGTTAGGGACTGATGTGAATGTACAATATACATGTAAAAGCACTGCGTAAATTGACGGCGCTATGCAAGTACCTGAAATAAATAATAATAAAAAATAAAAAGAGGAAGAAGAGAACTGCAACACACTCCATAAAAATCTGAAACCTATCCAGCTCGGTGTTTACTGATAATGAACTGAATTTATTGCGCAAAGGTCTCAATTTTGCCCCAAAAAATCCCCCTAATTTGTTTGAATTATTCATAGACCTAAACAAATATGTAAGGAATTTAACTGTGAAAAGATACTTTGCTCTAAAAAAGCAGATACAGACACTCCCCTTGTACAATCACTAAATGCTAGCTCCATAAGCAATGATCCTGCACTCCCTATGCTGGAAAGTCTGTTCCAAGAGGGAGCATGTGAGGGCCTAAAACTAGAGCTAGACTATGACAGGAGACCCCATGAAAAGGAGAATGGAGAAATTATACACACGGATTTCAAACCCAAGTCCACTTTTTTCCCTCATTGGGTAAAAGGGAACTTCATTCCCACTTTTTATGAGATAGTATTTGAAGACATTAAAAAGATCTGTGGATACAAAAAAAATAAAAAAAGACACATGTAGCTGGAGGAGAGAGCCTTGAAGTAACTATGACTATCAAAAACAGGGAGGATATTGTTATCACACAAGCTACTGAGGGAGCTACTGGATGAAGCTATGGAGAATAAAGTACTATCCAAAAATGAATACCTATTCCTGCTTAACCACTTGCCTACCGGGCACTAATACCCCCTTCCTGACCAGGCCAATTTTCAGCTTTCAGCGCTGTTGCACTTTGAATGACAATTGTGCGGTCATGCAACATTGTACTCATATGATATTTTTATCATTTTTTTCTCACAAATAGAGCTTTCTTTTGGTGGTATGTACTCACCACTGGGTGTTTTATTTTTTGCGCTATAAACAAAAAAAGAGCAAAACATTTGAAAAAAAAAAGTTTCTTTGTTTCTATTATAAAATTTTGCAAACAGGTAATTTTTCTCCTTCACTGATGTGCGTTGATGAGGCTGCACTGATGGGCAGCACTGATGGGCACTGATAGGCGACACTGGTGGGCACTGATAGGCAGCACTAATGGGCACTGATAGGCGGCACTGATGAGCTGGCACTGATGATGGGTACTGATAGTCAGCACTGATAGTCAACACTGACTGGCGGCACTGATGGGCACTGGTGGGTGACACTGGTAGGCACTGATGGACACAGGTGGGTTGCACTGATGGGCACTTGTGGGCTGCACTGCTGGGCACTTGTGGATGGAACTGGTGGGTGGCACTGCTGGGCACCGATTATCAGGGCACTGTTGATCGGTGTCAATCCCTGCTCTGACAACTGCTGGTTCTCGGCAGTACTTTCCTCACGCTCTGACAGTGTGAGGAAAGTGCAGCCAAGAACCGACAATTGCATTTCTGGAGATCAGCGTGTCATTGGACACAGCTGATCATGTGGTAAAAGGCTGCTGTGATTGGCCTTTTACCACATCACGTGATCAGCTGTGTCCGTAGGACACAGCGATCACAAAGATCACCGGGGGCGCGCAGGTGGATGAGTTCTGGGAGGACATCATATGACGGCTACCTGCGGTCGGCAACTGGTTAAACAATACCCACTGACACCCTATTTCTACCATATACCCAAGATTCATAAAGATTTGGTAAATCCCCCTGGTAGACCAATCATAGCAGGCATAGACAGCATCACCAGCAACCTGGGAAGCTACATAGATCACTTCCTCCAAGAGTTAGGCATTGATTTACCATCACATGTCAGAGACTCTGGACATATGTTGGACATCGTATCCTCTTTCACTTGGTGCCCAGAATATAAATGGCTCTCCTTAGATGTTACATCTTTGTACACATCGATAGAACATCAGTATCGTCTGTTGGCAATTGAACATTTTCTGGAAAATAGCAATATACCTTCTGTACAGGCCACCTTTCTCCAGAAGGCTATACATTTCACCTTTACACATAACTACTTCTCCTTCCTAGGTAACTTTTACAGGCAGATAAGAGGTACTGTCTTGGGGGCAAGATTTGCCCCTAGTTACGCTAACCTGTTTATGGGATACTGGGAGGAAGACTTTATATGGAGTAACAACCCATATCGGGGCAATCTGGCTATGTGTGCCAGATATATAGATGACATTTTGATTAACTGGCAATGGGTCAGATGAGGATTTAGATGGGTTCCTAGCAGATTGCAAAAATAACTCCTTTGGCATCGGATTCCCACATGTGGTGGATAAAAAATGCCTGGTCTTCCTAGATTTGGAGCTACGAGCGGACATGGATGGGAATATCTGCTCTAAAACACACTATAGGCCAAGTGCCGGCAATTCATACCTACATGCCAACAGTAACCACCACCCTAGGTGGATTCGTAATGTCCCGTTAGGACAATATTGTAGACTAAGGAGAACCTGCACTACAAGGACAGATTATGAAGAGCAAGGTGCTATCCTGAAAACCAAGTTCCTAGAAAAGAGGTACAGTGAGGCCCATGTGGAGGAGGCCTATCAGATATATTGGGTTCAAAATGATGCGTGCCCCCCAAATAAGTCACAAGTGCTGACTATATACACCAGGCAAGGTACCAAGGACTCAAACTAGGTACAATACTAACGCTTTTGATATACAACAAATTTTTCAGAAAAACTGAAATATCCTAAAACAGGATCCTGTTTTGGGACAACGTCTTGCTCCTAGACCAGAAATTATATTTAGACAACCTATAGATCTCAGAAGTTACATTGCACCCAGCAGGATTAGGTAACCATGCACCACCGAGAGAAATAATGCCAGTCCTTGGCTAGCCCTCTTCAATCAAAAAGGGAACTATAAATGCGGGGTGACCAACTGTGGGGCTTGCATGTACATGTGGCATTGCAAAAAGGATGTTGTTGTTACTGATGACTGTGTACATAAGATCAAACAGTTCATTAATTGCAGCACCTCTTATGTCATATATGGTCTAATTTGTCCTCGTGTTCTTTTATATGTTGGTTGGACTATGCGTCCATTGAGAGCCAGGTTCGGAGAGCACAAGTACAGCATTATCAATTGTAAGATAGCAACAAGAATAAAAACAAGAACAAATATTCCGTGCCGCAACATTTTCAAGAAAAACACAATAACAATCGGTCAGGTATGAAAGTATTTGGTATTAAATCCATTAAAGGAGATTCAGCCAGTGGTAGGAAATGTCAAAAGTTATGCAGGAGAGAGACCTATTGGATATTCTCCTTGGGTTCTCTTGTCCCTGGAGGACTCAGTGAGGACCTGGAGGTACATGGGGTCGTTCATTGATCCACCTACTATGCTAAGGGTGGTCTGGCATCCGGATATGAGTCCTTTTCTTTTTCTTCTTTTTTTGTTTTCATTCATTTCAGTTACTTGAGTCATTAAATTGTTATTTTATATATTTTATAGTTAGCATTTTACTTTTAGAATCATTGAATCAGAGCGCAGCAACGTTCTGTACCCATATAGGTTTTTATATTCTATCATATATATATATACTATGTTCAAGGTTATACGATTTGTTATTCAACGAATGTACATAATTCTGCACGTACAGTATTTCCAGTCATTTTTTACTATTGTGATCATTATAGGCCCTAATAACTATTTTATATCACCCATACCATTCAAACCTTCATTCTGTGCCTATATATGTCTATGTTAGACTAACATTATGCAAAAGCACAATTACCCTATACACACTTTTATAGGCATAGGTACACAATGCTCACATTTCTGCATTTAACCATCATATATGCTACTTTATATCTATCATTAATTTCCACAGTGTATTTATTTAATAGTACCAGCCCATATGGCATGTAACATGGTATGCTACACTTGTGAGACATTTTTCAATTACACCCCCTGCCTTTGCCATCCAGTCTTTTGTCCCGGTTTGTCCAATGTTTTAGGGGTCCTTTACGACATTTTTTTTGGTCCACCAGCAGGAATCGATGGGGACTATGGTGGGCCGCAGGGTCGGTCTGGCATGCAGTCATGCTGTCTGGACCAATGCAGCATGCTCCTCCACCCTACAGGGGTCCCTATCTCCATTCTTTGTGACTGTGGTCAGCTGACCTCCTGGTCCCTGCTGGAGCGCACATCATGTCCACTCTTCCGGGTAGGAGGTGCGAGCACACGTTTTGGTGGACCGCGCATGCCGGCATGCGTTCTGGCGGATCACATTTGGTTGTGAGGGACACTCGGCAGCCGCACTTCAGGGTCCAGCGGCTGGCATGCATTTCAGCAGTTCATCCACACATGTCCATCAGAGGCTAAATGGCATCAATACATTAATATCCATCAATACAAGAGATGTGACTAAGCACACACTAATAGGTTTTGCTTTGATCTCCCCATATACAAATATTTGTGCAACATTCTTCACTGCCTGTTAACCTAACATCCACACAATTTTTGTGAGCACCTGTTGCAGGCATGGATAAATTGGGTGACATGGACTCATATGACACAATCAAATTCAATATAATACAAGAACAGCAAGACACTCTACTGCACGCTGGACAGACTGCAAGCAAACACCCTGGGAAACATCTCTTACATGCCTGAGTCCCACTCCGTGTCCCCTTATAATATGTCCCCTCTTCTCCTTTCCATATTACTATCCTCTGTTCCCAAATCTCATTTCTTTACCCCTCTGCTCCACCCCAAAACTTGTACATCTCACCCTCAGTCGCTGGCATGCAGCATCCACATGCACTGACCCACAACACCCACTGACGCCAGGCCCTACTGCGCCTACCAACACCTAGCCCGCTCCACCTCCAGACGCTGGGCCTTCAGCACCTCCACTCATACCAACCCCCGGCTCAACTTGACCTAAAGACTTGAACCCTTGTTGAAAGCCACCACACTGAGAGACCCCTCTGCACCCCAGACTTTCACCACTCAAGCGCCCCTGGAAACCGTCCATCCACACCTGATCCCCTCCCCCTTCTCCCCTAAACTCCAGCCACCAGAAGACATATCGACGAGATACGCCTCTGCCCGCTGGACTATCGACAACCAAGCCTCCCACCACTCCTATCCGCCCTCCCGGGCACCTCCCCAAAATGCCTCTTCCACTCCTCCTTCTCATTTTCCTCTCCTCCATTCCCAAAATCCATTCACTATATCCCTCTGCTCCTCCCAAACAATTGTATATTGTGTCCTCACTGCTTCCTTCACCCCTCTACGGCACCCACCACCTCCTCCTATTACTCCACTCTCCCACTGACCCGAACACCTCCACTAGTAGTTTCTCACGCTCCTGCACATCCCGCTCCCATGCCACCTTTCTCAGCCTTCTCCTCCTCCTAACCACGGGGGACATCTCCCCGGATCCTGGCCCTCCACCACCTCCCTCACCCACACAACACCCTCCCACTTCCACGTCCTGCCGCAACCCCCGCAACTTAGTATCTGTCCCCCTGCTCCCTAAAATCTCCCCCCCGTTTTCATGTTTACTCCTGAATGCCCGATCGGTGTGCAACAAGCTTACCGCCATCCATGACCTCTTTGTCTCCTGCTCCCTCAACCTCCTAGTGATTATGGAAACCTGGATCCAGGCCACTGACTCTACCTCCCCTGCTGCACTCTCCTACGGAGGTCTCACCTGGACCCACTCACCCAGGCCCAACGGTCATAAAGGTGGTGGGGTTGGTCTGCTCCTGTCACTGCAGAGCACCTTCCGAGTCCTCCCAAACCCCCCCTCTCTATCCTTCTCCTCCTTCGAGGCTCACTGCGTCCGACTATTCTCCTTGGGGATTTCAACATCCCTGTCAACCTCGACAACCCGGCCACATCCCATCTCCTCCACTTAACCTCCTCCTTTGCGTTTGCACAGTGCATACAAATCCACCACCCACTCCGACGGTAATATCCTTGCTCTTGTCTTCTCCAACCGCTGCGCTCCCCACAACCTCACTAACACCCCCTTCCCTCTCTCTGACCACAACCTGATTACCTTCTCTATCTCCTCATCCTCCAGCGCCTACCTCTCCAAATGTCACACTACTACCAGCCGTAACCTCCGCAACCTTAACCCTGCCCCCCTCCACTCTGCAGCTGATCAACTCCACGGCAGCATCCTCCCCCTGTGCTGCCCCTTTAACCACACGCAACATCAGACCCCGACCGCTCCAGCCCTGGCAGACTGATCACACCAAAATCCTCAAATGACTCAGTCGTGCCCTGGAGCAACTATGGCGCAAAACCAAATCCCAACAAGCCTTCACCCGCTACAAATCTGCCTTCCACACCTACACCTCCTCCCTCCACGCAGCCAAACAAGCCTACTTCCTGACCCTCATCAAGGCCCTCTCCTCTAATCCTCGCCAACTCTTCTCCACCTTCAACTCTCTACTCTCGCCACCCCCACCTCCACCCAACACCTCACTCACCACACTTGAGATTGCCAATCACTTCAAAAACAAGATTGACACAATTCGTAAGGACATCGCCGCAACTCACACGCCCTCTCAACCCGTCCCCTCTCACAGCTACCCCCTCATCCCCCCTCTCCCTCGACATTACCCGCAGGGACTTCGTCGCTGCTCAAACTCCCTCCAACCCTGTTCCCCCTCACTCAGCTACCCCCCTCATCACCCCTCTCCCACGGCCCCACCACTGCTCTGACCTACACTTCCACCCCACCCTACATTCCTCATACTGAAGCCCCCCCAACACTCCACACCTTTGACCTTACTACCATCGAGGAAGTCTCCAAGATCCTCTCTGATGCCCGCCTCACCACCTGCCCCCTCGACCCTATCCCCTCACAACTCCTACAACCTCCCTCCCCCTCCATCCTACACTCCCTCACCCACATCTTTAATCTCTCCCTGTCCAGCACTTTCCCCTCCCCTCTGAAACATGCACACATCACCCCCATACTTAAAAAGCCCTCCATGGACCCCAATGACCCTGTCAGGGCTCCGGGTATGACCAGAGGTGTGTGGACTGACACAGGGAAACGCAGGCTTCAGATATGGTATAAACAATATGATTTATTAAGACTAACAATACAAAACGCAGTGCAAAACTAAACATAAACACAGTGCAAACAAACCAAACCACCCACCGATAACAATACATACAATACAAAGAGTAGTCAGGCAGGCCGGGTCAGTAGCAAACGGAGTACCAGGAACAGGCGGGAGAGTGGTTGGGGTCACAAGCTGGGTTCAGTAACTCACGGGCAGCGCGGTACAGAGGGTCAGGCAGAGAATGGTCAGGATCACAAGCCAGGGATCAAGCAGGAGAAGTCAGCAGAGGTCAGGATCAGGCAGGGTCGACAACAAGTCAGACAGGAACATGAATACAGGATACAAGGTACAGGGGCCCATGGAAAAACACCCACCAAGGCCCTGACTGTGAGTCTGGCCATTCCTTAAATACAACCCCTGCAATCAGCTTCAGTTTGGCTGACTGCAGGGGTGAGTCGCTGATTGCTGAGAGCACCCGCTGGCCAGCCCTGGTACTGCAGCCCACAAGGCAGGTGAGTCCCACCATTATTGGCAAGTCCATTCCTGACAGACCCGAACAACCTCAGACCCATCTCCCTGCTACCATTTACATCCAAACTCCTCGAGCGCCTAGTCTACACCCGCCTAAGCTCTCACCTCAACGACAACAACCTCCTCGATTCCCTACAGTCCACTGAAACTGCCTTACTTAAACTCTCCAACGACCTGTTAACCGCCAAAGCTAATGGCCACTATTCAGTGCTCCTACTCCTTGACCTCTCTGCGGCCTTCGACACAATCGACCACCCCCTCCTCCTCAAAATACTACACTCCCTTGGCCTCAGAGATTGTGCTCTCTCCTGGCTCTCATCCTACCTGTCACAACGCTCTTTTAGCGTTACCTATAATGCTACCACCTCCCCCTCACTCCCCCTCTCTGTTGGGGTCCCTCAAGACTCCGTCCTCGGGCCCCTTCTCTTCTCCATCTACACCTCCTCCCTTGGCCAACTCATACACTCTCACGGCTTCAACTACCACCTATATGCCGATGACACACAAATCTATCTCACAACCCCCCACCTCACCACCTCAGTCTCTGCCCGAATCACACACCTACTGAGCGACATATCAGACTGGATGTCACTCCACTTCCTTAAACTGAACCTCTCCAAAACCGAGTTTCTTGTCTTCCCCCCAGCCCGCACACCACCCCCCCCTTGACTTCTCCATCACATCCAACAACGCCACCATCAAATCCGCCCCGCAGGCCAGAGTACTTGGTGTCATTCTGGACTCCAACCTATCCTTCCAGCCCCAAGTCCAATCTTTAACAAGCTCGTGCAGACTCCACCTCCACAACATCGCCAAAATACGCACGTTCCTAACCCCAGAAAACACTAAACAGCTCATCCACTCCCTCATCATATCACGACTCGATTACTGCAACTCCCTCCTTACTGGCCTGTCTCACTGCTGGCTATCCCCGCTTCAGTCGATCCTGAATACGGCTGCCAGACTCATTCACCTTTCCAACCGCTCCATTTCCACCACCCCCCTCTGCCAATCCCTCCACTGGCTTCCAATTGCGCAATGGATCAAATTCAAAATCCTAACACTGACGTACAAAGCTGTCCACCATACTGCCCCAAACTACATCACTGACCTAATATCCAAGTACCGCCCAGCATGCACGCTCCGCTCCTCACAAGACCTCCTTCTCTCTAGTTCCCTGGTCTCCTCCTCCCATGCCCGCCTCCAGGACTTCTCCAGGGTGTCACCCATCCTCTGGAACTCCCTGCCCCAACCCATCAGATTATCACCTACTCTCCTCTCCTTTAGGCGCACCCTGAAAACCCACCTCTTCAGGGAAGCCTACCCCACCCCCTGCTAACTTGCAAACCTCCTCCCCTCTTCCTACCACCCCATACCCCACAGCTATCTCCTCCTGTGCCACCATCCCCTCCCTCCTAGATTGTAAGCTCGAAAGAGCAGGGCCCTCGATCCCCTCATGTTTTGCATTGTATTGTTATTGTTCTGTCACATGTTCTGTCCCCTTTTGTAATGTACAGCGCTGAGCAAACTATTGGCGCTTTATAAATACTGTATAATAATATGTATATATATATATAATATGTATGTTTTCTATGGATTTGTGTGGTTTTTACAGATCATTAAGATTTTGCAACATTATTAGTAATGTTCATAGATTGGTTGTTTTTCATTTATTTTATGTTATCTGGAAGGGCGGCACATGTGATATTTGTCTCCATGGGCGAGTCAGTGATGGCCCCCATGCATCTGGACTGGATACCAGAATACATAAGAGAGGGTACAGGCGTTGTGTGGCTCTGAGGAAGAAGCAAGTCCTTGAAACGCGTTAACCTGTTGAAGGTCCAGGGTTCCCATTGCGGACAGTCATGTAGTGTGGACTGGACAGTGCTGTTCTTTTATTATTATTACTATTATACAGGATTTATATAGCACCAACAGTTTGCACAGCGCTTTACAATATAAGGGAGATAGTGCAATTACAATACATTCAGTACAGAAGGAATAGGAGGGCCCTGCTTGTGGAGCTTGCAATCTAAAGAAAGGGGGAGGTGATACAAAAGGTGATAGCTATGGGGGATGATCTGGTGGAGGTGATTCAAGTACAGTTCTTAGGTGGAGGTGGGGTAGGCTTCCCTAAATAAGTGAGTTTTCAAAGATCGCCTAAAGGCAGACAGGGTGGGGGCTGACCGGATATACTGTGGTAGGGCAGAGGATGGGAGAGGCTCTGGAGAAGTCCTGGAGGAGGTGATTAGGGAGCTAGAGAGGCAGATGTCTTGGGAGGAGCGGAGTGGGCAATTCGGGCGATATCTGCGGATGAGGTTGGCGATGTAGTTAGGGGCAGTGTTGTGGGTGGCTTTGTTAGCTGTGGTTAGTATTTTGAATTTTATACGTTGGGTTAGTGGAAGCCAATGAAGGGATTGGCAGAGAGGGGCATCAGTCACTGATCGGTTGGTAAGGTGTAATGATGTGCCTTTGACATTATTGTCATATGTGAGTTTATTACCTATTACCTTTTATTAATAAATGTTTTTAAGGGAATGCACTAGGCCGGTGCGCCCTCTGTTTGTTTTCTTTGCATCCAGTGTATTTGGACTTCCCCGGTCCTTTGAAGGCAGCTAGGCGTGCACTATCCAGGACATTCGAGATGTGGTTGGAGCCTCTGTTGAGTCCCCCCCAGGCGCAGGAGTATTTGTGTTTGTCATTTTCGAACACTCACAGCTGTTGCCTCTGCAGCTAAAGGGGGTAGTGGTTGGGGGTCGGTAAAAGTGCAACTAAACCATGGGGTTTTGCCCCATTTGAAACTAGCAAGAACGGTCTCTCTATCCCTAATCCTTCTTATTTATTTATTTATTTCAGGTACTTACATAGCGCCATCAATTTACGCAGCGCTTTACATATATATTGTACATTCACATCAGTCCCTAACCCTCAAGGGGCGTACAATCTAAGGTCTTCTTCCTATAATTGTATTTATAACCCTAGTACAGGTGCACTTTAATAGTCTGTATTTGATAAAGTCAGCATCAGCCGCGCAGATGCCGATAACCTCGAACAAGTTGGCTTGGCTGATTATTTGTCTTCCAGTTCTAGGATTTCTTCCACATTCATGGGAAACATTTATTCTCATCAGCACCCACTTGTTAGCAGTAAATATGTGCTTGGCTCAGAAGATTAACATTCTCAGCCAGGTTTCCCTGTAAGGAATTGTTGCTCGGGCCAAGAAGAGCACAGAAAAAAAAAATCAGTTTTGGTATGAAGTATAAAAGGCTTATATGATGTATAGAGTGTCTATTATACCATGTAGAAAGCCACTATTATACCAGCTGTTTGAGCATTCACAACATTCTATTCACCGGAGAACGGGATATTCTGTACTGAATGATTTGGATTGAAATTGTACGCAAGGCAATCTGGCACACACTATGGGGAAAAGTTAACTTTTATTACTAATCTATGTAAAGTCAAATATACTGGTGCTTAAAGCTGAACTTTAGCCTTTTATTTAGTTATGCTCACATGGAAGAAAAATATATTTGAAATATATTCTTCCCAAATATATTTCCATATATTTGAAATGCTACAATTTTGGCCATATTCAATATATTAAAAAAAAAATTAAATATATATATATATCTATATTGCATGTTGAAATGCTTTTTTATTGCAAAATATATGAAAAATATTTTTAAAAATACATTTCAAATATACTGTATGTCTTTAAAAATACAAATCTACATTTGTGGAATGTATTTACAAATATATGTAAAAATATATGTTAAAATTACTTTTTTATTTGTTAAAAAAAATCTGAAGAATATATTTTTAAAAAATATATTTTTAAAAATATATTTTTTAAAAATAGATTCTTCAGATTTTTTTGCATAGAGAAATGCAGAGCCCCAATGGTGACATCACTGGGTCTAAAATAAGGTATGTAATGAAAATGAAAATCTTTTTTTTTTTTTAATTCATTAGCAGGTTGATGAGATGGGAGGGAGAAACCAGGAGTGGGAAAATATAAGCAGATTAAACTTCAGCTTTAATGATTAGCTTGGGGGATTATGACATTTATAATATGCAGTATATACTGAGTAACCTTTAGACGCTTACATCAAACTTTTTGTTTTGTTTTTGAGAAAGTAAGGAAGGGATAAGAGACCCCTATTATATTATTTTGCTGTGTGTGTTCTGTTGGGAAGAATTTATGAAGAGTTAGGGTAAATCTCTAAAAAGTGAAGGCTATTTTCCTCTAAAGCTGGCCATACGTGGCTCAGTATGAACTGATTTCCCCATCCACACATTAGAGGATGGGGGATTATTCCATGCTGCACTATTGTATTCTTACAGTTGGGCGACTTCCCCAATGTCAAAATACACAGATATGGCCTGCAGCCATTGGCTGCAGCTGCTGATCAAGTGGCATTTTCCAACAGGTCTGTTCAAAAGACATCAATCAATAGATCGACTTCTGTTGAGCTCCAGTGGCCACACATGGATTGAAATTCAGCCAGTCCATGCTGAACCGGATGAATTTCGATCCATCTATGGCCAACTATAGACAGTCATCACTATTGGAAGCGTTCACCTTTTTTTCACTGAAATGGTAAATTTGCCATCACTATTAGTCCCAGTGATAATGGTCACCATGACAAGAGAGAGGATTACATAGTTACATAGTTAGTCTGGCTGAAAAAAGACAAAAGTCCATCCAGTTTAATCACAGATAAAAAAAAGTTATAATCCTACACCCACAGTTGATCCAGAGGAAGGTAAAAAAAACCCAGCAAAGCATGATCAGATTTGCTCCTCCAGGGAAACAAATTCCTTCCTGATCCCCCAAGAGGCAATCGGATATTCCCTGGATCAACTTTACCTATAAATGTTATATCCAGTTATGTTCTGTGTATCTAAGAAAGAATCCAGGACTTTTTTAAAGCAATCCACTGAGCTGGCCAGAACCAACTCTTGAGGGAGTTTATTGAGGGTACATCTACAAACAGCAATAAAGTCTAACAAGGCTTCTAATTCTTCCCTACTCCAAGCTTCAAATCCTTCCTTATCCAAAATGAAAACACAAAAAAAGGTTTTGGTTATACAAATTGAATAATTGAATTCATAGACAACCACAACAAGAAAATACAGGGAACTGGTTGGAGGAACTGCAGTTACAGGTTATTTGCAAATTCACAGCAAAAAGTTTTTGATGTCTCTTGACTGCAAATTTGTCTTTGCTACCCCATCTAGAGAACAGGTTCAAGGTTCCTCGGGTTCATTTTCTGGATCTTCCTTCACATTGAAGTGTGAAGTCCACTTGACTACATCAGCATTCTTTTTATGCTCTCAGGCTTCCTGTCCACCTGTGGAGGCAAACAAACCCATGCATCAGCAGATGTCAGCAGGCATCCTGATTGAGTGATTTCCTTTTTCGCCTTCCTCCATTCTCACGTTACTGATTGTAGAATGCATTAGTTGGTGAGTACAGCTCTTCTCTGTGATACAGTTTGACTTGGGTTGCGGATCTCAGCTAATCTCCACCTGGCCTGAGCTTGCTGTGTTCCCTGAATTGTGTTTGCTTTCCACATTGATTCCATTGCTCGGCATTGGTTTCTCCAAGCATTGACCATTGGCTTACCATCCTGACTATGGTGGTGGTACATCCTCAGCCCAACAGAATAAGAACCATTTTCTTTCTCCAGGTATGAACTAGCTTGTAGGCAGGGACTAAGATAGGGACCTTGTTCTGGGAGAAATCACTGACACGCACAGTATATGTGCACTGATGTTAGGGTGGCCACCCCATCCCTTTAAAACCAAACACATATTAATGACACAGGTTCTGTGGCTGTTTAAGGTGGTAATTAAACTCAGTGCCTTATCTGCAAATGGGCCTGAGAACCTGTGTCATTAATATGTGTTTGGTTTTAAAGGGATGAGGTGGCAACTCTAACTGATGTGCTTGAGCAACCTTTAAGTGCAACTGATAAGTCGATCTTTGGCACTGCTATAAAACAATCTAGTGATCAACCATTCTCATTATTAAACAAGATGTGTTACCAGAGGAAGGATTCAGTTACTGGGGGTAGTTTCCCTTCTTGTGAAGAATAATTTCAGCAGCTTACACCGGCTCCATGTTCCTGCACTGATTGCCAGTGTGTATGAAGTAATGAAGGAGCCTTCCTGAACTACCTTTCTCAACTGGAACCTGTCCCTACGCTCAGGGCTGCTGATAAGGCAGTACAGACGGTTCTCCTGTTTGGGACTCAGGCCCATCAGTTCAACAGGGGGGCCCAAGCACTTGACATGCAGAAGGGCTGGCAGTACTGCCTTATCACTGAAAACAATCCTCCTGTGGCTTCCACTTCAGCACAGCCAGCTTCTTCTCCACTCCCTCCCGCTGGTTTTTAACTGCTGCAGGTTGAGCCACAGAGGGATTAGTTTGAAAAAATATTTGTGGCCCCCTGCCTCTCTGAATACCCCTCTCCCTGCTTTGCTGATCCCTCTACAATGTTGTTGCCATATTTACCAGGCCCTTCCTTTCCAGAATGAACACAGCGAGTGATCGGTACTGCATTTATTATGCTTCAGTTTGTGAATGAACATGGAGCCTCTGTATAGAGCGCTTCCTATTTATTCATCTGCAGTGCAGCTTAGGTTGCAGAGAAAAGGACTGATGAATCTATGTCCTCAATTGCTTTCTCTCTCTCAAAAGTGAGAAATCAAGGGTCTGGTTAGATCCCTGATCCCTGTGTAGCACTATCCCCTTAGGAGTCATTAGAGATTTGGGTCCCCCTATAGTCTTGCACAGCCAGGCAACACTCATTTCCTTCAAGACCTGCGTTCCTGAGACAGTAAACAGTCCTTGAAATTTTTTGGGGGGGATTTTATTAGGGGATGTTAGCTTGGATGGGGATGAAGGGTACATGGGATGCCCAAGGAACTGTAGAACTGAGGACAACTTCTTGGAATTATGTATAAGTAGTCAGAAGGGTTTTCTCTTCTTGGAGAGGTAGCCAGCCTCTCCCTGTGTACCTCCTCAGACCCCAGATGACATCTCTTCACCCAGCTGCCTGAGTGAATTCCTGAGGTTCCAGAAGCTGCCACCTTAAATGAAAGGAAAGCAATCCCAGATGAGGGCTAGTCAGGTTTCCCACCTGAGTGCCCTTTCCCCTTATCCAGCCCAGGGGGTGTGGGGTTAATCACTTAGTCTCTCCTGCAAGCTTGTGGGTTGGTGGCTGCCTTCAGGCCTTATACTGGGCTGGCTTCTTCCCTGCTTCCCAGGCTGCCCTCTCTCCTCAGGTGACAGTGAAGCTGAGAGATCCTCCATTCCAGCTCCTCCACCTGTAGGCAGGCCCTTCTCCTGGACCCCCTACCAGGCTCCACACTCCATCCTGCTAAGTCCATCTTCCACTTGAACTTTCCTGCTACTGGGCAGGTTCGGGTCACTCTTAAGGGCTGTCCCGACCCCATGCCAAGCCTCCTGCTTGGGGATTGGCCAGGATCCCTTGAGAGTGCAGACCAGCCACTTGTTATCCCCGCCCACTGCAGAGTCTCTCAGTCCTGACCAAAATTTGACCTCCTCTGACTATTACCTCAGGCTCCTACTCATCCTCTAACTAAAAAAAATCAACTAGCTCCCCCTAGCTACCTAGGAGGGTGCTCAACTTGCTATATCACCAAAGCCCCCCAACAGGGTTGTTAAAAATATTGTACAAAATAATAAAAAAAAACTATAATTAGGAGCTCAGTCACACATATTTTACTCTATGAAAAGTGATTTATGCTCAGATCACTCTTTAGAGATAATTTTATAGGCAGTGAGGAAGCAGTGTATTGCCTCCTCATCGTGTGCTTTAACTCCTTCAACACCACAATAGCGCGCCGAATACTATCTGTAATCGGATTTGTACACCTACACCCACATTCCTGTCAAATTAGGACCTGGTGCTGTGTTCATATCCCCATCGTCTAACATAGGTTGCCTAGTCACAGCCCCAGGAGCTCCAGTCAAATAAAAATACACTGATGCCCACTATATAGGCCACAGTGCCCATGTGAAAGAGCCCCAACACCTCATTCACACACAGAGCTTTAATTATTAACTCAATACAGTTTTATCTTTTAGATTTATCAGGAATTTTGTAAGTTACAGTGAAGGAAATAAGTATTTGATCCTCTGCTGATTTTGAATGTTTGCCTACTGCACTAACTGTTGTCACCTTCTCACCAAGCTGCCTTGTGTAGGTCTACAATCTTGTCCCTGACATCCTTGGACAGCTCTTTGGTCTTTGCCATGGTGGAGAGTTTGGAATCTGATTGTTTGATTGCTCCTGTGGACAGGTGTCTTTTATACATGTAACAAAATGAGATTAGCAGCACCCCCTTTAAGAGACTGCGTCTAATCTCAGCTTTTTACCTGTATGAAAGACACCTGGTAGCCAGAAATCCTGCTGAATGATAGGGGATCAAATATGAACATGCAAATCAGTGCATAATTTGTTAGGCATGCATTTCTTTTGAATTTTTTTGTTGCTATTCTGTCTCTCAGTGTTACAATACAACTACCCTTTGATTTCTTTGTGAGTGGGCTAACATTCAAAATCAGCAGGGGAACAAATACTTATTTTCTTCACTTTTTGTTCTGTTTTGTGTCCACTAATAAATGACTTTAGTGTATTTTTTTGTGAAAATATTGTTTTGATATTTTCGGGGGGGGGGGGGGGGCTGTCAGGTAGGTTGTACTATCAGCAGCCCTGCCTACTCTATGTACTGTCACACGTGGGTTCCTGACCCTGACCTCCTCCAAAGAGAACCAAAGTGACGTGGGTTCCCCTATTTAAAAGGTTCCTACATCCAATATGGCCGCCAAACTCTCTTGAAAGTTTGACTTCCAATCAGACACAGAACAGGGAGAGAAACTAGTACAGATGTTGTTGTGGACACTGCTAAGGGAACAGTGTGTGGTGGGGACATGGAAAATGATGATAAAAGAATGGCGCTGTCAGGTTGTGCCCTCTATATTGTGTCTATTGTGTTACTGGGACAATGCAGAACTCCAGAAGGAGTTGGAGATAACAGGTGCTAAGTACAGGCATACCTCGGTTTACAAATGCTTCAGTTAACGTAATTTTCGGTTTACAAATGAAAATCCATGGAAAATAATGCCTCGGTTTATGAATTTTTTTCTCAATATGAAGCAAGTTTCCCCAGGATGCATTGCACCTGGGAGGTTTATAGCGCCGGCCCCATGCATCCTGGAGTCTGTGGGTAGCACGTGGCGTCGAGTGTGGAGGTGTGGGAGGTGTTCGAGCGGTTTTTGCATTGAGTTTTGGAGCCTTTCTGGAAATTTTTAATCACGGCCCTGTACAGTATTTATGCCTTTAAAGTGCAATTTATAAAGAGTTTTGAACAGATAAAAGACTTTTTTAAAACTTTTTTCTGACCTCCGGAACAGATTAATTGGTTTTCAGTGCACTCCTATGGGAAACCACATTTCGGTTTACGAATTTTCCGCAATACGAAACGTCCCGGAGAACGCATTAAATTCGTAAACCAAGGTACACCTGTATAACATTTATTCTTAATAGCAGAACCCTCCAGAACTGAGTGGAGAAACCCTCCAGAACTGAGTGGAGGAACCCTTCAGAGCTAAGTGGAGGAATCCTTCAGAGCTGAGTGGAGGAACCCTCCAAAACTGAGTGGAGAAATCCTCCAGAACTGAGTGGAGGAACCCTCCAGAGCTGAGTGGAGGAACCCTCCAGAACTGAGGAGGAACCCTTCAGAGCAGAGTGGAGAAACCCTCCAGAACTGAGTGGAGGAACCCTTCAGAGCTGAGTGGAGGAACCCTTCAGAGCTGAGTGGAGGAACCCTTCAGAGCTGAGTGGAGGAACCCTTCAGAGCTGAGTGGGAAAGTTAAAATCGTTCACATGGTGAGAAAAATTTTAACTTGTGCTGCAAGCAGTTGCTTAGGGCTGAGAATAATCATGTGCTGTGAGCAGATGGTAAGGGCTGAGGACCACAATGGGATGTTAAAGAATGTGTAAACCCGACATTTCATATTCCTGATATGTACCCCCAGTACCATGTACTTGTTTTAAAAAGTATCCTGTTCTCTTTGTACTTCCTTTGGGTAACATTCCTGGTGATCCTGCCAGTCCCTCTGCTTTCCTATTAAAAACTGACTACACTTGGTATGAGAGGACAGGGTGGTCAGTCCTCTAGCTGTGCTGGCAACTCAGTCTGCACTCCTCCAATGATCATACTTGTACTAACAGCCATCCCCTCACACACACACAACCATTCACAAGGAAGTGTAGTGTACTGTTGTTACTCCTCCACCAGCTCTTATGCAGCTGAGAACAGAGGGAATGTGATCACTTATTAAAAAAAGGGAAAAAGGTATGTATAATGTTTTTTTTTAATATCTTTACAAAAATGTTTTGTCTCTCATTTCTAGTTTAAACTCAATGGGTTGTTTTACAAGGTGAGGGTTTACATATACTTTAACAGCTACTCAGAGCTGAGAATCGTTATGTGCTATGAGCAACTGGTAAGGGCTGAGAATTAACATGTGATAGAAGTCTCAAGGCTGACAATCATCAATTGCTGGGACAGCTGCTCCGGGCCGAGAATTTGAGAATTATCATGTACTGTGCGTTGCTCTATGCACTGAACATTCATAGGAAACAGTGACAGAATTTGCAGTAAAATAAAAAAATAAAATAAAAAGAGTTTAAACCCTTCAAATCATTTTAACATAAATGGGATTTATTTATTTTATATGGTCAGGACTAAAAATGAATGATAAAAAAATTACTTTTTTCGGTCAAGTAAATATGATTACATATTAAAAAATGTTGTATTCTGATATCCAGCCAGCAGATGGAATTTTAGACCTTTTCATATTTCTTTATCTCCTGTTTAAAAAGCTCAGTAGCCCAAGCTTACATTTACACACACACATAAATGAGCCAGAGCACGCCTTCATTCCATGTAACTCCATCTAAGGGTCCTTTCACACGGGCGTAATTTTTTTCGACTTTTTTTTTTTTTAAAAACGGAGCTAAATGGATCAAGACTTTACTTTTTACCTTTTCATATCCATTTACATTCAATCAAGTACAAGGTACAGCAAGCACATATCAGGAATATGAAATGTTGGGTTTACAGATTCTTTAACATCTGTTTAGATCAGTTTTTGATCCATTTACATCAGTTTTTCATCTGTTTACATCCATTTTTTCATTAGTTTCTCATCAGTTTCTGGTCATTTTCTCGTCAGTTTTTAGATCAGTTTTTTTACATCCTTTACCAATGCAAAAACAGATGCAAAAATGGACCATATACGCTCTTTCACATGGACGCTCTGATCGGGTCCACCTGCCCATTTTTCAGACAGACCTGATCGGAACCTCCATTCTCCTCTATAGAGTGGCAAGTGTAAACGGACATGTGTCCGTTTACACACGCCGACATCCAATTCCGCCAAAAAGGAACGGATGGGGATCCAATTCCCCTTCCGTCCATTGGATCGGCTCAGATAAAACCGGACAGGCGGTCTGTTTTCATCCGACCGCCCATTGAGGACAACGAACAGCTCTGTGTCTGCTCTGCAGCAGTGGAGCAGACACAGAGCTATCATCCATTTGAGCAGCGGGGATCAGCGGAGAGATCCCCCGCTGAGCAAGTGGATCCGCTAAAAGGGTCTGCTCCGTGTCAAAGGGCCCTATGTTCATTTACATCTGTTTACATCCATTTTTTGTCCATTGGTTTTGTTTTTTCTTTAAGGAAGAAAAATAGGGTTTTCTTCTGTTAAAAAAAAAAACGAATGTTAACAGATGCAGGCATTAACGGATGTAAACAGAAGATCATCCGTTTACATCAGCTAGTTCATAGAAATACATGGGTGTCCGTTTTTCATCTGTAAACAGACAGATGAAAAACAGACATATGGAACACCCGTGTGAAAGGGGCCTAAGGTTTCAACCAGAGACAGCAAGCCTGAAATGAATTGACTTTAATGGGGTTGCTCTTTAAGTTTAAAATTGACCCAGAACAATTTAAATTTCTCTTTAAAAGTTAAGTCTACAGTTTGGACCATGTTTACTGTGTAACATGTAGCATGGTAGCATACAAAACTCCAAAAAATAAATTGTAATTGCACCCTTTCCATAACTGCAGGGTGTATCATGTGCCTCATTTTTTTTTTTTTTCCTTTTAAATTAGCATGGCTGTGTATGGTTGCATCTTCCATGTCCGGGCTTAATTTCATAGTCACATAGTTAGTCAGGTTGAAAACAAAGATACAAGTTTATTAAGTTCTACCAATAGAAGAAAAAAAACAAATAGAAAATCCCTATATGAATGTAGCACTACCCTCCTAGGGGCTGCTGAAGATTTGGGTCCCCTATAGTCCTGCATTTTCTCAGACTTGCATTCCAGAGACAGTAAACAGTCCATGAGCTTGGTTTTTAAAGTGATTCTAAAGGTTTTTTTTTTTTTGTAAATAACAGACATGTCTATACTTACATGCTGTGTGCAGTGATTTTGTACACAGCAACCCTGATCCTCCTCTTCTCGGGTCCCCTGCAGGTGCATCGGGCCTCTCCCTCCTGTCGGGTGCTCCCACAGCAAGCAGCTTGCGATGGGGGCACCCACTGCTCCGTTTATCTATTCACTCATTGGCTCACTGGCTGTGATAGACAGCAGTGGGAACCAATGGCTCCCACTTCTGTCTCGGGATAGCTGAGATTCCAGTGTACGTTGCTGGATTGAGAGGGGATTTAGGTGAGTATAAAGGGGGGCTGGGAGTGATGCTGTACACAGAAGATTTTTTACCTTCATGTATAGAATGCATGATGGTAAAAAACCTTGATCCTTTACAACTACTTTAAGTTTTATTAGGGGTATAGAACTTGGATGGGGTTGAGGGATTCATGGGATGCCCAAGGAACTAGAAACTGAGGGCACATTCCTAGCAACTATATACAAGTCTTACACAGCAAAACTCTTCTGAGAGAGCTCTCCAGCCTCTCCTGGTGTACCATCCCAGACCCCAAATAAATCCTCTTCTTTACCCAGCTGTCTGGAGGAATCCCTGGGCAAGGGGATCCAGTGCCTGCCACTTTCAGATGAACAGTTTGGGGTAAGAAGCTAATCAGGTTTCCCATCAGAGTGCTATTTTCCCCTTAGCTGGCCCAGGGGGTGTAGGATTACTCAAGGTGGCTGCCTTCAGGCCATCTGCTAGGCTGGCTCCACAAGTTATCCTCCCTCTGGGGACTAGTGAGACTGAGTGATCCTTCTGTTCAGGTCCCAGCCAGTAGGTAGGCCTCTTACCACTGGGCCTCCTCCTAGGCTCCTGCATCTCAGCCTTCCTTACATCTTCCACCCAAACTCTCCTGCTGCTGAGCAGGCTCAGCTATACTTAAAGGCTGTCCTGACTCCATGCCAAGCCTCCTGCCTGAGGATTGGTCAGGATCCCCTAAGTATGTAAATCAGACCATCCTCACCCCCACCCACTAAGTTCTAGAGACTTCTCCAAGTCTCTAGCTCAGGGGGAGGCACCAGTGAGCTGTTCCACAGAGCCTCTCAGCCCTGACCCAAATTTGACCCCTCTGGCTATCACCCAGGCTGCTACTGAGCCTTCTATCTAAAAAAAATACATTGCTATCTCCCCTTAGCTAACTAGAATTGTGCTACCTACACAATAGTATACCCAGAGTTGATCCAGAGGAAGGCAAAACAGTCTAAATAAAGCATGATCTAAATTTGTTTCGGGAGGGGGGGGGTCCTTCCTGATCCCCCAGGAGGCAATTAGATATTCGCTGGATCAACTACCCCTGCATTTAGGAATGCATCCAGCTCTTTACTAAATCAATCTACTAAACTGGCCAGAACTAGTTCTTGAGGGAGTCTCTTCCACATTTCGACAGCTCTTACTGTGAAGAAGCCTTTTCCTATGTGAAGGTTAAATCTTTTTTCCTCCAGAGGTAAAGATTGCCCCTTTTTCTTTGTAATGACCTGAAAGTGAAATTTCATGTAAGTACTACAAGTGCCATCTGCCCTCACAGTAGATGGGATCAGGGGCGGACTGACAACTCATGGAGCCCCCGGGCAATAGGGGATCATGGGGCCCCTGTGTCCTTGCCCAAACTCAAAAAAGCCTATGAAAAAGGTACCAGGGGAATCTCATGGGGCCCCCTACTGACCCCGGGCCCTCGGGCAGTGCAAGAGTTTCCAAATGATCAGTCCACCCCTGGATGGGACTCTGCAGAGTGCACCCATGTTCTCTCTTCCTTCCTCTGTGCAATCACAGGTCTTGTGCCGAGGATGCGTGTTCACTGTCTCCCCTCCTTTCCTAAAGGAGTGTTCCTCAGCCTTTTTTTTAGTTAAGGCACCCTTTAAAATTATGGATAATCTCAAGGCACCCTTTAAAATTCTGCACAATCTCAAGGCAACCCATTCTAAAATGTAAACAAACTATTCTACACACATCCAGTACACCCAACATTAGAGGTGATTTATTTTGGAAAAATAAATACACCTTTGCTCACTGGTATTAGTACTAGTATTCCAGTGCATCTCTCTGTTTCTCTCCCTCAGAATGCTAATGTGACTCCAATGCTAACGAAGAGGGCAAACAAGGATGATGAGCATGCACCCCATGTTCTGCTTATCAAATGATGATGTCATTGGCAGCTAGAAGGTCATAAAAGTGCACAATGAAAACCTGTGGCTTTGTGCTCTAAAAGGCCGGATGGATCCAGCTGCTGGCTTGTGTACAATTTTTGGGCATTTTGCCAAGGCAACCCTGAAGAAGTCCAAAGGCATACCAGGGTGCCTGAGCACCCTGGTTGAGAAAGGCTGCCCTAAAGCGATGTCATCAAAGTTTATAAACAAGCAACCACTTGTGATAGACTGAGCTTGGCTTCTCATTCTTGTGTCCTGGGCGTAGTCTTGTAGAGAGGTGGCCTTCAAGAAGCATTTGGCAATAGTGCGTTCTCAGGGAAGAATTACCCCGAGTAGTGTGGTGACATAACACTTATTGGTAATCCAGTCGTTCTTCCTCCATAATTATAATTAAAGGTCCATACCTTGAATTTTGACCTCAACCTGGAAGATGAGTGGGCAGAAGCTTCAGGATTACACAAGTGATGCTCTATTAGTGGTTACCAGGCTCGAATGCAAAATATTTAATAGATGCATATTTTTGTTAATACTAAGGTGGACTTAGCCTTTAATAGACTACATAAAATAGGTTAAAGTCTAACATTACATTGTTTGCACCATCGAGGCCATACAAACACATGGCAGAAATAACTTGTTCTGACGTTAAATTATGCATCGATTCTGCTCAGAGACATCTCCAGGCAAAACAGCTTTACTTGTCTTCTTCAAAAGAAAAGCTAGAGTCTTAGATGTAGCACTGTTTATTTCTGCAGAATGCAACACAAAGATTTCATCTTGCTGAATACTGCAGTCAAGTGAATATAATGCTACAGTCGCCTCTCAAAGCCGGTTGTTAATAAAGTGTTTGGGTGGCCATAGACATGAAGATATTTGTCAGGGAAGGAGACATCTCAGTTGTTGGAATGGTAGACTTTTTGGCTTCTTGCCTTATAGTGACAACAGTGTCTGTGCAACACATTCATCCTTCACGTCCTGCTCAGAGGGAGATTTTATGGAAACTGCATAATCCTTAACTGCTTTGCCTGCCCAAAGTACTTATTATAGATGACTAGAGCAATCTTTCTCAACTGGGGTTCCATGGAGCCCTAGGGTTCCTTCAAAGGTTATCAGGGGTTCCTTGAGCAATGAGCAATATCTGCTTCTCAGATGAGTAACCACTGACACCAATGATCTTTTTAGCTATCTGTAAAGGGGGTTTTTCTTCCCACTTACCACAAATGTTAGGAGCATTTTTCCTACCACCAGTCAATATGCCGTGAGCTGTGGCTATAGTATTAAATAGTGGGGACTCCTTGAAACTGGAAAGTTATTTCAAGGATTCATCCATGTTACAAAAAGGTTGGGAAAGGCTGCCTATTGCTAAAAATTAATAGCATTTCTTGACATTTTCTGATCCTTTCTGATCACCCTTTCTCACCTGTATGTATGTGACATATGACCAAAAACTAACCTGCTAAAGAGGACTTGACCTACGGAAACTATAAAAAAGGCAAGCAGAGGAAGAAGGACTAGTCACAGTGTGGCCTTAGGCTTCCTGCAGCTGATCTTTTTCACATTACTGACTTACCATGCCTTGTTCTGCATTGTGTCTGTGTCTAGAAGTAATCATCTTGGTAAATTAGCAGGGCTTTGCTTTCTTGTGTCAAAGCTACCTGTAAGGGACCACCCGGCGGTACCACTAGCACTCCACTGAATAGGCGTTCCCAGAGCACGGAATCTAAGTCCCAAGGTGCTTGTTCACCAGGGCCCCTGATGGTGGGGATGGACTTGGAGCACATCGAGGCCAGGTCGTGGCTACTGGGCAAACCCGTCAGTGGTAGTGGTATACGCCGAGGGCTCCCACGGGGGAGAGCCTGATATGAGGAGGTCTGAAGACACCACTGAGAGAGACGGATGGATTGATGGCTGAGCAGGTGCGAAGTCAGACAGGCTGGGTTGGTAACAGAGAGGACGGTACGATACAAGGCAGCGGGCAAAGAATAGTCGAGTCACACGCCAGGTCAGTAACAGCAGGTCAGATCCAATAGGGGGCATCCAAGAGAGAGGTCAGGCAAAGCAAGGGTCTGGGCAGGAGAATATAGCAAGGTCAGAGCACAATCCGGGTCAGCAACTTACAAATCACAGGTTCGCAGGTACAGGATACAGGGAAGACCAGAAGGCACTGAATGACAGCTCAGGGCCATTTAAATATCCCGCCCTGCGCTGTCATTGGTGCCACGCGCGCATGCACGGTCCCTACTGCGCATGCGCAAACTCGTTCGTTGCGATCGGCCAGGTCCCAGTGCCCGCGTTCCTGCACAGGGCGGTGCACTGCGCCTGCGCCGAGCCCATCGCGGAGGTGATCTCCGACACTACCTCTCTGATAACTGATGAGAGAATATTCAAGCAACTGAATTAGTGGAGGAAGCACAAATCTACAGAATGACTAAAGTAGAAGAAGAGAGATCCTTGCACTGCAGGTCATCAGGTGCACCTTCCTCTCCAGCAAGGAGAACAGGGATCAGCGCAGTCGTGGTAGTCAGAGTAGTGTAGTCAGCGACAGCAATATCTTAGACAATCTCAAATCAAAAGGTAAATTTTTTAGATGTACCCTATAAGGCAGTAATTCTTCTCTTTTTAAGTTAGGGTCTAATTTAGGTAGGGGAACGTATGAAAAAATAATGAGTAAGCCAACAGCAAAGCTATAAATAGTAGCTGATTTGGCTTGAAGAAGACTACATGTGTGCCTTTTTTAGTTCTGCCATTATTTCTCACTGACGTCTTTTGCCACTGAACATGTAAGAGCATTCATTGATGCCTGTACAATCTGACCACCCTCAGGGCAGGCTACCTGTATAGGGGTTGGCTCCATTGTGAACATAGATCAAGAGGTGGTGGGGGACAATAAGCACCTTGTGTGGTTTGGACAATCAGTAAGGTTAGCCACTCAACATGAGCAACCATAACAGTTTGAGCCCTATGGACTTGAAATAGTCCACGTTGATTCTTTTCAGATGCCTGTAAGACTCCTGAGGTTTGGACTCCTACCACAGTGCCTAAAACATGAATGTAGTATTTAGTTGCCACCTTATCCCTTTAAAACCGAACACATAATAATGACACAGGTTCTGTGACTGGATAAGGTGGTGATTAAACTCACTTAGTGACTTATGTGCATTAAATTAGCCTCAGAACCTGTGTCATTAATATGTGTTCGGGTTTAAAGGGATGAGGTGGCAACCCTAATGTAGTAATGGGCCCTACCAGGGGCGGACTGACAACTCATGGGGCCCCCGGGCAATAGGGGATCATGGGGCCCCTGTGTCCTTGCCCAAACTCAAAAAAGCCTATGAAAAAGGTACCAGGGGCATCTCATGGAGCCTCCTACTGACCCCGGGCCCTCGGGCATTGCCCAAGTTTCCAAATGGTCAGTCCGCCCCTGGGCCCTACTACCTCATCCAAAGAGCAGACAGAAAGTGAAGTTGGCTCTATGAATTGCAATCAACATTTTTGGGCAGTGGGGCAGGGTTGGCTGGATCATTCAGTTATGTGCTAAGCTACTCATGTAATCTCCCACTACTGAGCAATTTAACCACTTATTGACAATCCTGTCATTAGTATTTAGCAGTACAGTGATTTCAGTGAGCTACATTGCCAGTAAAACATTAAATCTTTAGGAGCAAGAGATTATAATCCCTTATACAGTATAAAATGGTCATACAAAAATATTCTTTCCAAATATATTGACATTTATTTGAAATGCTACAATTTTGGCCATATTCAATGTATATATGTAAATATATATATATATATATATATATATTTATTTTTCTTTTTTTAATATATTCTTCAGATATTTTTTTTTTAACATATATTTTTTTACATATATTTGTAAATGCATTACAAAAATGCAGATTTGTATTTTTAAAGACATACAGTATATTTGAAATGCAATTTTAAAAATATTTTTCATATATTTTGTAATAAAAACTCATTTCAACTTGCAGTGTATATACAGTTGTGTTCAAAATAATAGCAGTCAGATATCACTAACCGGATCAATCACTGTTTTTGGAAGAAATTATATTTCTACATGGCAAATAATTTCCTAGCAGTTGTAGTAGAGTAATAGAAATCCAACAGACCCAACAGTCATGACATGCATGCTGCTGATTCTGTGTCATTGAATCACTAATTGAAAGGGGCATGTTCAAAATAATAGCAGTGTGGAGTTCTATTATTGAGGTCATTCATTCTTTGAAAAACAGGTGGCAATTATTGCCCTTATTTAAGGAAGGAAGGCAGCAAATGTTGTACATGCTGGTTACAGTGCATTTCTCTCTGAAATTCTGAGGAAAATGGGTCATTCCAGACATTGTTCAGAAGAACAGCGTACCTTGATTAAAAAGTTGATTGGAGAGGGGAAAACATATAAAGAAGTGCAGAAAATGATAGGCTGCTCAGCTAAAATGATCGCAAATGCTTTAAAATGGCAACCAAAACCTGAAAGACGTGGAAGAAAGCGAAAAACTACCATTCGAATGGATAGAAGAATAGCCAAAATGGCAAGGACTCAGCCAACAATCAGCTCCAGGAAGATGAAAGAAGGTGTAAAGTTCCCTGTGAGTACTGTTACAATTAGAAGACGCCTATGTGAAGCCAAGCTATCTGCAAGAAGCCCCCGCAAAGTCCCACTGTTGGGAAAAAGACGTGCTGAAGAGGTTACAATTTGCCAAAGAGCACATTGACTGGCCTAAAGAGAAATGGCGCAACATTTTGTGGACTGATGAAAGTAACATTGTTCTTTTTGGGTCTACTGGCCGGAGACAGTTTGTCAGACGACCCCCAAACACTGAATTCCAGCCACAGTACACTGTGAAGACAGTGAAGCATGGTGGTGCAAGCATCATGATATGGGGATGTTTCTCATACTACGGTGTTGGGCCTATTTATCGCATACCAGGGATCATGGATCAGTTTGAATACATCAGAATACTTGAAGAGGTCATGCTGCCTTATGCTGAAGAGGAAATGCCCTTGAAATGGGTGTTCCAACAAGACAACGACCCCAAACACACCAGTAAACGTGCAACATCTTGGTTCCAGACCAACAAGATTGACGTTATGGAGTGGCCAGCCGAATCCCCGGATCTTAATCCAATAGAAAACTTGTGGGGTGACATCAAAAATGCAGTTTCTGAGGCAAAACCAAGAAATAGAGAAGAACTGTGGAATGTCGTCCAATCATCCTGGGCTGGAATACCTGATCACAGGGGCCAGAAGTTGGGTGACTCCATGCAACACAGATGTACAGCAGTTCTCAGAAACAGTGCGACTACAACCAAATATTCATTAAGTGATTCAAAGGAAAGCAAAATCTTCAAACATTTTTCAGTTTATATAGTGAATGTTTGAGTTTGTAAAGAAGAATACAAACACTGCGATTTTTTGAACCGTCTAATATTCACTTTTCTTCAAATTTTTTTAGAGGAACAACACAATATTGATGCATTTTTCTTCAAGTTTTGATTTGGAATAGAATGTGTCGTGTTCCCAATGCATTTGTGTGGATGGAAATAAAAGCTATTAGAAGGATTTTGAACTTTATTCACTTTTTTCAACACACTGCTATTATTTTGAACACAGCTGTATATATTTATTAAAATATATTGAATATGACCAAAATTGTAGCATTTCAAATGTATGTCAATATTTTTGGGAAGAATATTTTTAAAATATATTTCAAATATATTTTTCTTCCATGTGGGATGCTATGGTATACTGAGAGCTGGCAACCCTTAGCTGTGAGAACACCCAAACAGTGCCTGCATCTGATTGAAAGCAAATGCTGTTCAGCCAAATATTTTCTACCTGGCTCTGAATTTTGCTGACAGGGACACCCACAGCTTGAATTTCTGCTGGTTCAGCATGGGTCATTAAAAATGCAATCCATGTCTGGCCATTAGACCTGATTATTTTACAAGTTGTCTGGCAGGTAAAGGAGTTCCTGTGTGGCTATCTTCAAATAGATGGCAAAAGATGTTTTTGGCAGGCAGTTCTGATCCCCATTGCGGCCCCAGACATTCTCACTCGTTGAGCAATATAACACCCAACAACTGTAAGGCAATGTCACCACAGTGTACTAAGGGCTCATCAAAACCAGCGGCTGAGGGCTGGTAAAACCCAGCGGCTGTGCTGTGTTTTCACCGCCCACAACCTCTCTCTTTTTAGCTTCAGAGACAGTGGGCAGGGTGTACACATGCTGATGCCGGGGCAGGAATTATGCCCCCTGTGGCTTTCAGTAGTAGTAGTGAATGGGACCGCTCTGCAAGCGTACTGCAACCTTGTGCAATGCACTTGGTTTTGTTGGGGTAGTGAGGGGTTCAAGGTGGTGGACAGAGACGATACAACAGCTCCTCACCACCTGTCAAATGCTCTCTGAAGAGTGATACAAATGCAGATTGCTTTTCAGAGACCAAAGCAAGTGCGAAAATGCCCAAAGACAACGCACCTGCTGCAATGCATTACAGTGTCCTACGTCAGAAAAAGGTCTTTTTGTCCATTCTGGTGCATTGCCAGACCATTCAAATGAACGCAACTCGAAATATAACAGGTGTAAATACAACATACAAAAACAGGAAAGGTGTAAAGGGGGCCTGAAAAGATACGTTCACTATTTACATCCAGTAGTACTCCAATACATGGGTAAGCCAACCACACATGCACTATAGCTGGTCTCCCATGGTACAGAGAATATGAAATGCAATCATTTTAATAAATATAAACTGCTAAATACCTTTTCTCATCAGCAGTTAAAGCAGTTTTGTGATTTCTATTAGTGTCCAGCCGAGCACTGGTTACAGCTTGTAGCAGGAGTTTTCATTTTCCTCTGACTATCCTATGAGGCTGCATAACCCCTGACCCTCCATCTAGACAGTGCTGATTGGTCCTGTGCTGATCACATGCTTCCTCCCAAGAAAGTGTCCATCACAGCACTGGTTAAGGCTTGTAGGAGTTTTCATTCTTCACTGATTGTCCTATGAGGCTGCAGGACCCTTGACCCTCTGTCTGGACAGCTCTGATTGACCCTGTGCTGATCACATGCACCCTCCCAAGACAAAAAAAAACCTCTATAGCAATTCACACCAAACGGAGCATGTGCAGCTTGCCCCCAAGGCTCTGTACTATCAGCAGATGGATGGGGGACAGTATAAGAAGGGGAGGATAAGAAAAGACAGGATCAAACAGCTTTACACAATGCAGAGGATTAACCCTGTAGGTTCCACAGTATAACAAGCATGCTTTACTGCATATACAGACTGATTTTACTGTTGTGGGTTTAGTAACACTGTGTAACTGACATCAACAGAGGTGGCTTCAGGTGGTCGAATCATTCCGGAAAAGCCGATCGTCCTTGTTTGCCTGTGGCCAGCCATAGCACATGCTTTCTTCTTGTTAGCTTACGTTACGTCACAGGCCTTTACCTCTAACCCCCTAAAAATATTGTTTACTCTTACTAGGGTATTTTACAGCAGGATATACAAGTCTCCGGATTGTGGTAGGAGAACGATGATTCAATTGTCTGTTATTGTGATTGGCAGGTGAGACACTAATAAAACCTGCTGAACAAGTTTCCTAAATCTCCGACTACAGGCGTCCTAAAAACATGAGGCAGATTAAAAATAAAAAGTCGAGTCTATTATGAAATCGATCTAGGGCTGCGCTCCTCTTAAAGAGACCCTGACACCAGCTTTAAACACTGCAGGTAACATAGCAGAAAAATAAAGTGGGCCCTGGTTGAAGATGGCTTCTATAGAGGATCACTTGAGTGTCAGCTCTGAGTTTGCTGGAGCTGCTGACTTCACATTCAATATGGCGGCACCCAGCAGCAGTCTCAGAACTGTTTTTTTTTTTTTTTTTTTTTTTTTTTCTTGAATACATTTTTTTATGGTTTTTTTTTATAAACTTTTATTTAAAATGAATATTCTGACACAGAAGGAACAGTTATTCACGCCCCTTCATCATGAACTTTCAAAAAGCTATGCTATGTCCCATGAACGCCACTACATTGTTGCCCCCCTTTGATTGCTAGGACACTGGCACTGCAACCAACAACATTGTGGCCTGAATGACATTGTTCCAGCAACCAGGGGTGGACTGACCATTCGAGCACTCGGGCACTGCCCGAGGGCCTGGGGTCAGTACGGGGCCCCATGAAAGGCCCTTGGTACCTTTTTATAGGCTTTTTTGGGTGTGCTTTGAGTGTGGGCAAGGAAACAGGGGCCCCATGATCCCCTATTGCCCGGGGGCCCCATGAGTTATCAGTCCGCCCCTGCCAGCAACCAATGGTGCCGTGTATCATTGGTTGCTAGGACAGTGGAGACTGGGCTGCACAGCATCATTGATTGCTAGGACACAGGCAACTGTGCTGTCCAATTTCATTGGTTGCTATGGTGCAGGCAGGTGCTTGCTTTTTTCCTTCTTTTTTAACTTATGTGTATAGCACAGCAGTGTATTTTGACATGTTGATGCTCATTGAAATGCATTTTTGTGTGTCAAGCTGCAAAAAAACTAAGCATACGTACCTTTTTCCCCAGTTCCTGTCAACACAATGTACAAACATCACGTACAAACATTCATTTAGTACAAGGTGCACCCGTGACCCAGCATTAAAGCAACATTCTGGGTTTATTTAAGATTCTCTTTCTGGTCAAAACATAATCTAAACAGAGTAAAAGAGGGAAAAGTCATGGCTATGACTCAATCACTGGTGTGTCAATATCAGCTTGAGCTATTCAGCTCTGTAAACATGTGGTTCCCAAGCAGGGTGCTGCAGCACGCTGTTGTGTCATCTGGGGTAGTCAGGGCTGCACCCAGTATTTTTGCACACCATGATTCAGGTCGGCCAGCCACAAGCATCATGGACACATGGAAACGCAGTATGCTAATCCAGGGTGGGTTGCTTTCAGGGCGGCCCCAACATTAAGAAGGGGATTGAAGCCCACCTCCTTTTAGACCTGCTCCATCTCCCACCCACTGCCACAGCTATGTTGTAGTCAGGGGCGGACTGACCGAGGGCCTGGGGTCAGTAGGGGGCCCCATGAGTTGCCCCTGGTACTTTTTATAGGCTTTTTTTGGGTGTCGTTTGAGTGTGGGCGAGGACACAGGGGCCCCATGATCCCTTATTGCCCGGGGGCCCCATGAGTTGTCAGTCCGCCCCTGGTTGTAGTAAATATCAGGAGGTAAGACTCTCCTGTGAAAAAGAGTGTGTGTGCGCGTGTGTGTGTGTGTGTGTGTGGGGGGGGGGGGTATGGGCTGGGAACTCTGATGTGGGTGGGAAGAGGGCTGTGATGTGAAAAGGTGAAAAGAGGGGTTCTGATGTGACGGGGTCCCATTTAACACTGGGGTGGCTCAAAATTTGGCATATTTTCAAAGGGTCATAAAATGTATAAAAATCAGCGAGCGCTTAAAAGATAGCTGCTATTGCACATATAAGGTAACCAAAAAAAACCCTCAAAAGACATAGAAAGTATATAAATGTGCAGCGCTGGAAAACCTGTCTAAGATACCAAGTGAAACACATATAAAATATTGCTAAATAAATAAATTCTTTCAAGTGAGATATATCATCAAAGTGCTACAGTGCTATTAAAGTCCTTGTGTTCGTGAATAAATAAATAAATAAATGCCCATAAAACTGTGACAATCTGCATTCAGGTGATCATCAATAATATGCAATGTGCTGATAGGGTATTCGGTGATGTGCCAAAGATATGGTAAGATACGTCACAGTTTTATGGACATTTATTTATTTATTCACGCACACAAGGACTTTAATAGAACTGTAGCACTTTGATGATATATCTCACTTGAACTTATTTAGCAATATTTTATATGTGTTTCACTTGGTATCTTAGACAGGTTTTCCAGCGCTGCACATTTATCTACTTTCTATATTTTCAAAGGGTGCCATGACCAAAAAAAAAAAAAAGAAACACCACTGTAAACAACACAGGATAAAAAGACACAGAAAAACATCTGAAAAGGTGTCTACAGTGCCATCTGCTGGACAAAAAAAAAATTTATGGACATTTGCCTTTATTTGGCTGACTTAAAGCAGAGTTCCAGCCGTTTAATTAGTTTTTTTTCTAAAGGCACACACGTGAGAGTGGCAGCTTAGGCAATGCAAGTTGAGATCACCTGTACTTGAGTGGACGTGAACCGCAAACCAGAAGTGGCAGAGCGGCCATTTTGATTATTGGAAAAGGCTTGAATAACATTCCAGGAAGCTGCTCAGGCTGAGTCATGGGAACATATTGCTGTTTTATACTATCCCCAATGTAAGCATCAATATTAAATGTTTGATTACCCACTACACTTTGCTACCTTGGCTTTTCTCTCTAATTGCATGAGGATGATGGAGTGATAAGGGTTTTCCATAGCCTCCCTGGAGGTATTCCCGAGTGTTGCTCGGGGTAAAGTTTCAGTACCACAAGCGGTAACCCCGAGCTACACTCGGGATTACCATGCGGCGCTGCTCCGAAATCTGTTGTTCACTTACCTTGTCCTGCGCTCCCGCGATGTCCCCCCTGCAGTGTCCCCTGTAATGTCCTCCGGCGGATGCCGGCATCTGTCTTCTGGGTTCCGTCCCCTGTGACTTCGGGACGTACGGGGGACGGAACGGTGGGATATTTGAAAATGACAAAAAGTGACATTCTCTAAATACACTAAAATCACATAGTATAACATTACTGTATCAAACCATTTCACATACATTTTGTCCCGAGTGCTTTGTCCTGTGCCCTGTCTGCATTTTTACTGTTCTTTCTGCCTGGAAACTGAGAAACGTCCATGGTGTCCAAAAAGCGTCTCTTTAGGTCAAAATCGGTTTTAGACCAGCTAGAGAACAGCGATAGTAAATCAGAACCACTTGCAGAATTGAGTGATAATGATTCATGGGGGAAATTCGTCATCAGACACTGAAAACGATTTTGCGACTTTGCTCAGTGATGTGCGAACTTGGCGCTATATTTCAAAATTCAGTGTTTTTGGTTTGATTATATTATTGAATTAAATTTATTATTATTATATTATTATTTTTTATGATTATTTATTAAATTATAATTTATGATTTCGTGTTTCAAATTGTAACATACCCGGGATGTTTACTAGACTCTTGTTCGGACAGATTTCAGTGAGTTATTCCTAAAAATTACAGGCCTAGAATAAAAAAAAATACATATTTCCATGCAAAAAATTTACCACTTTTACCACAGAAATACTGACATAAGACCACTAGGGAGGTTAAAAAATAAAAATGTGAGCTGTAAGATTCCTAAGCTTAAGCCCGCATGCACACTTGATGTTTTGATAACGCTGGTAGCATTAGCTGTGTAAATTCACGTTAAAAAGGTTAAAAAGGCTTAATTTTTCAGCTTTTTAGCATTTTTGCATTCGTGTTTAGTGGTGTTTTCCAGTATTTGCATTTTTTTGCATTTTTTGTTACCAAAACATTTTTGGGGGGTAAAAAAAAGTCTAAAAACACCGGTTTGTGGTGTTGTACTGCGTTTTGCTGCGTTTTTCAGCATTAGAGTGTTTTTACAGCTAAAAAACTCCTCTAGAAACCCACTAGTTCTGGGGGGTTTTTTTTCCAGTCAAAAAACGTCCCTGCCAAAAAACGTTGATTCCAGTCTATGTGTGCATGGACACATAGGATAACATGCTGGGGGAGTTTACTGGCTGTAGAAAAAAACTTCAAAAGCCAAAAACAGCCGCTGTAAAAATGTCACGTGTGCACGAGGACTAATATATAATGAATTAACACATATAAAGTACTATGCATTCCATTTGAACTTAATGCCATGCAAAAAAAGTTTTCCAGTTCCGGATGGAATGGAGAAGGACTAAAACTCCTGATGGGTTTTTACTTTTATGTGGAGCTCAGTAAGAATCTGTCAGGTGGTTTAATTCTCCAGCCTCTACCCAACACTGAATTATCATTTTTGGATGGACTGGCTTTTTAAAAATACACATCTTTAACCACCTCCCGCTCGCCATATAGTAATATGAAGGACGCAAGGTGGTTCTCTCGTTCTGAGAGGACGTCATATGACGTCCTCCCATTCTAACCACACATGCGCGGCTCTCAGAGCACGCAGCGCGGCAATCTGCAGTGCGCTGTGTCCCTCGGAGCTTAGTGCACTTTGCTGTGAATTCACCCATAGGCTCCCATGGCCCAGCTCTTGTCGACTTTTCCTCTTCTCCCCTGCAGCAGCCGCTCACTGGCTCACGTGACCTGCTGACCATTTTTTACCACCCCATGGCCACCTGTCTGAAAGTGACCTAAGGCCCCACTCACACCTGAATGTCACATCCATGCGTGGTTTTCTTTTCCAAGTTTTATGTGCATTTGTAATGGGACAGCATAGGGTAGCCCAATCACTTGAAACATGCCAAAGTAGCTCCTGCACCTTTTTTGTGAGGCAAGCCTCCCACATTCTTGTAACACATGCTTTGACTTCTAGCTGTGTTTGGGGTGCCATTAAGTATTAACGTGTTACTATACCCAGGACCCTGCATTCACTATATCTGGACTCCACGGACCCTGCATTCACTATATCTGGTCTCCCCGGACCCTGCATTCACTATATCCGCTCTCCCCGGACCCTGCATTCACTAGATCTGGTCTCCCGGACCCTGCATTCACTATACCCGGTCTCCCCGGACCCTGCATTCACTATATCTGGTCTCCCCGGACCCTGCATTCACTATATCCACTCTTCCCGGACCCTGCATTCACTATATCTGGACTCCCCGGTCCTTGCATTCACTATATCTGGTCTCCCCAGACCCTGCATTCACTATAACTGGTCTCCCGGACCCTGCATTCACTATATCTGGTCTCCCCAGACCCTGCATTCACTATATCTGGTCTCCCCGGACCTTGCATTCACTATATCTGGTCTCCCCGGACCCTGCAATTATTATATCTGGTCTCCCCGGACCCTGCATTCACTATATCTGGTCTCCCCGGACCCTGCATTCACTATATCTGGTCTCCCAGGACCCTGCATTTATTATATCTGGTCTCCCCGGACCCTGCATTCACTATTACTGGTCTCCCCGGACCCTGCATTCACTATATCTGGTCTCCCAGGACCCTGCATTCACTATATCTGGTCTCCCAGGACCCTGCATTCACTATATCTGGTCTCCCAGGACCCTGCATTCACTATATCTGGTCTCCCCGGACCCTGCATTCACTATATCTGGTCTCCCCGGACCCTGCATTCACTATATCTGGTCTCCCCGGACCCTGCATTTATTATATCCGGTCTCCCCGGACCCTGCATTCACTATACCCGGTCTCCCCGGACCCTGCATTCACTATATCCGGTCTCCCCGGACCCTGCATTCACTATATCCGGTCTCCCCGGACCCTGCATTCCCTATATCCGCTCTCCCCGGACCCTGCATTCACTATATCTGGACTCCCCGGACCTTGCATTCACTATATCTGGTCTCCCCAGACCCTACATTCGCTATAACTGGTCTCCCGGACCCTGCATTCACTATATCTGGTCTCCCCAGACCCTGCATTCACTATATCTGGTCTCCCCGGACCTTGCATTCACTATATCTGGTCTCCCCGGACCCTGCATTTATTATATCTGGTCTTCCCGGACCCTGCATTCACTATATCTGGTCTCCCCGGACCCTGCATTCACTATATCTGGTCTCCCAGGACCCTGCATTTATTATATCTGGTCTCCCCGGACCCTGCATTCACTATTACTGGTCTCCCCGGACCCTGCATTCACTATATCTGGTCTCCCAGGACCCTGCATTCACTATATCTGGTCTCCCAGGACCCTGCATTCACTATATCTGGTCTCCCCGGACCCTGCATTTATTATATCTGGTCTTCCCGGACCCTGCATTCACTATAGCTAGTCTACCACAGTACACAAAATATGGAAATGCAATTATTTTAGTAAATGCCTTTTAAATACCTTTTCTCATCAGCAGTATTGTTATTATTATACAGGATTTATATAGCGCCAACAGTTTGCTCAGCGCTTTACAATATAACAGGAGACAATACAGCAACAATACAGTTCAATACAAGAGGGATAGGAGGGCCCTGATCCTTGGAGCTTACAATCTAAGATATATAGCAGTCTTGTGACTTCTTTAGTGTCCAGCTGAGCACTGGTTAAATCTTGTAGGAGGAGTTTTCATTCACCTCTGACTATCCTAGGAGGCTGCATGACCCCTGACCCTCTGTCTGGACAGTGCTGATTGGCCCTGTGCTGATCACATGCACTCTCCCAATGGAAAAAAAAACTAAAAAAACTAAAACTCTCTAGCAATACATGCCTCCCATCTGTCCCTGATTCCGTGGGATTGTCCCTGATTTGGAACAAAATCCCTCTATCCCTCTTTTTTCCATTTTGGTCTGCTCTATATAGTTGTATATAAACTGCACGATTAATCTTTCAAAAAGTGTTTCCCAGTGCTAAACCTTTCATCCAGTATCAATATAAAGGAATAAAATGGTGTCACCCATCCTCTGGAACTCCCTGCCCCAACCCATCAGATTATCACCTACTCTCCTCTCCTTTAGGTGCACCCTGAAAACCCATCTCTTCAGGGAAACCTACCCCACCCCCTGCTAACTTGACCGACCTCCTCCACCCTTCCTACCACTCCATCCCCCACAGCTATCTCCTCCTGTGCCACCATCCCCTCCCTCCTAGATTGTAAGCTCCAAGGAGCAGGGCCCTCGATCCCCTCATGTTTTGCATTGTATTGGAATTGTTCTGTCACATGTTCTGTCCCCCTTTGTAATGTACAGCGCTGAGCGAACTTTTGGCGCTTTATAAATACTGTATAATAATAATAGTTGTAAAAAAAAAAAAAAAAGCACTTGTGGTTTTAACTAATCTTTTTTTTGTTTTGCATAATTCTCCTTTAAGGAGGCGTGGCAGGGCGTGTGTCCTATGCCTACATGCATTTGCTAATAGGCGTCCCTCCTTCCCATCTCAAAAAGTTGGGAGATATGGCAATACACACTAAACTGAGCATGTTCAGAGTGCCTTCTAGGGCTCTGTGCTATCAGCAGATGGTATGAGGAGAGTAGAAGAAGGGGAGGATCAGAGAAGACAGGATCAAACAGCCTTTTTATACAATACAGAGGATTAACCCCTTAGGTGAGTGAGTATAACAAGCATGATTTACTGCATATACAGACTGATTTTACTGTTATGGGTTTAGTAACACTTTAAAGCGGTAGTAAACTGAGTCCATTAAAAAATCCCCCGCAAGGTAGAGATATAATGTGTTAGTATGCGATGAATACTGGCACATTATGTAAACGTCATCTTAAAACGAAGCCCGCCAGCGGCACGCTGTCACCACTGCAGAGGCTTCCATGTTCACCCATCTTGCTTCTGGGTTTATGAGCTCCGGCCACCTGACTGGCCGATCCGCAATGATGTCACTCCCACGCATGCACACGGGAGTCCTGGGCCACGGTACACAGCTCAGAAGGTATGGGCACGGGTATGCCGTTCCTTCACAACACATGCGATGGCTGCAAACAAACTTGGATTATCTCCTAAATGGTGCACGTGTAGTAGATATTCATTTTACCTTCAGGTAAGCTTTATTATAAGCTCACCTGTAAGTAAAACTATTCAAACTGAGTTTACTACCACTTTACCGGCACCGCGAGTGCGATGCACATTTTGGTGTGTTTTGTATGTGTTTCCAGGAACACGTTTTCTAGAAATGTAGGCTGAAACGCGCAATTCTGCCCATGTTCCCGGAACACACAGTTGTGAGGGGGTCCTGATTGAAACGTTCATGAGCTGCAGTCTATATGGGCCTACAAGGTACCTGCTGACAGCAAATCAGAGTGAGAAGAGGAAGGAGCTGAACAGTCTCCTGCTGCTCCTTCACCGTCCAATCAGAGGCTGGGGGAGGTGACCAGGTTGGACTTGTCAGAGAAAAGTCGGGTCCCCCATTGTGTGACTCTCCAGGCAGGATATACAGGAGTGACATTCAATTGGACGCCTTGTATCACTTTTTATATCTGTTTTCAGCTTCATCAGTATAATGATACAATGTAAGAAGGTGATGATACAATGTGAGAAAACGATGGTACAATATAAGAAGGCGATGATACAATGTAAGAAGGCAACGGTACAATGTAGGAAGGCGATGGTACAATGTAAGAAGGCGACGATACAATGTGAGAAGATGATGATACAATGTAAGAAGGCGATGATACAATCTAAGAAGGCGACGGTACAATGTGAGAAGATGATGGTACAATGTAAGAAGACGATGATACAATGTAGGAAGATGATGATACAATGTAAGAAGGCGATGGTACAACGTAGGAAGGCGATGGTACAACGTAAGAAGGCGATGATACAACGTAACAAGGCGATGGTACAACGTAACAAGGCGATGGTACAATGTAGGAAGGCGATGGTACAACGTAAGAAGGTGACGGTACAACGTAAGAAGGTGACGGTACAATGTGAGAAGATGATACAACGTAAGAAGGCGATGGTACAATGTAGGAAGGCGATGATACAACGTAACAAGGCGATGGTACAATGTAACAAGGCGATGGTACAATGTAGGAAGGCGATGGTACAACGTAAGAAGGCGATGGTACAACGTAGGAAGGCGATGGTACAACGTAACAAGGCGATGGTACAACGTAACAAGGCGATGGTACAATGTAGGAAGGCGATGGTACAATGTATGAATGTGATGGTACAATGTAATAAGACGATGATACAATGTATGAATGTGATGGTACAATGTAAGAAGGCGACGATACAACGTAAGAAGGCGACGATACAACGTAAGAAGGCGATGATACAATTTATGAATGTGATGATACAATGTAATAAGACGATGATACAATGTAAGAAGGCGATGATACAATGTATGAATGTGATGATACAATGTAAGAAAGCGATGGTACAATGTAAGAAGGCGATGATACAATGTAAGAAGGCGATGGTACAATGTATGAATGTGATGGTACAATGTAATAAGACGATGATACAATGTATGAATGTGATGGTACAATGTAATAAGACGATGATACAATGTATGAATGTGATGATACAATGTAATAAGACGATGATACAATGTAAGAAGGCGATGATACAATGTAAGAAGGCGATGGTACAATGTAAGAAGGCGATGATACAATGTAAGAAGGCGATGATACAATGTATGAATGTGATGATACAATGTAAGAAGGCGATGATACAATGTATGAATGTGATGGTACAATGTAAGAAGGCGATGATACAATGTATGAATGTGATGATACAATGTAAGAAGGCGATGATACAATGTATGAATGTGATGGTACAATGTAATAAGACGATGATACAATGTATGAATGTGATGGTACAATGTAAGAAGTGTGTCTCTGTATTATACATCCCCTCTGATTCCTCTGCTGATGATGTTGAGACGAATTGACTGAAGCCCCCAATAAATGAACGATGTTGGGGGAGGGGGGAGCAGTGTGAATACCGCAGAGCGGACACCCCGCAGACACAATAGCGCGGGCCGGCAGCAGGCTGCGGTTCCCGGGCTGTCCATGTGGGGGCGCTGGTGTCCGGGCTCCCATTGTGCGGACGGAAGGGGGGAGGAGGAGGCAGCGCAGTGCTTGGTAGAGCTGGGATCGCGCTGGACGGGACTGGCAGCTCTCCGATCTCAATCGTCGTCCTCATTGCTCCCGGGGGTCTCGGATACCATGGATCTTGTACAGGGGGGCGATGCTGTGGGGGTTGTGCTCCTGAGGGTGTGATCCGATCGTTCTGTGTGTCCCCTGTGCCAGGAATCGCTGCGACATCCGTCCAGGTGACATAGAGGGGGTCTCCCGGTGTATAGAGGGATCCTAATCGCTGCTCCCGACCCTCGGATTGGCTCTCTGCTCTCTTCTGTTGATTGGATCTCATTGCTGAAACATGGAGGCTGTGATAGAGAAGGAGTGCAGTGCCCTGGGGGGGCTCTTCCAGACCATCATCAGTGATATGAAGGTAAGGGACCCAGAGGAGCCACATCCAACCACGACTGGGGGCCATAGGCTGGCCTGTGATTGGCGAGTGTATGGGGCCATCCAGCGGTGCCCTGGAGTGCTTTATGATTTGGCAAGGTATCCGGTGCAGGTGCCGTTAAGCCTTCCACGATTGGTCAGTGTTTGTGATGATCTGGTACAAGTGCCAAAGAGCTGTCTATGATTGGACAGTCTATGGTTCACAAGGATTCTGGGAGTGTGCCAAAGAGCATTCTATGGTTTGGTAACATATCTGGAAATCTGGAGTAGGTGCCACCAAGCGTTCTATGATCGGGCAGTATATGGGGAGATCTGGTGTAGGTGCTACCAAGCGTTCTATGATCAGGCAGTATGTGGGATGACCTGGTGTAGATGCCACCAAGCATTCTATGATCAGGCAGTATGTGGGATGACCTGGTGTAGGTGCCACCGAGCGTTCTATGATCAGGCAGTATATGGGATGACCTGGTGTAGGTGCCACCAAGCGTTCTATGATCAGGCAGTATATGGGGAGATCTGGTGTAGGTGCCACCAAGCGTTCTATGATCGGGCAGTATATGGGGAGATCTGGTGTAGGTGCTACCAAGCGTTCTATGATCGGGCAGTATATGGAATGACCTGGTGTAGGTGCCACCAAGCATTCTATGATCGGGCAGTATATGGGGAGATCTGGTGTAGGTGCTACCAAGCGTTCTATGATCAGGCAGTATATGGGGAGATCTGGTGTAGGTGCCACCAAGCGTTCTATGATCGGGCAGTATATGGGGAGATCTGGTGTAGGTGCCACCAAGTGTTCTATGATCGGGCAGTATAAGAGATGACCTGGTGTAGGTGCCACCAAGCATTCTATGATCAGGCAGTATATGGGATGACCTGGTGTAGGTGCCACCAAGCATTCTATGATCAGGCAGTATATGGGATGACCTGGTGTAGGTGCCACCAAGCGTTCTATGATCAGTCAGTCTATGGGGAGATCTGGTGTAGGTGCCACCAAGCGTTCTATGATCGGGCAGTATATGAGATGACCTGGTGTAGGTGCCACCAAGCGTTCTATGATCGGGCAGTATATGGGATGACCTGGTGTAGGTGCCACCAAGCGTTCTATGATCGGGCAGTATATGGGATGACCTGGTGTAGGTGCCACCAAGCATTCTATGATCGGGCAGTATATGGGGAGATCTGGTGTAGGTGCCACCAAGCGTTCTATGATCAGGCAGTCTATGGGGAGATCTGGTGTAGGTGCCACCAAGCGTTCTATGATCGGGCAGTATATGGGGAGATCTGGTGTAGGTGCCACCAAGCGTTCTATGATCAGGCAGTATATGGGGAGATCTGGTGTAGCTGCCACCAAGCGTTCTATGATCGGGCAGTATATGGGATGACCTGGTGTAGGTGCCACCAAGCGTTCTATGATCGGGCAGTATATGGGGAGATCTGGTGTAGGTGCCACCAAGCGTTCTATGATCGGGCAGTATATGGGATGACCTGGTGTAGGTGCCACCAAGCGTTCTATGATCGGGCAGTATATGGGATGACCTGGTATAGGTGCCGCCAAGCGTTCTATGATCAGGCAGTATATGGGGAGATCTGGTGTAGGTGCCACCAAGCGTTCTATGATCGGGCAATGTATGGGGAGATCTGGTGTAGGTGCCACCAAGCGTTCTATGATCGGGCTGTATATGGGATGACCTGGTGTAGGTGCCACCAAGCGTTCTATGATCGGGCTGTATATGGGATGACCTGGTGTAGGTGCCACCAAGCTTTCTATGATCAGGCAGTATATGGGGAGATCTGGGGTAGGTGCTACCAAGCGTTCTATGATCAGGCAGTATATGGGATGACCTGGTGTAAGTGCCACCAAGCATTCTATGATCGGGCAGTATAAGGGATGATCTGGTGTAGGTGCCACCGAGCGTTCTATGATCGGGCAATGTATGGGGAGATTTGGTTAGGGTGCCACCGAGCGTTCTATGATCGGGCAATGTATGGGGAGATCTGGCGTAGGTGCCACCAAGCATTCTGTGATCGGGCAGTGTATGGGGAGATCTGGTGTAGGTGCCACCAAGCATTCTGTGATTGTGCAATGTGTGGGGAGGTCTGATGTAGGTGCCACCAAGTGTTCTATTATAGGGCAAATGTGTGGGGAGATCTAATGCAGGTGCCACCAAGCATTCTGTGGTCAGGTAATGGATGGGGAGATCTAATGCAGGTGCCACCAAGCATTCTGTGGTCAGGTAATGAATGGGGAGATCTAATGCAGGTGCCACCAAGCATTCTGTGGTCAGGCAATGTATGGGGATATCTGGTGCAGGTACAACCAAGCATTCTGTGATCAGGCAATGTATGGGGAGATCTGGTGCAGGTGCCACCAAGCTTTCTTTGACCAGGAATGCATGTGGCAATCAGATGCAGGTGCCAAAGGTTGTTCTATGATTGGGCAATGTATGTGGCAGTGTGGTGTAGATGCCACCATGCATTCTATGATTGGACAATGTATGGGGTGATCTGGCACAGGTGTCAAAGAATATGGACACAAGTGTGGTAGAGCTTTCTATGACTGGCTGTGTGTGGTGCACAGGAGGTCTGGTGTAATTCCCAATGAGTGTTCTGTGATTGGACTTTGTATGGGCAGTCTGGTGTGCGTGCCCTATATTTGGATAATGTATGGGGCACAAGTGATCTAACAGAGAATTCTATGATTTCATTGTGTATGAGGCACAGGAGGTTTGGCTCAGGTGCTGTAGAGTGTGCCATGATTGGGCAGAGTCAGGAGCAGGTACCACAGAGAGGCACAGAGCTTTAGTGTGGGTGTCAGACACCATACACTGATCTGACTGTGTATGGGACAGAAGTGATCTGGTGCAGTTGCCAAAGAGAGTTCTATGATTGGCTGTGTACAGTGAGAACTAGTGCAGGTGTTGTACAGTGCTATGACAGGGCTGTGTATGGGGCGTACCCGGAGCAGGTGTCACAAATCGTTCTATGATTGGACAATGTATGGGGCACAAGAGACATGTTGTAGATTCCAAAGATCGTTCTACGGTTGGCTGTGTATAGGGCACAGGAGGTTGGCCTCAGGTATTGTAGAGCGTGTGATGATTGGGCAACGTATGCGACACAAGTGATTTGGTGTATTGGTCGTAGAAAGTGTGATGACTGGACGGTAGATGGACACAAGCCATCTGGAGGTCCTATGATTGGGTTGTGTATGTGACACAATAGATCTACAGCAGGTGTCACAGAATCTCCAGTGATTGGACTACGTGTGGGGCTTAAGCAGTCTGATGAGGGTGTCACATGTGATTGGTTGGGTTAGATCAGGGGTCTCCAAACTTTCTAAATGAAGGGCCAATGTACTATCCTTCAAACGTTAGACGGACCGGACTGTGGCCAGCAGGAGTGGAAAATGTCCTGGTGTCAGTGGCAGTAAACATTGCCACATCTTTGGTATTAGGGGAGGAATAGTGCCCCAATATTGGTGTCAGTGGGAACAATAGTGCCCCATCATTGGTGTCAGTGGGAACAATAGTGCCCCATCATTGGTATCAGTGGTAGGAATAGTGCCCCATCGTTGGTGTCAGTGGAAGGAATAGTGCTCCATCATTGGTATCAATGGGAACAATAGTGCTCCATCATTGGTGTCCGTGGGAGGAATAGTGTCCCATCATTGTTGTCAGTGGGAACAATAGTGCCCCATCATTGTTGTCAGTGGGAACAATAGTGCCCCATCATTGGTGTCAGTGGGAACAATAGTGCCCCATCATTGGTGTCAGTGGGAACAATAGTGCCCCATCATTGGTGTCAGTGGGAACAATAGTGCCCCATCATTGGTGTCAGTGGGAACAATAGTGCCCCATCATTGGTATCAGTGGGAGGAATAGTGCCCCATCATTGGTATTAGTGGGAGGAATAGTGCCCCATCATTGGTATCAGTGGGAGGAATAGTGACCCATCATTGGTATCAGTGGGAGGAATAGTGACCCATCATTGGTATCAGTGGGAGGAATAGTGACCCATCATTGGTGTCAGTGGGAACATGGTGCCCCATCATTGGTGTCAGTGGGAGGAATAGTGCCCCATCATTGGTATCAGTGGGAGGAATAGTGCCCCATCATTGGTGTCAGTGGGAGGAATAGTGCCCCATCATTGGTGTCAGTGGGAACAATAGTGCCCCATCATTGGTGTCAGTGGGAGGAATAGTGCCCCATCATTGGTATCAGTGGGAGGAATAGTGCCCCATCATTGATATCAGTGGGAGGAATAGTGCCCCATCATTGGTGTCAGTGGGGGGAATAGTGCCCCATCACTAGTGTCAGTGGGAGGAATAGTGCCCCATCATTGGTGTCAGTGGAAGGAATAGTGCCCCATCATTGGTGTCAGTGGGAACAATAGTGCCCCATCATTGGTGTCAGTGGGAACAATAGTGCCCCATTGTTGGTGTCAATGGCAGGAACTATGCCCCACTGCTACGTACAGTAGGAGCAATAATACCCCAAGGGCCGAGTAAAAACAAGTAAAGGGCCGCAGTTTGGAGGCCACTGGGTTAGATAATCCAGAATGAAATTCTATTGGTCTGTATTAATAAAGCAGATTGGATGACTTGGGGTCACCATGTATTGGACCTTCATGAGGCGGTCAATTGAAATAGGATGAGTAGCAATCAGGGCTGGGACAAGGGGTGGGCAGGAGGGGCGGCTTCCCTGGGTGCAGCGGTTTACTATATGGGTTGGGGGGCCAATGAGCTCATTCTTCTTCTCCACTCGCAAGACCTCCTACTCTCTAGCTCCCTTGTCTCTTCCTCCCATGCTCGTCTCCAGGACTTCTCCAGAGCTTCCCCCATCCTCTGGAACTCTTACCCCAATTTATCAGACTACTCTGCTCACTTTTAGGCGATCTCTGAAAACCTATCTCTCCAGGGAAGCCTATCCTGCCCTCAGCTAATACTGGAATCTTCTACTCCTCCTACCAGTCCATCCCCCACAGTTACTACCTTTTGTACCACTTGCCTCTCCCCTTAGATTGTAAGCTCCAAGGATCAGGGCCCTCCTATCCCTCTTGTATTGAACTGTATTATTGCTGTATTGTCTCCTGTTATATTGTAAAGCGCTGAGCAAACTGTTGGCGCCATATAAATCCTGTATAATAATAATATATAAATCCTGTATAATAATAATATATAAATCCTGTATAATAATAATAATAATATAAATCCTGTATAATAATAATAATATAAATCCTGTATAATAATAATATATAAATCCTGTATAATAATAATAATAATATAAATCCTGTATAATAATAATTCTTCTACAAGGAATTTTGATGACTGCTGGGGGTAGCATCCCCTAAGCTCGCACATAATGAAGGTGCGGTGGGGGCACAGTTTGGCTTCTTTGACCTAGGCGCTGGATGACCTTGTCTTAGCACTGGTAGCAATTATACATCTAGAGATCTCTGCAACAATCAGATCTGTGTGTGTATGGGCAACCTGTTATAAGAGACCTACCTAGCAAGTCACCTCTTTTTGAAAATGCTGATTACCCGGCTGTCACACCGATGATGCAGTAACTTTAATACTGAGCAGGATGTCCATTGTCTGAATGTTGTGAAGATCAGATCTGTATGTGTGTAGACCAGTGTTTCTCAACTCCAGTCCTCATGGACCCCCAACAGGTCATGTTTTTAGGATTTCCCTCAGATGAAACAGCTGTGGTAATTACTAAGGCAGTGAAACTGATCAAATCACCTGTGCAAAATAATGGAAATCCTGAAAACATGACCTGTTGGGGGTCCATGAGGACTGGAGTTGAGAAACACTGGTGTAGACAGTGTCAAGAGAGGCCTATGTCAGCTGCCACCTCCTTTAGGAAATGCTAGTTGCCTGGCTTTCATGCAGATGCCGTCACTTTAGTACTTTCTTAGTCAATGACCTGAAGTGTAGAGATACAAATGCTGACTTCTCCCCACAATTTTTTTTATTTGCTGCATGCCATCTTTGGACCCTGTACTCGGTGAGAATAGAAGAGAGCCAGGCACATGGCATATTCAGAGGGCGCCCACCAATGGCATCCCTCAGCTTTCTCTAAGCCCTGGTTCACATTGATGAGGTGCGGAATTGGCAGTAATTTCTGTGTGAATTCCACACTGCATCACAATCGCACCCCGTTCATGTGAACCGCTGCGGGTGTGTAAGTTAAGTTAACACCCCAAAAGCAGTCCGCAAAACGCGGTGTGACTTGCAGAATCAGATTGTATAGGTGTGAATACCCATGCGATCCAATTCTAGTGCGGACCCAAAAAAAGGGGTTTTGGTCACGCATCCTGCTAAACTCTTGGGCTAGACTCACGCCTACAGGTACGACCGATGCGTGTGCTCATTTCTGCGTGTCTCGTGTCAGCAGCCCATTAATTTCAATGCACTAGAAACGCAGAAAAGAGGTCCTGGATCCTTTTACAGAAATGCGTTGCGCGGCTTTGTGGCACCATGCACGTGGATGTTTGTTAGCTGAGAGCACAATGGGTATGGGCAGGACACTGGCTCAGTAGTTAGCACTTCCACCTGGCAGTACTCGGGTCGTTGGTTCGAATCCCAACCACAGCACCACCTGCCTGGAGTTTGCATGTTCTCCCTGTGACTTTGTGGGTTTCCTCCAGGTACTCTGGTTTCCTCCCAAACTCCAAAGACATGCTGTTAGGTTAATTGGCTCCTGTCTAAATTGGCCCTAGTATGTGTATGTATGAATGTGAGTTAGGGACCTTAGATTGTATGCCCCTTGAGGGTTAGGGATTGATGTGAATGTACAATATATATGTAAAGCAAATTGATGGGACACAATTCCTACCAATGAAGCCAGTGATGGGGCACAGTTCCTTCCAATGACACCGACAATGGGGCCCAATTCCTCCCTATTACACCAATGATGAGGCACAGTTCCTCCCAATTGCATCATCGATGGGGCACAGTTCCTCCCAATGACACCAACAATGGGGCCCAATTCCTCCCAATTACACCATTGATGGGGCACAATTCCTCCCAATTACATCATCGATGGGGCCCAATTCCTCCCTATTACACCAATGATGGGGCACAGTTCCTCCCAATGACACCAACGATGGGGCACAGTTCCTCTCAATTACACCAATGATGGGGCACAGTTCCTCCCAATGACACCAACGATGGGGCACAGTTCCTCCCAATTACATCATCGATGGGGCACTATTCCTCCCAATCAAACCAATATGGCTAAATGGTTAGCATTTCCACCTGGCAGTTCAAATCCCAGCCATGGCACCACCTGCCTGGAGTTTGCATGTTCTCCCTGTGTGGATTTCCTCCGGGTACTCCGGTTTCCTCCCACACCCCAAAGACATGCTGGTAGGTGAATTGGCTAAATTGGCCCTAGTATGTGTATGTATGAATGTGAGTTAAGAACTTTAGATTGTACACCCCTTGAGGGTTAGGGACTGATGTGAATGTACTATATTTATTTATTATTTATTTCAGGTACTTATATAGCGCCATCAATTTACGCAGCGCTTTACATATATATTGTACATTCACATCAGTTCCTAACCCTCAAGGGGTGTACAATCTAAAGTCCCTAACTCACATTCATACATACACATACTAGGGACAACTTAGACAGGATTAAATTGACCTACCAGCATGTCTTTGGAGTGGTGGAGGAAACCGGAGTACCCGGAGGAAACCCGCGCAGGCACAGTGAGAACATGAAAACTCCAGGCAGGCGGTGCTGTGGTTGGGATTCGAACCAACAACTCTAGTGCTGCCAGGCGTGATTGCTAACCATTTAGCCACTGTGCTCCCCTATATGTAAAGTGCTGCGTAAAATTGATGGCGCTATAGAAGTACCTGTAATAAAAAAATAATTACGTTGAACAATCCCAAATTTTCACAAACGTGAAAATGGTACATTTGAAAAAATAATGGTGGACGCGTGCGCACGAGGTGAACGCCTACGCACGAGGTGAACGCCTACGCATCAGCAATCTGCTTCTTCTATTGGAGGCTGTACACAGCTGCTGCGACTCCCCTGGCGTGGGAAAGTCCCGGGGATTTTACGCTTTATCCAGCCAGTAAACGTTCATGATTCCGAAGACAAACAAACAACCCTTTGAATTAGTATCCAATCAGGCAGACCCTTGTACTCTCTAAAGGGATCTAAAGGGAATTGTACCACCAGATTGGTCAGCCTTATGCAGGCCATAGACGGTTCGTTTATTGGCCAAATTTTCGTCCAAAAGAATAATCGGCCGATATTCGCACCATTAGTGGGACAATGTCATCGGCTGATTTTCGTGGTTCCTCCTCATTTCTTTTATGCTGGAAATTTTACGAAAAACGGCCGATTTTCGTAATCATTGGTGGCAACAGAACGACCGATGTTTCGTTTTTCGGGCGAAAGTTTGGCCGATAAACTAAGCGTCTATGGCCTGCATTAGGCCAGCACAGACTTTTTGAAGTATAGGTGCAACCCAGAGATTTCAAGGACACATTTAACCCTTTCCTGTCTGCCCTGGCGTTCCTTTTAACGGTTTGGATACCTGGACGCCAGAAAGGATTGGTGATCATGTGACCGCTGACACAGTGGTCACATGATCAGAAGCTGGTCCCATCGGCTACAGATCATTAGTCCGGACGGAGAGCAGGTCTTCAGCAGCTCGGTCTCTGTGCCGGGAGCGTGGAGTGAGCGCGCCTTCATCACATAAAGATCAGCCACCCAGCGGCGTGTATATACACAGCATGTGGGTGTTCAAGCCAACCCTTTTGCCGACGCACATATGGTGGTTGTGAAGGGGTTAAATTCCGCTGGTCGCCTTAGTTGCAGAATTGCACCAGATTTTGCACTCTCCAGTTTTAGTAAATAACCCCCAATGGCGAGTGCAAAATCTGATGCAGCTGTGCATTATAGCCAGTCAGCTTCTAACTTCAACTTGTTCAATGAAGCTTTGACAATCAGCCCCGGTTCACACCACTGTGAATTTTCATGCGATTTGACAGTTCAAATCACATCACAAGTTGCACCCTGTGATCGGCAGTGGAAGTGGTCTAATCCGAGGTCTGAGTCGCACCGATTGGAAAAGTAGTTCCTGCACCGCTTTTGCCGATTTCTGGTGCGACTTGCATGAAGTCGCACAGATGTCTTACAAGTCGCACTGAGCTGCGACTTTGAAATTGGTGCGATTTCAAGTGAATTCGAACTAATATGCACAGCTGTACTAGATTCTGAATGCTCCAGTTTTATTACTTTTACACTGATCCATGGCAAAAATGCATATGCGTTTTTTTTTTTTCTAACCGTACTGCTACAGGGCGGCAGGGATGCGCAAAATCATGTGTATATATACGTGATTTGCATTTCTGGGTAGGGGGCGCGCGCTCCCTACCTGCGCCACTATTGGCTCTTCGGCATGTCAAGCACTGGGTCTCGGGGACTTGGTGATCGTGGGCGGAGCTAACAGGGTAGAAGTCTGTGTGTACACAACCAGGGGCGGACTGACAACTCATGGGACCCCCCGGGCAATAGGGGATCATGGGGCCCCTGTGTCCTCGCCCACACTCAAACCACACCCAAAAAAGCCTATGAAAGGTACCAGGGGCATTTCATGGGGCCCCCTACTGAACCCGGGCTTTCGGGCATGGTCAGTCCGCCCCTGTACACAACACAGATCTCTCCCCGTCAGCTTGAACATGCTGCTTTGTAGAGCACTACGCAGAGCACTACAAAGTCCCGAATGGTCAGTCCGCCCCTGTACACAACACAGATCTCTCCCCTGTCAGCTTGAACATGCTGCTTTGTAGAGCACTACACAGAGCACTACAAAGCAGCATGTCTGCATAGTAAAACACACACAGCACACTATGTAAAACAGCACACAGCTAACCCTTTGATCGCCCATATGTTAACCCCTTCCTGCCCAGTGTCATTAGTACAGTGTCAGTGCTTTTTATTAAAACTTATCAATGTATTAGTGTCACTGGGGATGTCAGTGGCAGTTAATCAGTCCCACCCCCCAGTGTCAGAATGTCCACCACAATCCCGCAATAAGTCGCTGATCGCCACCATTACTAGTAAAAAAAAAAAAAATTCCAGTACATATACCGCCATTTGTAGGCACTATAACTTTCATGTAAACCAATTAATTTACACGTATTGGGATCTTTGTTTTCTTGGCAAAGACATGGAGCAGAATCCATTTTGGCCTAAATTTATGAAGAAATTTGATTTTTTTACATTTTTTTTACTGGACATGTTTAATAGCAAAAAGTCAAAAACAATGTATTTTTTTCCTAATTGTTGGGGTTTTTTTGTTTATACCGAAAAAAATTAAAAACACAGAGGTGATGAAATACCACCAAAAGAAAGCTCTATTTGTGGGGAACAAAGGATGTAAATTTCATTTGGTTGCAACGCTGCATGACCGCGCAATTGTCAGTTAAAATAACGCAGCACTGTATTATAAAAAAAAATGGCCTGATCAGGAAGGGGGGGGGGAAATCCTCTGGAGGGCAAGGGGTTAAAAGAAATTTAGCATTTTCATGTTTTGTTGATTTACTATTTTGTACTGTCTTTTTAAAAAAAATAAAAAATTTTTTGGGGGGGGGGTTGCAAGTAGCTGGTCTTGCCTTGTCTCAAAACGCACACCAAAACCTAACACAAGTGCATTTTTGCTGTGTTTTTCGTTGAATTCAATAGGGAAGTGCATTTTTGGTGCGTTTTTTTTTTTTGTTTTTTTTTACCGCACCAAAAATGCAGCAAACCTGCAACGGATCAGTGTGACGTGTTTCACGGGAATAAATGGTCATCCGTTTTTCTTCTGCTTTTTTTAAATGCAAAAGCAGAAGAAGGGATCAGTGTGAAGTCAGCCTGGATCTCCCCGTGTTGCAGCGCAGACACAACACTTACAGTATGTGGTTCAGGAACATTCCGATGATTCCCATAGGGCAGATCAGATCCCTCAAGAGCCCCGTACCAGCAGATAAGTTTGATTTGACTAAATTGTTATTTAATATCAAAGTCAATTGAAAGATGATTTTCTATGTTTTAACCCCTTCACTGCTAATGGAGCTGATTGGAATGACGGTCTGCGCCCCGGCTGTTCACCATGCTCCAGTGTCGTTGGACTGCGGCAGATCCGTGTGCAGCGATCGTTTCACACGGGGATCTGATTCTCTCGGGGTGTTTCCTTTGTATTTATTACCTTCCATGGCTGCAGTGGATAATATTTGGTGCATGTGCTTGCACTGGCTGTGCTGGGTGTCACTCCACGCTTATCGCTGCGTCCGTCGTATTGTGTCTCAGGCTGTCATTGTTGAGGGGGGGGGGGGGTGCGAATAAACAGCTGATCACATTGAGTCAAGGATAGGAATGGGAGGGGGAGGAAACAGGTGGCAGAACAGGATTTCTGCAGAGGACGGACCCTCCACAGGCAGATGGAGTTTTCTCATAGGCCGGCGATATTTAACAGTTTGATTACGCTACTAAAAAAAATTGTGAGCTCAGCTTCACCGAACAGGAAACAGATCGCTAAACAAATGGAACGAACGGCTCCCCGAGGTTCAGTCTGCGATTAATTGCACACAACTGTGTGATAGTATATTATTAGATGCTACAGCTATAGCGTACGCCATAGGTGATGATAAAGCCCATCTGTGATGATGAGCTGCTTCTTTCAGGGGCCCATTGACACTGTTGGGGTGTGTTAAGGGCCCATTGACACTGTTGGGGTGTGTTAAGGGCCCATTGACACTGTTGGGGTGCGTTAAGGGCCCATTCGCACTGTTGGGGTGCGTTAAGGGCCCATTGACACTGTTGGGGTGCGTTAAGGGCCCATTCGCACTGTTGGGGTGCGTTAAGGGCCCATTCGCACTGTTGGGGTGCGTTAAGGGCCCATTCGCACTGTTGGGGTGCGTTAAGGGCCCATTCGCACTGTTGGGGTGCGTTAAGGGCCCATTCGCACTGTTGGGGTGCGTTAAGGGCCCATTCGCACTGTTGGGGTGCGTTAAGGGCCCATTCGCACTGTTGGGGTGCGTTAAGGGCCCATTCGCACTGTTGGGGTGCGTTAAGGGCCCATTCGCACTGTTGCGGTGCGTTAAGGGCCCATTCGCACTGTTGCGGTGCGTTAAGGGCCCATTCGCACTGTTGCGGTGCGTTAAGGGCCCATTCGCACTGTTGGGGTGCGTTAAGGGCCCATTCGCACTGTTGCGGTGCGTTAAGCGCCCATTCGCACTGTTGCGGTGCTTTAAGGGCCCATTCGCACTGTTGCGGTGCTTTAAGAGCCCATTCACACCTTTTTACACTGGGGTCCCAACTCAAAGACAAGGCAATATACCTGGCGTTCTATGAAATAGATTGCACTTCGATGGGGTGCGCTGAAATAAAGTTTGGCATGCACTACTTTTTTTTTTTTTTTCCAAGGAACTCTACCGCACCGCGATACATCAGCTGCAAATAGAACGGTCACTTGTCACATTTTAATATTTAATACTACTAAAAAAAAAAGAGTAACTGATGCATCAGCACTGTTATCGGTTACAGGTACTTATATAGCACTGTCAATTTACGCAGTGCTTTACATATATATTGTACATTCACATCAGTCCCTATCCCTCAAGGGGCATACAATCTAAGGTCCCTACGGCTGACCATATACTATGCAATTTTCTGTCCAATGTCTGCCCAATTTCCATTAGATTCACCTTCAACTATGTAGTGCAAGGGACTGCCTAATTGAATACAATTGAAAGTGTTAGGTTTGATCTCATATTATATGGTTTTTGGTAAATCTAAACCAAAAATCTCAAGAAAATTGTATAATGTATGGCCAGCCTAATTCTCATTCATACATACACATACGCGGGCCAATTTAGACAGGAGCAAATTAACCTCCCAGCATGTCTTTGGACGGTGGGAGGAAACCGGAGTACCTGGAGGAAACCCACCCAGACACACAGAGAACATGCAGGCAGGTAGTGGCGTGGTTGGGATTTGAACCGACGACTGCTGCTAGGTGGAAGTGCTAACCCCTTAGCCAGTGTACTGCCCCAACATGCATCAGAGGTTGTGTATTGAACATAGCTTGTTGGTGTGAATGAGCCCTAAAATGGAACTTCAATCCCCTCCCTCCCTATCTGGGTTACCCACAAAAAATATATATGCCCAGCGAACCCATCGGTGTTGCTCACCCAGTGCCGTGTCACCATCTCTGATGCCATCAAGAGCCGGCTGTCTTTTCCAGGTTCTTGCAGCCGGGCCCCTGATGATGTGTGTGCTCTGCAGCGTGTCATCGGGGGCTGGGTGTAAGAGATTGTGCGCTGCGCTCCCAGATTGTGCGCTGCAATGCACCTCTGCCGGCTGCGTACATTGAGGTCCCATTCAGACCCTTTACTTGGAGTGCATTGCGATGTGCTACAACGCAGGTTACAGGCAATGGACTTGGGGTATCATTTCCTTGTATTTATTGTGATCATTCAGTGCCGGAATATTCTTCTCTTACCATGCAATGTTGAAAGTCCTTTCATTTCCTGATCTATAATCAATGCATTGGGTGTGATCATTGCTCTGCCAGTCATCGTTCATGATGATCAGGGCTATCAGCACAGAAGATGGGCCCCGGCACTGATATCGGCCAACACGTCTCCCTGATGTTGGGGGAAGGGCTCTGAGCATGTTGCTAGGGTCCTGACAACCAGAGCGAGCCGAGCCACCGCGTTCGAGGTGTCTGCGAACGTTTACACTCTGCGACTCGTCCGTGTGTCATCGCTGCTCTTCATTGTAGTGTGATTGTATGACCGACTTTACTGGATGACACTCGATGATATATCTGAGGTCCGTGTGTGTGTATGTATGTATGTGTGTGTGTGTGTGTATATATATATGTATGTATGTGTGTGTGTGTATATATATATATATATATATATGTGTGTGTGTATATGTATGTGTGTGTGTATTGGTATGTATGTGTATATATATATATATATATATATATAAATATATATATAAATAGTGTGTGTGTGTGTGTGTGTATGTATATGTGTGTGTATGTATATATATATATATATATGATAGTGCGTGTGTGGTGATCACTGATGGGGTACAATGCTTGTTAGCTGATTTACTACATGTCTGAATATCAAGCTATCTCTATCTTCCCTTCTGTTTTATTCTTTCCATGCTCAATCCTCTTCCCTCTCTCTGTCTCTCTCCTTTTCCCCCTCCCCCATCAGTATCACTGCCTACCTCTCTTTCCTTTCTTTTCTATCTCCCTCCTCTCTACATCTGTACCCCTTCCACCAGTTTTGGTCCCCCCTTTATCTCTGCCCCCCTGTCTCTGACTATTGCCCTTAACCTTCTCTCTCTCCCCCTCAACCCTCTTCCCTTTCCAACGCTGTCTCCCCTCTCTCCCTTCAAACCTCTCTGCTCCCCATTACTGTCTTCCCCCCCCTTTCCAGGGGCGGACTGACAACTCATGGGGCCCCCGGGCAATAGGGGATCATGGGGCCCCTGTGTCCTTGCCAAAACTCAAAAAAGCCTATGAAAAAGGTACCAGGGGCATCTCATGGGGCCCCCCACTGACCCCGGGCCCTCGGGCAGTGCCCGAGTTTCCAAATGGTCAGTCCACCCCTGCCTGTATCCCCTCCCTCTCTCTGCTCCCCCCTATCTCTGTCTCCCCTCTTTAAACCTCTGTATCTCTGCCCCCCCTTTAAACCTCTTTATCTCTCTGTCCCCCCCCCCCTTACTGTCTGTCTCCTCCCTCTCTCTGCTCCCCCCCATCTCTGTCTCCCCTCTTTAAACCTCTGTATCTCTCTGCCCCCCCCCCCCCTTACTGTCTCTGTCTCCTCCCTCTCTCTGCTCCCCCCCATCTCTGTCTCCCCTCTTTAAACCTCTGTATTTCTCTGCCCCCCCCCTTACTGTCTCTGTCTCCCCCTTCTACCCTCCCTCTTTTTGCCCCCTCCCCCATCTCTCCATCTATCTCCCCCCTCACTACCATGGTCTACCTCCTTCTACCCTCTCTATCTCTGCCCCCCCCCTTCTCTCTGTCCTCCCCTTCTCTCTGTAGGCCCCCATTCACACCTGTCTCATGATGCTCAATTTCCAAAGGGTGACAACACTCAGGATGAAGAATCCTTGTATTCTCAATAGGCCCATTTACACCTGAGTGTCCTGTCGTTTTTTGCCCTTTGCGTGAAGCTGGAAAAAGTACATGAGCGTCTAAATGTCAGATCCACGCATACTTTTGGCCCCTTAGCGTTTGACTTTATTGGGAGAGCCGCTGAAAAATACACGTCTTTCAGGTGCTTCCATTTATAAGTCTATGGGGTCAAAAATCTGTGATTCTGCTCCTTTACTGCTCAGAAAAACACCTCTGAATCGCCTGGATACAATGGAATATTCACACATGAATGGGGGCTAATTGTGTTGTTTTGTTTTTCTATGTCCCATTTGTCTGTTCTTCTGTCCATCTATACCTTGTCTGTCTTTCTATCTCATATCCATTTCTCTTTGTGAGATGATCATTTCAGGGACTGCCTTGGAGTAATTACTCCCAGACAGGGGCGGACTGACCATTTGGAAACTTGGGTACTGCCCGAGGGCCTGGGGTCAGTAGGGGGCCCCATGAGATGCCCCTGGTACCTTTTTCATGAGCTTTTTTGAGTTTGGGTAAGGACACGGGCCCCATGATCCCCTATTGCCCGGGGGCCCCATGAGTTTTCAGTCCGCCCCTGCTCCCAGATGTGTTATTTGAAGGTTCTTCCAGTTTGGTGTAATGTTTTTGCTGTTCAGGTACAGTCTGAGGTCCCGGATTAGATGGTATTTTCACATTACTCGGCTAAAAATTGGATTATGTGCTCATGATCTAAGTGGATAATATGAGCTCCTTGGTGACTTGGAATAGCTGTTTCATTAACAGTTGGTATTAGGAGATCATGTGACTTGCTGAAAGACCTGAGTTTTAGGTTTTTACAAAATTGGAGGATGCTGATTTATATTTGTATATAGCAGCCTTTCTCAACTTGTTTTTTCAAACGAACCCTTGAAGTATTTTTCATTCCTAAGGGATCCTGACTCATCAGGGGTCTATGGGAAGAATATTCCTTATGTTGGTGGTCAGGGGAAAGAATGTCCCTTACATTGGTGGTCAGTGAGAAGAATGGCCCTTATATTGGTGGTCAGTGGAAAGATTGCTACTGACATTGGTGGCCATTGAGAAGAACGTCTCTTACATTTCGTGGTCATTGATACACATGCCACTCACGGTGATGATTGGGAAGAGTCCCCCTCTCGATGTTGATAGACAATGGGACAAATGTCCCTTACATTGGTGGTCAAGGGGAGGAATGCTCCTTTCATTAATCAGGGGGAAGAACGTCCCTTACAATGATGGTCAGGTGGAAAAATGTCCCTTACATTGATGGTCAGGTGGAAAAATGTCCCTTACATTGATAGTCAGCTGGAAGAATGTCCCTTACATTGATGGTCAGCTGGAAGAATGTCCCTTACATTGATGGTCAGGCAGAAGAATGCTCCTTTCATTATTGGTCAGGTGGAAGAGTGTCCCTTACGTTGATGGTCAGGTGGAAGAGTGTCCCTTACGTTGATGGTCAGGTGGAAGAGTGTCCCTTACGTTGATGGTCAGGTGGAAGAGTGTCCCTTACGTTGATGGTCAGGTGGAAGAGTGTCCCTTACGTTGGTCAGGTGGAAGAGTGTCCCTTACGTTGGTCAGGTGGAAGAGTGTCCCTTACGTTGGTCAGGTGGAAGAGTGTCCCTTACGTTGGTCAGGTGGAAGAGTGTCCCTTACGTTGGTCAGGTGGAAGAGTGTCCCTTACGTTGGTCAGGTGGAAGAGTGTCCCTTACGTTGGTCAGGTGGAAGAGTTTCCCTTACGTTGATGGTCAGGTGGAAGAGTGTCCCTTACGTTGAGGGTCAGGTGGAAGAGTGTCCCTTACGTTGAGGGTCAGGTGGAAGAGTGTCCCTTACGTTGAGGGTCAGGTGGAAGAGTGTCCCTTACGTTGAGGGTCAGGTGGAAGAGTGTCCCTTACGTTGAGGGTCAGGTGGAAGAGTGTCCCTTACGTTGAGGGTCAGGTGGAAGAGTGTCCCTTACGTTGAGGGTCAGGTGGAAGAGTGTCCCTTACGTTGAGGGTCAGGTGGAAGAGTGTCCCTTACGTTGAGGGTCAGGTGGAAGAGTGTCCCTTACGTTGAGGGTCAGGTGGAAGAGTGTCCCTTACGTTGAGGGTCAGGTGGAAGAGTGTCCCTTACGTTGAGGGTCAGGTGGAAGAGTGTCCCTTACGTTGAGGGTCAGGTGGAAGAGTGTCCCTTACGTTGAGGGTCAGGTGGAAGAGTGTCCCTTACGTTGAGGGTCAGGTGGAAGAGTGTCCCTTACGTTGAGGGTCAGGTGGAAGAGTGTCCCTTACGTTGAGGGTCAGGTGGAAGAGTGTCCCTTACGTTGAGGGTCAGGTGGAAGAGTGTCCCTTACGTTGAGGGTCAGGTGGAAGAGTGTCCCTTACGTTGAGGGTCAGGTGGAAGAGTGTCCCTTACGTTGAGGGTCAGGTGGAAGAGTGTCCCTTACGTTGAGGGTCAGGTGGAAGAGTGTCCCTTACGTTGAGGGTCAGGTGGAAGAGTGTCCCTTACGTTGAGGGTCAGGTGGAAGAGTGTCCCTTACGTTGAGGGTCAGGTGGAAGAGTGTCCCTTACGTTGAGGGTCAGGTGGAAGAGTGTCCCTTACGTTGAGGGTCAGGTGGAAGAGTGTCCCTTACGTTGAGGGTCAGGTGGAAGAGTGTCCCTTACGTTGAGGGTCAGGTGGAAGAGTGTCCCTTACGTTGAGGGTCAGGTGGAAGAGTGTCCCTTACGTTGAGGGTCAGGTGGAAGAGTGTCCCTTACGTTGAGGGTCAGGTGGAAGAGTGTCCCTTACGTTGAGGGTCAGGTGGAAGAGTGTCCCTTACGTTGAGGGTCAGGTGGAAGAGTGTCCCTTACGTTGAGGGTCAGGTGGAAGAGTGTCCCTTACGTTGAGGGTCAGGTGGAAGAGTGTCCCTTACGTTGAGGGTCAGGTGGAAGAGTGTCCCTTACGTTGAGGGTCAGGTGGAAGAGTGTCCCTTACGGTGAGGGTCAGGTGGAAGAGTGTCCCTTACGTTGATGGTCAGGTGGAAGAGTGTCCCTTACGTTGATGTTCAGGTGGAGAGAATGCACTTTACATTGGTGGTCAGTGGGATGAATTCTCTTTACATTGGTGATCAGTGGGAAGAGTATTCTCTCTTAAGTGGTGGTCAGAATACTGCCCTTCCAGACAACTATAAAGATCATTGATGTCATGCGACTGGCTCTGCTACGTGACGTAGGATCTAGAACCATGCAGGTCCCATAAAATGGGTGGTCCATCAGCCACAGCTTGAGGAACCCCCAGCAACCTCTGGAGTTACTCTAGGGTTCCACTGAACCTTGGTTGAGAATGGCTGGAGTATGGGCTACTAGATTTGTGTGGCATTGAATACGCCCTCATATATAAGTCATGGGATGTGAGTGGGTGCTTCCCCCGGAGTTCAGGATCAGCACTCCACTTTTTGTGGTGAATGGGACTTTTGTTCGTGCGTTATGATGTAGAGGGAGGGTTGTGTTATTGTTACAATGCAGAGGTGTATCTGATGAACTCAGGGCTTGTTCACACCGGTGAATCTCTGACATTCTTCAAAGCTGAACTTCAGGCAGATATAAAGAAAAAACCCAGGTGGGAGTTATGCGTTCATCAAAAAGGCCCCATTCAGACTCATCACATCCAGCATTAAGGCTGCCTATGAATTATGAATGGCAACACTTCACATCGGACCAGACAATGCGCTTGACCCTTTTTTCAACCACGGCGATTTGTTCGTAGGCTACTATAAAATGAATGGCATGGCAAGGTTCTGCAGAAGGACATGTGCATGAACGAGCATGTTCTTAAGGTCATTGCAATAACACATAGGTCTGAATGGGCCCTAAATGTATTTCTTTTAACGCTGCTAGTATAAGTACTTAGACCTGTCTTCATATTATTTCCAAGACGAGGGGAGGGAGAGGCGGGACTCTGAACCAAATCCGGATATGCTGCAGTGCACGTGTGCTGTCCTTGTCATACTTACAGGAGGAGTGAGTACAGGGATGACCCTTCAAGTGCACCCTGGAGATTCTGATTGCCCAGTTTCAAACCGTTGGATAAAAGTAAACGCACCATCAGTTGCATGTACCTATAGGTAAAAATAAGTGAGGGCACTACAAGTAGCAGCTGAGCACAATAGGCAACCAGATAAAGCTTGAAAATCAAAAATAAAATAACGTAGTGCAGTTCTAGAAATAATAAAGCCAAAAAATTGCCTTTATGATAAATATAATAAATGAATTAAAGTTCATGGGTATATGATCATAAAAACGATATGTTCCAAAAGTGACAATCGTCATCTGGAGGTGACTACTTTGAAGGTATTCCGGTGCTCGTGCAGATGGAAATAATAAAATTGCGCACTCACCAGATGCACAATTTTAATGTGCATATATATATATGGGTATAGATGTTCTCTCAATGGGATCAGGGTAGAGCAGATGAAAGGTAATCCTCCCTCTGAAGGGTAGATGTCACAGCGGGCGATTCCAGGGCTTAAAGCTGATCCAAGACAGCCAGAGGTCCCTTACAGGGTATGGTGGATGCAGTATCCTGGGTAGACAGGAGATCCCCTCTCTGGGTGCTGAGATGGACCTTAGATGGGCTTCTGCGAATAAATTCACTCCACCAGGCAGTTAAACAAAAGGGGTGCCCATAGTGTAGTATATAGAAGAAAATTTATTGAGGGATATTGATTCCCAAAAACGAGTATTAAAATTGATGCATCAATCACAATAATAGCAAACAAAGCATGGACTGACCATCCAGAATCCAAGATGGCTGCCGGACCTCCACCAAAGTTGCATGTACCTGCTATGCACTCCCATTGGGGAGGTTCATTTACTTCATTACCTTTTCACTTGGCACCTAATGTACATATTCTGCAAAAAAGGTGTGCTTGGCGAGATCTGTTTGATTGAGTGACCCTCAAATGTTTTTATAGAAAGTTCTGCAGAAGGACATGTGCATGAACGAGCATGTTCTTTAGGTCATTGCAATAACACATAGGTCTGAATGGACCCCATGGCTTGTCTTCTACGAGACATTTCCATATATTTTTTCATTAGGCCAGTCTGTCTGAATTTCCCTACAATTGTTTTTATGGTGTGCTCACATGCGGTAAATACGACAAACAAAACTTAAAAAATGTCCATTGACTACAAAAAATTCTTCGAGAACCTTAAGTCTAGGTTCACACTACAGCGGTGCGGTAAATCGCATGTGATTCGCAAAGGAACCACACCGCATTCCTGTACAAATAACATGCGATTTGTATGCGGTGCGATTAGAGCCATACATTTTGTATGGCTCTATTTGCACTGCACCCGCACCAAAAACGTGCAGGACCCTTTTTTGGTCCGCACTAGAATCGGATGGCTGACAACACCTTGACATCGGTCCGCAAAACGTGTTGCACTGTGCAGAATCGGATACCTTCACACCTATGCGATCCGATTCTGCACATCACACCGCGTTTTGCGGACCGATGTCGGGGCGTTGTTAACATACACACCGTGATAATATAAATAAAAGTTCAATATGGATGACGGTCTGTGTGAATATAAGGTGCCAAGTAACTGGTTAAAATTCGGTGGTGGTGCTCCAAGAAATACGGTAAGATTGCGCACTCACCCGATGCGTAATATTTATATGCATTAAGTATCACATCCAGGGTTTCTTCATCAGGTAAAGGTCTGGTCAGGGGCGTAGGTAATCCTCCCTCAAGGTTTTGGTCAGCAATGCCCGGTAGTAGATTAAACTGATCCAGGTAACCAGAGGTTAGAACAGAGCCCTGGGGGCAAGCTGCACATGCTCAGTTTAGTGTGTATTCCTTTTTTTTTCTTTTCTTGGGGGAGTGCATGTGATCAGCACAGGGCCAATCAGCACTGTCCAGATAGAGGGTCAGGGGTCATGCAGCTTCATAGGACAGTCAGTGGAGTATGAAAACTCCTCCTACAAGCTTTAACAAGTGCTCTGTTGGACATTGATAGAAGTCACAGGACTGCTCTAACTGCTGATGAGAAACGGTATTTAGCAGTTTATATTTACTACAATAATTGCATTTCCATGTTGTGTGTACTGTGGGAGACCAGATATAGTGAATGTAGAGTCCGGGGAGTCCAGATATAGTGAATGCAGGGTCCGGGGAGACCAGATATAGTGAATGCAGGGTCCGGGGAGACCAGATATAGTGAATGCAGGGACCAGGGAGACCAGATATAGTGAATGTAGAGTCCGGGGAGTCCAGATATAGTGAATGCAGGGTCCGGGGAGACCAGATATAGTGAATGCAGGGTTCGGGGAGACCAGATATAGTGAATGCAGGGTCCGAGGAGAACAGATATAGTGAATGCAGGGTCCTAGGAGACCAGATATAGTGAATGCAGGGTCCGGGGAGACCGGATATAGTGAATGCAGGGTCCGGGGAGACCGGATATAGTGAATGCAGGGTCCGGGGAGACCGGATATAGAGAATGCAGGGTCCGGGGAGATCAGATATAGTGAATGCAGGGTCCGGGGAGACCGGATATAGAGAATGCAGGGTCCGGGGTTTAGTAACACTTTAATGTGGACTCTGATGTATAGTGGGCTATGATGGGGACCTTGATATAAAGGGATCTCTGATGAGGACCCTGATGTAAGGGGCTCTCTGATGGGGATCCTAATGTAAGGGGGTCACTGATGGGGACCCTGATGTAAGGGGGTCTCTGATGAGGACCCTGATGTAAGGGGGTCTCTGATGAGGACCCTGATGTAAGGGGGTCTCTGATGGGGACCCTGATGTAAAGGGATCTCTGATGAGGACCCTGATATAAGTGGGTCTCTGATGGGGATCATAATGTAAGGGGATCTCTGATGAGGACCCTGATGTAAGGGGGTCTCTGATGGAGATCCTAATGTAAGGGGGTCTCTGATGAGGACCTTGATGTAAAGGGATCTCTGATGAGGACCCTGATGTAAGGATGTCTCTGATGAGGACCCTGATGTAAGGATGTCTCTGATGAGGACCCTGATGTAAGGGGGTCTCTGATGAGGACCCTGATGTAAGGGGGTCTCTAAAGAGGACCCTGATGTAAAGGGATCTCTGATGAGGACCCTGATGTAAAGGGATCTCTGATGAGGACCCTGATGTAAGGGGGTCTCTGATGAGGACCCTGATGTAAGGGGGTCTCTGATGAGGACCCTGATGTAAGGGGGTCTCTGATGAGGACCCTGATGTAAGGGGGTCTCTGATGAGGACCCCGATGTAAGGGGGTCTCTGACGGGGGACAGACACTGATGTGAGCGGGGACTCATAAGGTGGATGCTGTTGTAAGGAGAGCCTTGATGGGGACCCTGATGTGAGGGGGGGCTGTGATGTGAAGGGTGGGGGGGGACGGGACTCCTAAGGTGAACTCTGATGTAAGCAGGGCTGTGATGAGGACCCGGATGCAAGTGGGGGCTTCCAAAAGGATCCAAGTAAAACGTCTTCATTTATTTATTATTCATTGATTTATAATATTGGTTAAAATGGTTTGTCTCAGCCCTCTAACAGCCACTTTTGCTGGACAGCTTGGTCTCTTAAAGGAAGTTTAACACGAACAGACCAGATCACCAATTAAAAATAAAGGGAAAAGGGCCTAAAAAATGAAAACTACTGCAGCCACCACATCTAAGAACTGGTACATTGCAATATATGACATTTTTATGGGTTTAGATGGATTTTAACTATCCATCAAAATAAAATCATCAGTAAACCTAACGTCAGGTTATGTGTGATTTTTATATTTTTATTGTGAGTGGCAGCATTGCCAGCAAACGGAAGGTCATTGTGTACAAATCCGCTTAAGTGGAAAAGGGCTCGCCGCTGGAATTATCTGCGTTGTGTATATATAATGGGTAGTATGTTGCCTGTGTAGTAACAGCATATTGGCCCCCTGTGAATTACCGCTGCACCATGAGAAAGGAAAATGACCTCTGTGTATTTTTTTTTATTACAAGCGCTGAATCATTTTTTAATTTTTTTCTATTTGCTTTTTTTTCAATCTTGTGCGTTTTAAATCCTTTCTTATCTCAGTGTTACATATGGCAGTTTTGTTGCCGGACGTATGCAGAAAATCCTCTTCATCTTTAAGAGATGGTAAGATAGTATAGGTGGAGGATACTGCAGTGCCCTCCTATAGAATGATGAGCGGGGATGGACAAATGAAAATGGAATTCAGGAGCCAGTCTGTGCAATCCAGGAGCCGCTGCATACTTATTAGGAGCCAGATCTTTTGACAACTAGAGGAATTCTCAGAAGATAGGTGTCAGCTGTACTTTTTAAGGATCATTGGCTACCTGACTGCTGGGATTTGTCCAGCTCTGTCTAGGAGTACTGATTAAAGTTTTACTAAACCCACATCAGTAAAATCAGTCTGTATATGCAGTAAAGCATGCTTGTTATAATCACTCTGGAACCTAACGGGTTAATCCTCCGAATTTGTGTAAAAAGACTGATCCTGTCTTCTCTGATCCTCCCCTTCTTCTATTGTCCCCAATTCATCTGCGCATAGTAGAGCACTCTAGGAGTCACTCTGCACATGCTCAGTTTAGTGTGTATAGATCAGACCAAAATGAGGGGGGAGAAAAGAGGGACAGAGGGACCTTGTACCAAATCAGGGACAGTCCCTTGGAATCAGGGACAGATGGGAGGTATGTATTGCTAGAGAGGTTTTTTTTTTGAGAGTTTTTTTTTTTTTCCTTTGGGAGAGTACATGTGATCAGCATAGGGCCAATCAGCACTGTCCAGACAGAGGATAAGTGGTCATGCAGCCTCATAGGACAGTCAGAGCAGAATGAAATCAAGCTTTGACCAGTGCTCAGCCAGTCACTGATAGAAGTCACAAGACTGCTATATACTGCTGATGAGAAAAGGTATTTAGCAGTTTATATTTACTAAAATAATTGCATTTCCATGTTGTGTGTACTGTGGTAGACCAGATATAGTGAATGCAGGGTCCGGGGAGACCGGATATAGTGAATGCAGGGTCCGGGGAGACCAGATATAGTGAATGCAGGGTCCTGGGAGACCGGATATAGTGAATGCAGGGTCCGGGGAGACCGGATATAGTGAATGCAGGGTCCGGGGAGACCGGATATAGTGAATGCAGGGTCCGGGGAGACCAGATATAGTGAATGCAGGGTCCGGGGAGACCGGATATAGTGAATGCAGGGTCCGGGGAGACCGGATATAGTGAATGCAGGGTCCGGGGAGACCGGATATAGTGAATGCAGGGTCCGGGGAGACCGGATATAGTGAATGCAGTGTCCGGGGAGACCGGATATAGTGAATGCAGGGTCCGGGGAGACCAGATATAGTGAATGCAGGGTCCGGGGAGACCGGATATAGTGAATGCAGGGTCCTGGGTTTAGTAACACTTTAATATCTTGTTAAACGGAAACTCCACTTTCAAGAGAAAAAATGTAGCAAATTAAAATAAAAAATATTATATACAATTGTACACGAGCCATATTGTATTTCAATGTTATAAAAATGACCTTTCCTTTTCAATCTGCAGTACTGTAATGTTCTGTAAAATGTAATGCAATATGGCGACCTGGAGGCGTTCCATACACCAGTGGTGTGCAGGTGCCTCTAGAACGGTCATTTCCTGCTTGTGTGATTTGCTCACAGATTTTCCCAGAAGTCTGCACTAAGATACAGGTCTGATTTTAGACAGCACCAAGACTTTTAGGCATGGAATGAACAAGTTGGCGATATATTGCAACATCGATCTTTTTCCATTTTTCGGGAATGATCTCTGTTAGAATCTGGATGCTGGATGGAGAGTGATGCTTAACTTGTCTCTTCAGAATTCCTCATAGGTGTTTGATTGGGTTCAGATCAGGAGACATACTTGGCCTCTGAATCACTTTCTCCCTGTTCCTCTTCAGAAATGCAACAGTGGCCATAGATGTGTGTTTCGGATCATTGTCATGTTAGAACGATGACCAAGGGCACAGAGTGATGATAGCATCTTTTCTTTCAATATAGAGCAGTACATCTGTGAATTCATGATGCCATCAATGAAATGCAGCTCCCCGACACCAGCAGCACTCATGCAGCCCCACAGAAGGACACTGCCACCACCATGTTTCACTGTAGGCACCATGCATTTTTCTTTGTACTCCTCACCTTTGCGAGGCCATACAATTTTGAAGTCATCAGTTCCAAAAACATTTATCTTGGTCTTATCATTCCAGAGTAAAAAGTTCCAGTAGTCTTCTTCTTTTTCAGCATGGGCCCTGGAAAATTCTAGGCAGGCTTTTTTTGTGCATGGGCTTTAGGAGATGCTTTCTTTGTGGATGACACCCATACATGCCATTCCTCTGCAGTGTACACCATAGTGTGTCACAGGAAACAATCACCCCAGTTTGGTTTTCTAGTTCTTCAGCTAACTGCAGTGAACTTGCATGACCATTTCTTCAACCCTTTTCATCAGAAGACGCTCCTGTCGAGAGACGGCCTGGACATCTCTGTGAGAAGGTTGCAGTTCCATCTTTGTTAAATTTTTGTATCACTTTTGCTACAGTATTCTGACTGATAAGTAAAGCTTTGCTGATCTTCTTGTAACCTTCACCTTTCTTGTGTAAAGAAATTATTTTCTTTCTCAGGCCTTGTGACATTTCTCTTCCATGTGGTGCCATTGCTGACAGCATGAAATGGGAGGGGTTTTCTTTAAGTAATGCCCTTTTATAATCAGATGTCTGCTGGACACCTGTTTAATGAATAATTAGACTCACCTATAGTTGAATTCTTTATAATTAGGATTTTGTTGTCTAAAATTTAGCTTTGCTCCTAAGATTTTCATTGGGGTGTATTCATTTTTTGCAACAGTGTCTGGAATGAATTTGTTAGGGATAAATACTTTTTTGTGCGCGCAAGGTAACAAATCTTGTTTGCAATCAATGGCCGGCATTTGTGGGAGTATTTTGTAGTATAGTGTCCCATAGAAAATGTTGATTCTGAAAGGAAAGTACAGGCGTACTTCAGTTTACGAACGTCTCGGTTAATGTGATTTTCGGTTTACGAAGGAAAATCCATTGAAAATAATGCCTCGGTTTACGGATTTTTTTCGCAATACGAACGGATTAATTGGTTTTTAATGCATTTACAAATTTTTTTTTTTAATTATGTCCCTGTACAATAATATGCCTTTAAAGTGTACTTTATAAAGAGTTTTGCACAGATAAAACTTTTTTTGACTTTTTTTCTGACCTCCAGAACGGATTAATTGGTTTTCAATGCATTTAAGAAATTTTTCTAATCATGTCCCTTTATGCCTTTAAAAGTACACATTATAAAGCGTTTTGAACAGATAAAACTTTTTTTGACTTTTTTCTGACCTCCGGAACGGATAAATTGGTTTTCAGTGCATTTAGGAATTAATTTTTAATCACGTCCCTGTACAGTACTTATGCCTTTAAAGTGCACTTTATAAAGCGATTTAACAGATAAATTACTCTTTTTTTTTTTTTTTTACTTTTTTTTGACCTCTGGAACGGATTAATTGGTTTTCAATGCATTCCTATGGGAAACCGCATTTCGGTTTATGAATTTTTCACAATACGAAAAGTCCTGCAGAACGAACTAAATTCATAAACCGAGGTACGCCTGTAAAGATTTTCTGACAAATCTGTTGAGGTGTACTCATTTATGATGAGCTCTATATATATATATATAAAATGTAGATTCATGCATGACGATTTTCTAGACCTTTTCTATGGCTAGCATAGATCTCCCAGCGCTGTCCTGGGAAGCCACGCATTCTCTTTTATGGCAGGCTGTACATGGCTGTAAACACTGGTGCGTCTTTGCATCAGCTTTTACCCATGCATTTGCATCTATTATATTTCCTGAATTTGAAACTTGCACAGAAAATATATCGGATGCTCATAGAGTAGGAAAATCTGTTGCAAAGAAACCTTGGTGTCTACAAGAGTATGGCTGTATGTGGCTCGCTGGGCACGGGAAAGCTCTGGGAAATTTTCACTAGGTGTGGAAAATACCTATAAAACCTTCATGTACATGAACCCCAATATACTTTTTTTTTTTGAAAGGCATGTGGTGTCAGGGAACAAGAGCATTGAGTCTGAGCTCAAAGTAGAACTTTATACAGATATGAAATACATAAATTAATACGTCTCTGTGTCCATTAATACATTATTAAATTTATTTTTTTAAATGCAGCAATGTAAATACCTGAAATGGGTGTCATATTTGTGCATTTCCTGTGCAGCAGAGCTCAGACTGGGGGAGGGAGACACAGCACATGGAGACAATCAGTTCATGTGCTGACTGTGATCATGCTGATAGGATGAGAGAGCAGAGTGACAGGGAGGATGAACTCATCATTGGGCAGCTTCAACTTTACCGTCCAATCACAGACTTGAGAAAGACAATGGCAGCCTGGGCTCAGAGGACATTGGTTGAATGATGCTGACTGCCATTCAACCTGGAAGGCTGAGGATTATTGGCCGATAAGTAGTACTGTGGGGGATTGCTCAGGATAAATGGTGAATTTTGCAACAAAAGCTGTTTTTTTTTTTTTTTTTTTTTTTTTGAAAGGCGAACGGTCCTTTGACAGTACTGATGTATGAACACGCTGGATGTTCCTGGCAGGAAGTTCATGTGCAAGAAAACAGGGTGTATTGTCCATGTAGTGCGTATACATGCATAAAAATTCTTCTAGCTCCCAGAATGCCAAGTGATACAATCTACTATTTAGGGGGAGATGTGATTTACATGCGTGCTTGCATGTATGCATGTAAAATACTGACCAATAGTGCAGTTTTCTTTTTTCTTTCTTTCTTTCTTTCCTTAGTGATCGAAATATGGCGCTTGTTTACTAATATTTACGTATAGGCCCATTGAAAGCTACAGTGGTTATAGAAAAGAATCGCCTCCCTTTTTACAATAATCACATTTTGTTGAGATGAAGACAGACACAGTTTTTGTTTTATCCAGCTATATTTACTCAGTGCAACTTATAACATCCAAGTAAAAGCTATAACAACATATCAGAAAAAATAAAAAAAGTTAAACTGAATCACTGAGCCTGGGTTCACAATATGCAGTGCGGTACGCCGCATATAATTTTTCCCAGGAATCGCACTGCATTCCTGTACGAATTACATTCAAATGTCTGGGTGGTGCAATTTAAGCCATACACTTTGTATGGCTCAAATCTCATCGCATCCACACCAAAAAGGTGCGGGACCCTTCTTTAATCCGCGCCTGATTTTCTGACAATCACGTTTTACCATCTGTTTCGGGGTGTCATTATTTTATCATTGACACCCGCAGCAGATTGCATGAACACGCGGCGATTGCCAGAAATCGCATCACATGGGTGAGAACACCCATGTGTTGCGATTCAGGTGCTAATTTAAAAAAGGGTCCATGTGGCGTGCATTTGCAACATGTTTCCCAAACGTGTGGCAAAATATGCTTTGTTGCTTGCGCATTTCAGAAGAGCCAAGTGTGAATGGAGACTGTGGGTGATTCGGTTCACACCTGAAACACACAAAGGAACACATGCTGCGTTCCCCTGCAATTCCTGCACAGAGAAATTTTACAGCCCTATCATTTGAGTGGGCTGCAAATTGCACTGGAATGCAGGAAAAGTAGTACAGGCACTAATTTTAAAAAAACGCACTGCGCCAAATTGTATGGTGTGATTTGGTATCCACAAATGCACTGCATTTGAGATCTGCCTGTGGGGTGTAACATCACGTTGCCACCCGCAACTGATGTCAAGGGCAGTGCATTCGAGTACAGCGCGGGAAACCTGCACGGAAAACAAGTTTCCCGCACCCCGCTCTGGTGTGAACTGACCCTAAGGCATGACTGCAGTAAAAACAAGTTATTTTTCTTTCATTTTTAAAGGTTTAAATATTCGGAAATCTAGAGAATCCAGTTTACAGGGGAATAAGTGCTGTCTAATGGGGATGTCGTCTACGTATCTCATACACAGCTGTATTGTGTACTGGTTACTTATGTATGTAGGATGTTTACTGCTGTCTGCCACTTTGTTTTGTTTGCAGGGAAAGCTGTTTTCCGTGCCATTACCCAGAACCCCTTGCAGCATTGGATGCCCTCTCTGCTGTTTGATCAGTAGGCAGTAAATGTGAATGCACTAATAATGCTCATTAAATTGGCTCTGTGGTTTTCATGCTCTACTTGCCTTGTTACAGTCACCACGGTTGCGCTGGGCATTACTCATACGCTGGCCGTTTACCACCCTAAAGGGGTAATTATTTCCTGATGGCATACAAGCGGTCATCAAGAAGTAGTAGTCGAGGTTTAATTGTGAATACCAGCATGGGACTCTCTAAATTCTTTAAAGAGTAGTTTAACCACTTTCCCTCCGAAAAATTTACCCCCCTTTCTGACCAGGCCATTTTTTTGCTGTACGGCAAAGCGCTACTTTAACTGACAATTGCGCAGTCATGTAACACTGTACACAGATGAAATGTTATTTTTTGTTACACAAATAACGCTTTCTTTTGGGGGTACTTGATCACCACTAGGTTTTTTTTATATTTTGCAGTATAAACAAAAAAAGACGACATTTTAAGGACAACAAAATATATTTTTTACTTTTTGCTATAAAACATATCCAATTAAAAATTTACTTTCTCCATAAATTTAGGCCAAAATGTATTCTGCTACATGTCTTCCCAATACGCATATATGAATTGGTTTGCGTAAAAGTTATGGCGTCTACAAATGACGGTATATACTAGTTTTTATACTAATAATGGCGCAGATCAGTAAATTATAGCGGGAGTATGATAGCACAGCGGGCATTCTGACACTGACATCCCCAGTGACACTAAGACAGCGATTAGTACTAATAAAATACACTGACACTGTACTAATGACATGGGCAGGAAGGGGTTAACATCTGGGGGCGATCAAAGGGTTAACAGTGTGCTATTTTACTATGTAGACATGCTGCTTTATAGTGTATTGTATCAAAGGGGTAACTGTGTACCTAACCTATGTGGAATGTGTGGAATATGTGCTGTTTTACTAAGGGATGTGACTGTTTCTGTCTTCTATAAGTGGAGGCCATTTACATACCTCCTAAAGCTTGGCTGAGAATCTACCAAAGATGGCATCAACTTATCCTGCCTTGTCACTAGGACGTTGCTAAGACACTCCTAGCTGATGTAAAACCCTTTGCATGCATTCTCTCTCCCATCATAGTAGCTCTGAGCTCAGCGATGCTGCAGCGAAGGAGGTAGTGAACCACACATGTGCGGGGGTTTAAGAGCTCGCTCCTCTGATGGTGGGGGAAGCAGTAACGGCTGGGAGTGTCTTAGCAACGTCCTAGCAACAGGGCAGGAAGGGATGATGCCATCTCTGGGCATTTTTGACCCAGGCCTTGGGAGGTATGTAAGTGACCAACAAGTATAGCAAGGGCATTATCCAACTTTAGTCAAAGCTGCGTAGTTTGTGTTTATCTACAGGTGCCCCTTACCTACATAGGTAGTTTTGTTGGTACAGGTGAAGTTCAAGAGAAACTTTATTCACTTTTTTTTTTTAATCCTATTCTGCCATCCTCCTCCCTTGGGATGATTTTAGGTATCTTCCAAACCCATCTCCTGCTGAACTCTCATCCTTTCTTACTCTAGAGAGCGAAGGGCCAAGTTATTCCTGTCTTGAAGCTGCTGGAAACAAAGAGGCAGGCTGCGTGGTGGGAATAACCCGGTCTGTAAAAATAAAAATGCGAGTTTGGTTGCAGATGAGTTTGGATGAAGCCTGAGCTTATCTCTGTTCCATTGGGAGCTGGTTGTCTCTCCCCGGTTCTTGTAGTCACCCCTTCAATGACGTGTCATCACGGGGCCGGCTGCAAGAACCAGGAAGGGACAGCCGGCTCCTTAATGGTGTGCTATGGCGCTGGCACATGTTCTGTATTGCCATGAAGCCTTCTAGGATGGGTGAAGCCAAGTATTCCAGGAGGCTGGGGGTATATCATTCCCACCTATGAAAATGCTGGTCTGACTCAAAAGAAGGCATTTACAAAAATGTATGTATACATGTATATGTGTAATATAAATATATATATATATATATATATGCGATATATAAGGCAGAGGGAAGAAGTAATATTATGGAAAGTGTAAAAAAGTGGGTGAAGGTCCTCTTTAACACAGAACTATACTCACCTCTACTCCATCTTCAGTGCCTTGTGGCTGCTGATATGTTCTACTGGTCTGCTGGGTTCCAATCTTTGGCTATCTTGATTGGCCAGGTTGTGACAATCTCATTCCTGGCATGAATTCACTCATCCCTACAGATGCCAAAATTGCACACTGAGCTGCACATGCACATGCTGAACAATCAGAAGTCCTGTATGTCTCTTCTGCAATAAAGCTGAATTCCAGGGATTCAGCAACTTTGCCGAAAAGTGAAACCACACTGTGAGTCACGTTCAATTCGGTGCATGTCACCTCTTGGACTTATCTCTATTACATGTATGTGACAGGTTTATTGCTCCCCAGCGGGGTCACTGCAAGGCTGTGAGAGGAGAGAAGCATACAAAGCAGCTATGCCCACTCCTTCTCTCTGCTGCCCATTCACAGAAGCCTTTGTGCTTTGTGAACAAGTTCACATAATACAAAGGCTTCTGTGAATGGGCAGAAGGAGGGGAGGGGCAGACATAGCATTTCCAGCAACTCTGCTCTTGATGGAACTGAGACCCACAGTCAGCAGCATTGAAGCTCTGGAAGTTATTTTCCTGGGGAACAATAAACTTATGAGATGTGAATAAAACCGATAAGTCTAGGTGGCAGGCACCTAGATGGACTTGACTCATGGTATGCCTGCAGTGTTTACAAAGTGGCTAAATTCCATGAATTCAGCTTTAAAAATCTTGCCTGTTTGCACCTTTTGAGTAAAGTTCCACTTTAAGGATCAGGTTCTGTCTCCCATAACATGTATGCTCGCCTGCTGTACAGATTTGAGGCGGTTAGACATGGAAATGTTTGCTAGGTGGTGTTCAGAGGTGCTGAATGACGGTGAAGCCGTCCCCACCCAACTCTTCCACAGGCTACCCTTCTAATGTAGCCATGGCCACCTGCAAACAATGCAAAGACCAAAATTGTAGACATCTAGGATCTGTTGTTGTCCTCCTCAGCATTGTGTTTATCACTGAATGACAGGTGCACTTTAATAGAATGTATAAGCTACTACAGGAACCTACAGCTTGTTCCTCATATCTTTTTGTTTTTCCTCCGATTATCCTTCATGCTTGACAGAACACTTGTCTCAGATGTTTTTGTGCGTGACGCTTGGCGTTGTGTGTTTGCCCTTGGCTGCCTTTTGTTTGGCCACATGTACGTACAATCTAATTGTGCACGCCCTGCACGGGTCTCTACCTCGGGTTACAGTAATGAGCTGGAGGCATGTGTCAGTTGTGCTGTAACCTTTCCTGCGTCGGAATGCACCGCGCGTTAACAATGTATGTATTATTATGTAATGCCTGTCACGCCTGCTGAGGTCTGTGGTTGAAGGAAATCTATACTGAGAAAATACATCGGCTGTTGTTGCTGAAAATTCTATTGTTATTCAGGATTTAAAAAGCGGCAACAGTTGCCGCTGCGCTTTACAATTTAAAGGGAGACAGTAGAATAGAAGTTAAAAAAATAATTGAAAAGTTAAAGTGATACCAAACCCCGGACCCTGCATTCACTATATCTGGTTTCCCTGGACCCTGCATTCACTAAAGCTGGTCTCCCTGGACCCTGCATTCACTAAAGCTGGTCTCCCTGGACCCTGCATTCACTAAAGCTGGTCTCCCTGAACCCTGCATTCACTATATCTGGTCTCCCCGGACCCTCCATTCACTATATCTGGTCTCCCTGAACCCTGCATTCACTATATCTGGTCTCCCCGGACCCTCCATTCACTATATCTGGTCTCCCTGAACCCTGCATTCACTATATCTGGTCTCCCCGGACCCTGCATTCACTATATCTGGTCTCCCCGGACCCTGCATTCACTATATCCGGTCTCCCCGGACCCTGCATTCACTATATCCGGTCTCCCCGGACCCTGCATTCACTATATCCGGTCTCCCCGAACCCTGCATTCACTATATCCGGTCTCCCCGGACCCTGCATTCACTATATCCGGTCTCCCCGGACCCTGCATTCACTATATCCGGTCTCCCCGGACCCTGCATTCACTATATCCGGTCTCCCCGGACCCTGCATTCACTATATCCGGTCTCCCCGGACCCTGCATTCACTATATCCGGTCTCCCCGGACCCTGCATTCACTATATCCGGTCTCCCCGGACCCTGCATTCACTATATCCGGTCTCCCCGGACCCTGCATTCACTATATCCGGTCTCCCCGGACCCTGCATTCACTATATCCGGTCTCCCCGGACCCTGCATTCACTATATCCGGTCTCCCCGGACCCTGCATTCACTATATCCGGTCTCCCCGGACCCTGCATTCACTATATCCGGTCTCCCCGGACCCTGCATTCACTATATCCGGTCTCCCCGGACCCTGCATTCACTATATCCGGTCTCCCCGGACCCTGCATTCACTATATCCGGTCTCCCCGGACCCTGCATTCACTATATCCGGTCTCCCCGGACCCTGCATTCACTATATCCGGTCTCCCCGGACCCTGCATTCACTATATCCGGTCTCCCCGGACCCTGCATTCACTATATCCGGTCTCCCCGGACCCTGCATTCACTATATCCGGTCTCCCCGGACCCTGCATTCACTATATCCGGTCTCCCCGGACCCTGCATTCACTATATCCGGTCTCCCCGGACCCTGCATTCACTATATCCGGTCTCCCCGGACCCTGCATTCACTATATCCGGTCTCCCCGGACCCTGCATTCACTATATCCGGTCTCCCCGGACCCTGCATTCACTATATCCGGTCTCCCCGGACCCTGCATTCACTATATCCGGTCTCCCCGGACCCTGCATTCACTATATCCGGTCTCCCCGGACCCTGCATTCACTATATCCGGTCTCCCCGGACCCTGCATTCACTATATCCGGTCTCCCCGGACCCTGCATTCACTATATCCGGTCTCCCCGGACCCTGCATTCACTATATCCGGTCTCCCCGGACCCTGCATTCACTATATCCGGTCTCCCCGGACCCTGCATTCACTATATCCGGTCTCCCCGGACCCTGCATTCACTATATCCGGTCTCCCCGGACCCTGCATTCACTATATCCGGTCTCCCCGGACCCTGCATTCACTATATCCGGTCTCCCCGGACCCTGCATTCACTATATCCGGTCTCCCCGGACCCTGCATCCACTATATCCGGTCTCCCCGGACCCTGCATTCACTATATCTGGTCTCCCCGGACCCTGCATTCACTATATCTGGTCTCCCCGGACCCTGCATTCACTATATCTGGTCTCCCCGGACCCTGCATTCACTATATCTGGTCTCCCCGGACCCTGCATTCACTATATCTGATCTCCCCGGACCCTGCATTCACTATATCTGATCTCCCCGGATCCTGCATTCACTATATTTGCTCTCTCTGGACCCTGCATTCACTATATCTGATCTCCCCGGACCCTGCATTCACTATATCTGATCTCCCCGGACCCTGCATCCACTATATCCGCTCTCCCCGGACCCTGCATCCACTATATCCGCTCTCCCCGGACCCTGCATCCACTATATCCGCTCTCCCCGGACCCTGCATTCACGAGATCTGATCTCCCACAGTACACACAACATGGAAATGCAATTATTTTAGCAAATGTAAACTGCTAAATACCTTTTCTCATCAGCAGTTAGAGCAGTCTTGTGACTTCTATCAGTGTCCAGCCCAGCACTAGCTAAAGCTTGTAGGAGGAGTTTTCTTTCTCCTCTAGAAGGATGCAAAACCCCTGACCTCTGTCTGACCAGTGCTGATTGGCCCTGTGCTGATCACATGCATTCTCCCAAGAAAAAAAATAAAATCTCTCTAGCAAAACACACCAAACTGAGTATGTGCAAATGCCTAAGATTCAGTCTGTCTTATCAGGAGATAAGAGGCAGTCTCTTTAAAAGGGGAGGAACAGAGAATAAAGGATCAAACAACCTTTTTACACAATGCACTGGATTAACCCCTTAGGTTCCACAGTGAGTATAACAAGCATGCTGTACTGCATATACAGACTGATTTTACTGTTGTGGGTTTAGTAACACTTTAAAGCTTGTAGGAGGAGTTTTCTTTCTGCTCTAGGAGGATGTGAAACCCCCTGACCCTCTGTCTGGACAGTGCTGATTGGCCCTGTGCTGATCACATGCACTCTCCCAAGAAAAAAATAACCTCTCTAGCAATGCACACCAAACTGAGCATGTGCATGTGACTACGGATTCAGTCTGTATCAGGTGGTCATTTCAACAGGAGGAGGGGCAGAGAAGACAGGATCAAACAGCCTTTTTACACAATGCAGAGGATTTTACCCCTTAGGTTCCACAGTGAGTATAACAAGCATGCTTTACTGCATATACAGACCAGGGGCGGACTGACAACTCATGGGGCCCCCAGGCAATAGGGGATCATGGGGCCCCTATGGCCTTCCCAAACTCAAAAAAGCCTATGAAAAAGGTACCAGGGGCATCTCATGGGGCCCCCTACTGACCCCGGGCCCTCGGTCAGTGCCCGAGTTTCCAAATAGTCAGTCCACCCCTGATACAGACTGATTGTACTGTTGTGGGTTTAGTAACATGTTTTAAAAATAATTTAAAGCAAGAGGATTAAGAGGGCCCTGCTTGTTAGAGTTTACAATCTAAAAGGGAGGGACAAGCTATAGGAAAGGTAATAATTATGTGGGGATGAGCTGATGCAAAAACACAAACAAAAGAAGGTGCACCAGCTTAGTCCATTATCCCATAAAACATGTATTAGTAATCTGCATTAAAAGTACTCACAATCCATGTGGTAATGACCACATATCAAGCTACTGACACATACCATGGTAGTTCATTGAACTCAGTGTACTTTAGCGCTAAGGAGAACTCCAACCGGATCCAAACTGGCTGAACCCTCTTCTTCAGAGTCAAATAAATGTTGTATGGGATAATGCACTAGGCTGGTGCACCTTCTTTTGTTTGTGTATTTGCAGTTGCCAGTTGGGGCAACCCCTGTCCTTGGGAGGACAGCAAGGTCTGAAGTGTCCCTGTGCCGCCTAGCGGTACTTATAAAGAATCGTTACTAGACCACCACTAGTTTAGTTGTTGTTGGGTTCTGACAGGCTTCCATGAAGAGATGAGTTTTCAGGGATTGTCTAAGAGTGGAGAGAGAAGGAGACAGACAGACAGACAGACTAGGGTAGGGAGTTCCAGAGGATGGGAGAGGTTTTGGAGATGTTCTGGAGACAAGCATGGGAAGAGGTGGTGAGGGAGCTAGAGAGCACAAAGTAATGGGAGGAACAGAGAAGACCATTTCGGTGGTGTTTTGGGATGAAACTGGTGAAGTAAATTTGGGCGATCTGTAGATGGCTCTGTATGTTGTTGGGATTTTGAATTCTATACATTGGGCAATAAGAAGCCATTGGAGGGATTTGCTGAGAGGGGTGGAGGACTCTGAGTGGTTGGTAAGGTGGATGTGTTTGGCAGCAGCATTCATCATAGACTGAAGGGGGATAACATGTGTAGAGGTAGGCCAACTGGGTGGGAGTTGCCATAGTCGAGTTGAGAGATAACAAGGGAATACGTAGCTTGGTGGTGTCATTGATTAAGAAGGGGCTTATTTTGGAAATGCGATGGAGTTGAAAGCAACAAGATTTGGACAGTGATTGGATGTGGAGCTGCAAGTAAAAGTTAGAGTCCAGGATTACACCTAGCACCCAAGTATACAGGGAGGGAAGGATGGTTGTGCTATTGATCTCAATGGAAAAGTCAGAAGGAGAAACGTGGTGGAGAGTTGAAAAGATTGAGTGTTAGGAAGTGGTTTAACATCCATCACCATGTCTCAAATTAGTGATGGGTGAGCTGAGGAGTGGAGAGACTGACTTGGGTGTCATCAGAATAGAGCTGGTACTGGATATCATGGGAGGTTGTCAGTTGACCAAGGTAGGAAGTATAGATAGAGAATAGAAGGGTCAAAGGACATAGCCTTGGGGGACCCCTATGGGGGGATGAAAGGTGAGACAGAAGGAGCACTTAGATAGGACGGAGGACCTGAAAAGAGCAGAGTCCTGGCCATGGGAGTAAAGTTCAGCTGTCATACTGATCTGAAGCCTTCAATACTTTGAGGCACTAGCCTGGAAAAAGGCAGAGATTATTCATTCAGCTAGTAATGGATGAGGATCCTGAAGGGGTGAGCTAGATAGATTTTGGTGTCATGAGAATAGGGGCCTGGTATGGATTGGGAGGGACCCCACTCAGTTTTTACACACACACACACACACACACACACACACACACACACACACACTTACTTTGTTTATATTCAGCTGATGACCCATTGGTTGTCAAGGATTCTGTGACTGCCCACTCCTTAATAACCATGTTGATTACTGGTTGTTAAGGACGCTGTCAGCCTCCTGCTCCTTGACAACCAGGTAAAGTCACGCAAAATGCACAAAAAACGAATCAACAATGGGTGTGAAAAAAAACACAAAATGCTTCTGGAAAATGCATCTACTGCAATTTTCATGAATGTGAACCTAGCCTTGGGTAGGAGGAGAACCAGGAAAGAGCAGGACCTTGGCCAAGGGAGTGAAATCCAGTTGTCATACTGATCAAAAGCAATACTTGGAGGCACTGCCTTGTTACAAGCTTACTTTTCAGTGCAAGTTTCTTTGAAAAAGAAAAGTAGAAAGTAATATGGAACTTCAGGAAATAATATAATCTGTCCTTTTGTGTCTTTAAAAATGCTCCAACATGTGATAGGGGCTTGGCCTGTTTTACTTTAAAACCACAATTCATGTTACACCCATATTTAGGATCTGTGAATGGGAAGACTACAAGGTCCATCTGCCACCACAGCACAAGAAATCGCAGACCACGTTGGAGCTCAAGAGCAGTGACGTCACTACACTAAACCATTGTTTTCTTCTTCCAGCCCTGTAATGCTAGGTCCAACAATAAATAACTGGCAAAGGTTCTAGCATTCCCCTACTTGACTCAAAGCGCTTTATCTGCTGTTGGGGTAGATTGGAGGGGAGGGAGCCATCTTGGGCACACTCAGTAGACTGTCATACTAGGGACAATTTTAATCAAGAATGAATTAACCTACCAGCATGTTTTTGGAGTGTGGGAGGAGACTGATGTTCCTGGCGAAAACCCCATAAATGAATACGCAAACTCCATGCAGATGGGGTCCTGACCGGGACTTTAACTGAGGACCCCAGTTCTGCAGCGCAGAGGTGCTTAGCTTGTCCGTGTTGCTATTCGAGAGATTTCCTCTCACTTCCTGTACTAGTGTCAATCGTTTCAGTAGACAGGAAGTGAAGTCCTCTTTCTCCGACGGCAATAAAACATGTCCGGGGTGCTAATCCTTCCCCACTGTCTATAGATACACTTTTATACCGCACAGGGTTCAGACAGACGTTGCGACTTTTGTTATGTCTATTTTTTTTCTTTTCGCCATCAGCGTCCTCGGGATAAAAATAAGCGTGTGACTCACATTCAAACATCATTCCATTTTTTAATTTTTTTTAGCGCTCAGAATGAAATCAATCACAATTAATAGAGCTGTGGGGAGGGGGGGGTAGTGAGACAAACAAACCAGCAGATGTAGGCTGAGGCCTGACGTGACCCTTCTATTACACCCCCGCTATCAGATTTGTGTTGGCAGCGTCTACGCTCGCAGCCTGGGAAGCGAGACTCTTGTTTGTACGCTGTGTGTAATAAGCACGTCTTTTAGGTTTATTATTAAGCCGACAAAGACGAGGAAACTTGGACCGAAATCAGAACTGCGGCGGAGCGCCTGCCATCCTGCTGTGTTAGACATAGAACACGGATTATTGTTGTACACGTTATTTGCGATCCGTTGTATAAATATTGCGCACCGTGTTTTCTGGGCAGGGCTTATAACGCCATCAAGAATCCCGCTCCCCCTTGTGAACATGCCGGGCAGCACAGTGACCTAGTGGTTGGCGCCATGATCCTGGGGGCTTTAGGCCTTGATCATGCTAACCAGTGTGTCCAAGCGTGCGCACGTTTTTTAGGGTGGCCCCTTAATGTCAGTGGGCTGGCCTGTGCGTGAGAAATATGCAAAAAAGGTGCTGGCACGATTTTCTTAAAATTGTGCTGCACCAAAAATATATATGATTTGCATTTCTGGGTAGGGAGTGCATGCATCACCCTACCTGCGCTGTCATTGGTGGCTTGGGATGTCAATCATTGGGTCCTGGACGAAGATGAACAGCTGGCGATCGTCGGGGAAAGCTGACAGGGGAGAGGCCTGTGTGTAAACAACACAGGTCTCTCTCCTGCCAAAAAGGACATGCTGCTTTGTATTTCTCTGCACAGTATGTCTCCCAAGTAAAACACACATAGCGCACAGTTAACCCCTTGATGACCCCAGATGTTAACCCCTTCCTGCCCAGTGTCATTAGTACAGTGGATACAAATGGAGAAACAGAAAAAGGGCGCACCGACCTAGTGCATTGTCGTTTAAAATAATTTATTAAAGAAACAAAAATAGGTATCATACTCACAATGGACATAATAACACAGGCATGTCAAACTGAACAAGATGTATGATCCAAACAACATCTGAGTCCATACGATGGAACCCTGGATGACCAACTGGCTAACGCGTTTCGATGACACAACCTCTTCCTCAGAGCCCTGAGGAAGAGGTTGTGTCCTCGAAACGCGTTAGCCAGGGTTCCATCGTATGGACTCAGATGTTGTTTGGATCATACATCTTGTTCAGTTTGACATGCCTGTGTTATGTCCATTGTGAGTATGATGCCTATTTTTGTTTCTTTAATAAATTATTTTAAATGATAATGCACTAGGTCGGTGTGCCCTTTTTCTGTTTCTCCATTTGTATCCAGTGTATTCGGACACCCCGGTCTGTTGAGGGCAGCAAGCAGTGCATATTCCAGAAAATTCCAGAACATTCCTATTGGGTCTACTGAGTCCTTTCCTAGTGCAGGAGTAAAGTGTTTGTCATTAGTACAGTGTCAGTGCTTTTTATTAGTGCTAATCACTGTATTAGTGTCACTGGGATGTCAGTCCCCCCCCAGTGTCAGAATGTCCGCCACAGTACCGCTATGTCGCTGATCGCCACCATTACTAGTATAAAAAAATACAAATTAAAATTCCAGTATATATACCGCCATTTGTAGACGCTATAACGTTCATGTAAACCAATTAATTTACACAGATTGGGATTTTTTTTTAGCAAAGACATGTTGCAGAATACATTTTGGCCTAAATTTTATGATGAAATTAGATTTTTTTAATTTTTGTTACTAGAGATGTTTAATAGCAAAAAGTCAAAAGTATTGTTTTTTTTTCTCAAAATTGTCAGTCTTTTTTTTATAGTGCGAAAAATAAAAACCGCACAGGTGATCAAATACCACCAAAAGAAAGTTCTATTTGTGGGGAAAAAGGACATAAAGGTAATTTGGGTGCAGTGTTGCATGACCACGCAATTGTCAGTTAAAGTCACGCAGCACCGTATCGCAAAAAATGGCCTGGTCAGGAAGGGGGGTAAAGTGGTTAAAGTGTATGCATAGTGCGGTCTTTGTTTTTTGGATAGAGTTAAAGCCCCTGGTGGGTTTTATTTTGCTGTCTGTAACATTGGGAACATTTCTCTTCTCATCCTATTCCAGAGAAACAATAGAAATTAGATGAAATCTCCTAAAGTAAAGGAAGTTCCCCTCTTAGTTGTCCCCAGTAGAATAATTCCCCCCTCACCTCTTGTTCTGGGGACACCTTTGGATTTCCACTCCCTCTCTTTCTCAGTGACAATGGTCAAGTAGAGGGGTGAATCTCTCTCATGGGGACACTGCAGTGAAAATCTGAATCCGTGAATAACTGGCCAGGGTCATTCTGCACGACACGCGCCACCGCAGCCATTCCGGACTGACGTGTAAGTATCAATAGCGTGTGGTTGTCTGCTCCGGTGCCGCTGACTACGCATTGTTGATGTTTTCATGAGGAATAATGAAAAAAAAGTTCAAAGTACACCCTGTGACACACATGAATGCAGGATGACATTAACATGGCAGTTACTGCGTCAGGGGTGTTGTAAAGGTTACTAATGGCTGAGGAGGAGCACATGGATTCTCAGCGGTTGTTCAGACGTGATGCAGGTCAGGTGTACGAGGATTTCATTCATGTCTGTTTATTCCAATAAGGCCTCATTCACACTGGTTTTGGCATTTTGTTTCCTAGAGCCAGTAAACTCCCAGCATGTTATCCTGTGTGTCCATGCACATCCAGGCTTTAACCACTTGACGACCGGGCTATAGCCAAATGACGGCTACAGCGCGGCCATCTAGTTCCTGGATGGTGTCATATGACGTCCTCCAGATCCGCACCTCCCACGTGCCCCCTAGGGCGTACATCCGGCGAGGTCTGCGATCGCTGTGTCTGTTGGACACAGCTGATCACATGACATGGTATTGGGCCAATCACAGTGGACTCCGCTGATCACACTGTAAATACAGTTGCCGGTTATTGGCATATCAGTGCAGCCTCATCAGTGCCTCTTCATCAGTGCCTTTCAGTGCAGCCTATCAGTTCAGCCTCATCAGTGCCACCTCATCAGTACCCATCAGTGCTACCTATCAGTTCAGCCTCAGCAGTGCCAACTCATCAGTATCCATCAGTGCTACCTATCAGTTCAGCCTCATCAGCGCCACCTCATTAGTACCCATCAGTGCTACCTATCAGTTCAGCCTCATCAGTACCACCTCATCAGTACCCATCAGTGCTACCTATCAGTTCAGCCTCAGCAGTGCCAACTCATCAGTATCCATCAGTGCTACCTATCAGTTCAGCCTCATCAGTGCCAACTCATCAGTATCCATCAGTGCTACCTATCAGTTCAGCCTCATCAGCGCAAACTCATTAGTATCCATCAGTGCTACCTATCAGTTCAGCCTCATCAGTGCCACCTCATCAATACCCATCAGTGCTACCTATCAGTTCAGCCTCATCAGTGCCACTTCATCAGTACCCATCAGTGCTACCTATCAGTTCAGCCTCAGCAGTGCCAACTCATCAGTATCCATCAGTGCCACCTCATCAGTACCACCTATCAGTTCAGCCTCACCAGTGCCCATCAGTGCAGCCTCATCAGCACACATCAGTGAAGGAGAAAAATTACGGTACATGTTTGCAAAATTTTGTAACAAACTAAGAGAATTTTTTTTAATTTGTGGTCTTTTTTCATTTGTGTAGCAAAAAATAAAAATCCCAGTGCTGATTAAATACCACCAAAAGAAAGCTCTATCTGTCTCAAAAAATGATAAAAATGTCCTATGTGTACAGTGTTGCATGACCGCGCAATTGTCATTCAAAATTCAGCAGCACTGAAAGCTGAAAATTGGCCTGGGCAGGAAGGGGGTGAAAGTGCCTGGTAGGCAAGTGGTTAATCAGTGTTTTTTTTGGCAGGAGCATTTTCTGGCTGTAAAAAAACCCAGAACTACTAGTGGGTTTCAGGAGGAGTTTTTTTAGCTGTACAAACACTCGAACGCTGGTAAACGCGGCAAACCGTCATTTTTTAGCCCATACATTTTTCTGCGAGTAAAAATGCTAACGCGGAAAACACGGCTAAATGCTCATGCAAAAACTCAGGAAAAATATGGGATTTTAAGACGACTTCATACAGCTAACGCTGCTGGAGTTTTTAAAATGCCCAGTGTGCAGGAGGCCTGAGAGTGCATGGGTATTCTCTTTTTTTAAGCCAATATTAACCGCTTTATGACCACCCTATAGTAGAACTATTGCTAAACGGCGGCAGGGCTGCGCAAAATCACGTGTATATATACGTGATTTTGCATTTCCGGGTAGTGGACGCGCGCCGCCCAACCCACGCTACCATTAGTGTCTACAGATGTTGATCACCGGCCCCGGCCGGAGATTCGCTGCCAGCACCCGGTGATCGCCGAACATCACTGACCGGGGAGAGACCTGTGTGTAAACAACACAGGTCTCTCTCCTGCCAGCAGTAACATGCTGCTGTGTATTTCTCTGCACAGTAGAGAAATACAAAGCAGCATGTTTCTCTAGTAAAACACACAGTTAACCCTTTGATCGCCCCAGATGTTAACCCCTTCTTGCCCAGTGTCATTATTCTAGTGTCAATGCTTTTTGTTAGCACTGATTACTGTATTAGTGACACTGGGGATGTCAGTGGCAGTTAGTTCCCTCCCAGTGTCAGAATGCCCGCCGCAGTTCCGCCATTACTTGTATAAAAAAAATAAATAAATACAAATTCCAGTATATATATCGCCATTTGCAGATGCCATACCTTTCACATAGATCAATTAATTTACACATATTGGGATTTTTTTTTAGCAAAGAAATGTAGCAGAATACATTTTGGCCTAAATTTATGAAGAAATTAGATTTTTTTAATTTTTTTTACTGCATATATTTTATAGCAAAAAGTAAAAAATATTTTTTTTTTCTTATTCAAAATTGTTGGTCTTTATTTGTTTATAGCGCAAAAAATAAAAACCACCAAAAGAAAGCTGTATTCATGGGGGAAAAAAGGGCATAAATTTCATTTGGGTGCAATGTTGCATGACCGCGCAATTGTCAGTTAAATTTAAACAGCGCTGTATCACAAAAAATGGCCTCATCAGGAAGGGGGGTAAATCCTCTGGAGGGCAAGTAGTTAAAAAAAACTAAAATTAGTAGAGTTTATATTTATTAAACCTTCCATAATCCCCTGTGGAGCAACAAAGTACACTGTGAGAGGGAGGGGCAACACCATGAGCCAATCAAACTCTGCCACAGTGCACATGTACTGGCAGGAGCAGAGAGCAGAGTGATGGCGTGAAGACTCATCATTGTGTCTCGGCTTCCGTCTTATCCAATCAGCAGTACTATAGCCCAGAATATGCTGTCTGGCAGGGGTGCCTAGATCATAAGACCTACCGCACAGAATTATAAATCCCTTAGTAAGAAAAAGCATTCCAGTATTAGTTATGTAGTTTAACCCCTTCATTCCCAGCCTTGCCACCCTTTTAATAGGGTGGGCTGGAAGGATCAGCCAGCCACGTAATCACTATGATTGGCTGTTACAATGCTCACATGATTGGGTGCTCATCCCATGGATTCTCAATCATTAGTGTGGACTGAGAGCTGTCTTTGACGTGACTTGCAGTGAGCGCGCTCTTAGAACAGATACCTTGGCTGCCCATGGAGTCGTATGTGCGGCATGTGGATGCTAAAGCACACCCTCTTTGCCGCCGAACATATGCGTTATGTAGGTGCCAAGAGGTTAACTGTGATATTTTGCTCGGTTCAGACCTTTGCGTGTCGGTACCGCTCTGCCACTTAGCAGACGTGCGGCGGTGCCATTAATTGTTGATGCATCTTGCAACGCATGCCGGATCACATGGTGCTGCAGCATCATATCATTTAGTGTATATCGTCATGGGAAAAGTAAACCGGAACTGCAATAAACTACACGTACCTGCCTGCTTGCTGACTTCTCCATCGATGTAAACTGAGCTGCACATGCACAGCTCCGCTTATATCACTGGCATGAACCCTGTATGCTGGGATGATGGCCTCAGATGGGGAGTGATGTTATCCCGCGCCAGCCAATGACAAAGGATGAGGACCGCTGCCTAGAAGAAGATGCTGGCGCCAGCAAGGGACAGGAACTGTTGAAGGAAAGGTAAGTATGGCGCCTTTAAGTTCCACTTTAAAGTCCCCTCTAATCAATTCTGCAAGGATTTTTTTTTTTGTTTTCCTTACCCAGGGAAGCAGTTATACCCACCAAAGTCCGCCTTCCAGGTCACTCACCGGTACTGTTTCCGGGTGCAGAGGATCACTAACTCAATGCTGCGGATGGGCTGCTCTAGCCTGTCCTCTACAGTCCCCTTGCGTTGATGTCACTCCTCTTTTGGATCCTAAGAGAACCCTGCCGCTAGTCAGCCAATAGCAAGTGTCCAGGTCACGCAGGCAGCGATGGGTTAATATTATCCTGGAGATTGGCTTTAGAGCCTAAAGTCGGCCATAGATGGATTGATATTCAGGTGGTTCAACAGGGACCAGCTGAATTTCAACCCACCAATAGGCAGGCTGGTTGTATAGAAGTCGATTTCTCGATTTGACTTCTCTACAACTAGCCTGTTGGAAAATGTTCTCACAATCGGTGCCATCGGCAATAGCTGATGAGTGTATTCTGATGTCGGGGAACTCTCTGCAGGAGAGATTCCCCCTTTCCAAATTGAGTGTGTGGATGGGGGGAATTGATTCATTTTCTTTTGTTCAACCCGCTGGTTGAACAAAAGAAAATGAATCATGTATGGCCGGCCTAACTCCACTCAAATTAATAGCCCAGCACTTTTAAAAAAAAATAAAAGGCAGTTTCTACTGTAATACTCTGCTGCAGAAAGTTTATTTCTTGTCCAGCTTGAATGACGCCCGTGTCATTTAACCTACTTTCTGTGAACCCAGGGTGTCAAGGACACACCCCCTGGAAGGGGTCATCACACCAGCCTGGGCACACAGTACTGCAGCCTAGAAGAGTGTTTACATGTCATTACATGAGCCCTATTAATGCAGAAAAAGGACCAATCACGGATGATGCTGGACAAGGGAAGGAAGGACCCGGAATGTCACATGATCAGTCATAAGACCGCAGGATTTCAGGTATGTATACTGTAAATTAAAGAAAATTATAATGGTGGGCAATCCTGGACTTGACATCCAATCAGAGTTCACTTAGAGACGTTCAGGCGTATTTTCTACTTTTATGGGACGTGTTGGTGGGTCTGCAAGTCTTTATAACCAAAACAATATATTGTGAAAACTGTCAGAGTTAACTGTTATGGCGGTCATTGATTATGTTTATCTCCCGTCCATTGATCAGTCATTAATATTTGATGTCTCAGTTTGCTTATAAAAGAACACTAGGGGCTTCATGGTGAGCGGGGCCTCGGCCTAGTAGGTTTCCATGGCGATCTTAGCACCATTAAATTCCCCCCTCGGGTGATGTAGCTTTATCAGTACAGACCCCTGCAATATGCAGTCTTCAGATATTTGTAATTTCCCCTGATAAATGGAAGAACGTCCACACAGAAAATATCATCTTTTACCGCAGGCTTTGCTTGTCGAGTTAAGTAGAGTACCTCCTTTTTAGGCCTTTTTTTCTTTGTATTTTGTTTGTATTTGTAGCACTACCCCCTTAGCAGTTGCTGAGTTTTGGGTCCCCCTATAGTTCTGCACAGCCAGGAAACACGCATTTCCTTCCAGCCTTGCACTCCAGAGACAGTAAACAGTCATTGAACATTTTTTTTTGTATTTTATTAGGGCACGGGTGTCAAACTGGTGGCCCTCCAGCTGTTGCCAAGCTACAAGTCCCATGAGGCATTGCAAGATTGACCGTTACAAGCAGGACTCTCAAAGGCAGAGGCATGATGGGATATGTAGTTTCACAACAGCTGGAGGGCCACCAGTTTGACACCCCTGTATTAGGGGATTTGAACTTGGATGGGGATGAGGGATACATGGGATGCCCAAGGAACATTTAACCTGGGGACAACTTCCTTGAACTATGTACAAATGCTCAGAAGGGTTTCTCTTCTTTGGAATGTTCTCCTTGCCTACCACCTCAGACCCCAGATGAAATCTCCTCCTCACCCAGCTGCCTGAGGGAATCCCTGGGCAAGAGGACCCTGAATCTGCCACTTTAAGATCAGCAGTCCCAGATGGGGGGCTAGTCGGGTTTCCCACCAGAATGCCTTCTCCGGCCCAGGGGGTGTGTGATTACTCACTCAGTCCTCTCCTGAAAGCTTGTGGGTTGGTGGCTGCCTTCAGGCCTTACCCTGGGCTGGCTCCTTTCCTGCTTCCCAGGCTGTCCTCCCTCAAGGGACGGTTGAGGCTGCAAAAGATCCTCCCTTCCAGCTTCTCCGCCTGTAGGTAGGCCCCTTTCCTGGACCCCCTCCCAGGCTCCACACTCCATCCTGCTCACTCCATCTTCCACCCGAATACTCCTGATACTGAGCAGGCTCAATCACTTTTAAGGGCTGTCCTGACCTCATGCTAAGCCTCCTTCCTGGGGATTGGCCATTATTCCTCAAGAGTGCAAACCAGATCCTTCTCACCTCTGCCCACTGAGTTCTAGAGACTTCTCCAAGTCTCTAGATCAGGGGGAGCTATCATTGAGCTGATCCGCAGAGCTTCTCAGCTCTGAACAAAATTTGGCCTTCTGACTATCACCCAGGCTGCTACTCAGTCTTCTTACTGAGAAACATAATTAGCTAGCTCCCGCTAGCTAACTAGGAGGGCGCTTCATATGTATAAGGACTTTAGGACCCTTTGACAGGTAAGGAACCTCCTTTTTATTTTATTTATTACACTTTAGGAACCTTTGGTAGGTAGACTAACCTCAGCCATGGCATCCTAGATATTAGCCTGTGTCTCAGGCCTCTGCATCAACCTATGGATCACCATAATGCACAGTAATACACAACTGTAACAACACGTGGCAACACATGTACTGTGGTATGTAAAACGGCATCATTCATTTTTAATGGCGCCCCAAGACATTAATGCAGTGGCAGACTATGGACACACGCTGAAACATACCACAAAGTACATGCTGTGTGTTGTGGTGGGCTGTGTCAAAAAAAAGTTGCCTGTCTTTTCAGCTGGGTTAACAAAATGCATGTTAACGCTAGTGGTGCACCGAATTGAAAATTCAGGATGCACTTGGCATAGAGATGAGTGGAGGCCATCTTTTCTTCACTTATATCTATGCCCAGCTCCGGAATCGTTCAATGGTTTCTCAAGGCTGAGAACTACCAAGCGGCGGCAGGTGGCGGGGTTATTTTCGGCACCTGTATCGGTGCTTATTTTTTATCTCGGCCAACGGCTGATAGAGGTGTTTTTCGGATGAAGTTTTGGCCACCGAAGTTTCGGTGCACCCCTAGTTAACACGGTTCATTAACACACCGCATTGTGTGAATAGGCCCTCCACACATGCCTTTTGAGATAACCAAGTGAAAACTGATGTGCAAAATATTGGTGGGAAAGGGTCCTCTTGGAAACAGTGGAGTACTTTGCATTAGTGGTGCACCGAAAGGCAATTATTATTATTATACAGGATTTATATAGCGCCAACAGTTTGCTCAGCGCTTTACAATATATTGTGAGACAATACAGCAACAATACAGTTCAATACAAGAGGGATAGGAGGGCCCTCCTCCTTGGAGCTTACAATCTAGGAGGGAGGGGCTAGTGGTACAAAAGGTAGTAACTGTGGGGGATGGACTGGTAGGAGGAATAGAAGATTCCATTATTAGCTGAAGGCAGGAAAGGCTTCCCTGAAGAGAGAGGTTTTCAGGGATCACCTAATAGTGAGCAGAGTAGTAAATAGTCTGATAAATTGGGGTAGAGAAATGGGAGGCAGTTTTGCATTGAAGTTAGTGGGATGTGATTTTTTCATTGAAGTTAGTGGGATGTGATTTTTTCATTGAAGTCAGTGGGACGTGATTTTTGCATTGAAGTCAGTGGGACGTGATTTTTGCATTGAAGTCAGTGGGACGTGATTTTTGCATTGAAGTCAGTGGGACGTGATTTTTGCATTGAAGTCAGTGGGACGTGATTTTTGCATTGAAGTCAGTGGGACGTGATTTTTGCATTGAAGTCAGTGGGACGTGATTTTTGCATTGAAGTCATTTATCATTATCGCCATCTTTTTTTCATTTTCTCTATTGGCAAAACGCTGATAACCCTATTTTCACATTTTTTTCAGAAGCTGATATATCGGTGCATACCTACTTTGCATGCATTATAATGTAATCCTCTGTGAAAATGGGTTTTTGGCAGCACATGATTGGCTGATTTAAAGGAACTTAGTATCATCTTGCAGCCCACCCCCTGAATCCAGCTGTAGTGTCTCAATGAAACCTCAGTTTGGCCATTTAGCTGGGTCAAATTTTTGAGTAGTGATCTGCTGCTCCCACTCTGTCCCATGTCATCATCTTGCTCCCTGATGCCTTCAGCAGCCAGTTGATTCTCCCTGTTTCTTGCAGTCAGCCCTCTGGTCAGACGCATGCACCACGCACATCATCAAGTTCCAAGAAACAAGTGGCCCCGAGCAGCGGTACATGCACATTTGTGATTACTGACCTAAACCTTCCTGGTTTGTGTGACATGCGTATCCCAGGAGGCCATGGGAGGTTAGGTCATTCTTGGTGTCTTCTTTACCGCAATAAATGGAAAACCTGTTTCTGTGCCACTGTGGTAAATGAGTGACACCATGGTGTACTATACAAAGTGCAATGCCTTAATGTGCGTTGGATTACCGCAATACATAGGTGGGAGGTCATCCTAAATAAATCCATCCTTAGTGTCTCAATAAAACCTCAGTTTGGTCATTTAGCTGGGTCAAAATTTTCAGTTGTTTTTCCCACTGTGCTTTCCACTGTTGCATAACTGTTGATAAATGTCGCCCATCCCCACTTTTGTGAGCGAGAGAAGTGAATGGACTTAAATTGAAGAGCAGAGGCATGGAGGTTCCAGATGAGGGACATTGGAGTACAATGGCCCCCTACGTCTGTGTGCAATGATAAATACAATGTCTATAACAGTGCAGGTGTGGGCCATAAAAGGCCCGTGTACAAAGACTCGGACTGCCAAAACATGTGTCTGTGTGATTTACATACTAGAAACCAGAGACACAGGGAAGTCCTCCTGTCTGCCTAAGAATGACGTGTTCCGATCCTTTGTATTGTACACATTGTACACATATCAAGCTATAGGCAGCAATGGCTCCCCAGTGTTCGATGTGTCCAACTGTGACAGCAAAACTTCAATTCTGTTGAGAATTAACAGTCCCCTGTAGGTCAGCCAGTTGTATACATTGCAAGGATTTAAGCAAACTTTATTGCAGATTCATACTCGCTTCTGTACTGTAAATATTTATATAGGCAATAGCGGTGCATGTGCCAAGAGTGTTTGGCGGATTTTGCCTTTACTGTAATCATATGACCAGTACCAACGAGGTAGGTAAAAATTCAGAGCCCTTGGCATCTCTTTATTGATGCAGCTTCTAATGCGACGATAAAATTCACAAGGGCGCTAAGGCTCTGTTCACACTAGTATGATTTCAGATTCAACTTGAATCTCACATACGTGAATTCAACTGATGTCTCTAACACACAAAATGATTAATAAAAACATACAAATGTTATTATACAATTCACCCTTAAAAATACAATTAATATTAAGGATAACAAAAATATTTATCCTCGTGCAAGATGATACAAATTTCCACACTCTATGTTCCACATAATATCATGCATACCAACAGATCTTACACAGTACTTGATGTTAAACCTTATGGATAAGCCAACGCGTTTCACAGACAGAATGTCTAAAATGTATAAACTTGTCCCTGATCTCTCGTATCCTCTAGAACAGGTGCTCCCCACATTTTTATATCACAGTCCCCTTCTTACATTAATGTCCTCAGTCCCCCCTGCACATCACAATCCCCCTTATATATTAATGTCCTCAGTCCCCCCCTGCACATCACAATCCCCCTTATACATTAGTGTCCTCAGTCCCCCCTATACATTAATGTCCTCAGTCCCCCCTATACATTAGTGTCCTCAGTCCCCCCTGCACATCACAATCCCCCCATATACATCAGTATCCTCAGTCCCCACTGCACATCACAGTCCCCCTACAGAGCAGTGTCCTCAGTCCCCCCTGAACATCACAGTTCCCCCCTCCTATACATCAGTGTTCGCAGTCCCCCCTGCACATCACAGTCCCCTTCTTACATTAATATCCTCAGACCCCCTGCACATCACAATCCCCCCCATATACCTCAGTATCCTCAGTCCCCCCTGCACATCACAGTTCCCCTATAGAGCAGTGTCCTCATCCCCCCCTGTACATCACAATCCCCCCATATACATCAGTGTCCTCAGTCCCCCCTGTACATCACAATCCCCCCTATACATCAGTGTTCTCAGTCCCCCCTGTACATCACAATCCCCCCCTATACATCAGTGTCCTCAGTCCCCCCTGTACATCACAATCCCCCCCTATACATCAGTGTCCTCAGTCCCCCCTGTACATCACAATCCCCCCCATACATCAGTGTCCTCTGTCCCCCCTGTACATCACAATCCCCCCCTATACATCGGTGTTCTCAGTCCCCCCTGCACATCACAGTTCCCCTATACATCAATGTCCTCAGTCCCCCCTGCACATCACAATCCCCCTACAGAGCAGTGTCCCCATTCCCCCCTGTACATAACAATCCCCCCTATACATCAGTGTCCTCAGTCCTCCCTGCACATCACAATCCCCCCCTATACATCAGAGTCCTCAGTCCCCCTTCATATCACCCCCCACCCCTTTATAACACAGTTTTCCCCACTTATCTCATATTTTCCCCTTCACACCGCTGCACCCCCCCCTTCATAGCAGTGCCCCCCCCCCCCGGATCCGAACTATGGTCCACCATTTAGTAATGCCTGCTCTAGAACAATCAGCTACTTCAAAAATATACATTGCCGAACCACTTGCAAGAGGAGTGTATATTGCAAACTCAGTCAGCCATGCGTTTCAAACACCCACTATTGGATTCCCTACTGGTAGTGGGTGTTATTTCAGTATACGGCCAGTTACGATCCTGTATGAACTGCCAGAAGAAAATTCAAATTTCCCTGCAGCCATAACAACAAACTTTTTGGGGGCGTTGTATACAGATTTTGTTGCTGAGCGAACGTTCTGCATGGCTGAGTCTGTACATAAATACCTCGTTGCAGACACATCTTTCACTTCTTCTATGGTAAGACCTTTCTTTCAGTATCTGCCGAGCAGAAGCAGGTATGATAGACAAGTGAAGGTTATTCTAGATCCTGTGGCCAGACCATTCATTTCTACAAAAAAGTCTCCAGCTGCTTGGCATTGGACCTGGAAGTTAGTGGTGATCATTTGAATAGAGGTGTCTACTATAGAGATTTCCATTTTCCAGGGGGTTTCCACAAGAATGGCACATATACATTGGTCCAATCTGGATGGCTCTAACTCTGTACACATTGCTATACCTGTAATTAATTTTTAACATATTTTATCCATGTAATTTATCTGTAAAAGTCTCCCATGTGTAGATATCCAAAAAGCCTTGAGACTGCTGCTAGGTGCCTCCACCTAGGCTTTGATGTAGGCAACCACAGCACAATCAGAGCTGTCCCTCAAGTAACACTATTTTATTGCTCTTCACTCCTCCCCAGGAAGTTCCATAAAGGGTTTATGTAGGGAAATTAAGGGGAGGAGCAAAGAAGCTGGGCCAGCACAGACCGTAATTAGACACTCCCAGAAGACGAGACGGCTATGACCTGCTTAAAGGTAGAGGACTGTAGTGGGGAAATGACTCGCCAGGAGTAGTCACATTTTCTAGAAAGTTCAGAGACGCATTGAAAATTAATAAAAAAAAAAACTATTTATGGAAAGGAAGACACTGCAAGTAGGCATGTTAAAATATTTGTTTTTTCTGCCTTCCAGTTATAAACTGAGGACAGGGACTCTTTTAAAATCCTTTGTATGTGTATAAATGAACTGGAAAGGATTTCAGTAGAGTTGAAGGCCACGGCCTGTTGGAAGTAGGGCTTAGAACCCTTTGTTCTTGGGGAGACATCTGCCTGTCCCTGGCCAAACTTAATAGCCTAGTGTTTTCTTGTACATCTGGCTCATTGTGATGTTTGAACAATGGTAGATATATTAAAAATATGAATGGAAGGAAAGCCATGTCATCTATTGCCTAGGAAAGAAGTTCAAATAAACAGCCGGAGGGATTCTGTGAAGGACAGAAGAGGTTGGAGGTCCTCTGACAGGAGCCTTAGCACAACAAGGGTGACCTCCCTGACCTGCATACAATAACATTGCCACCTAATTGCCTTGGTTCCTTGCAGACTGGACTTTACCATTCCAAAGGGAATAGGAGAAGTGTGGTGGTCTTGACTTCAAAGAGCCTCCAGCACCCCGTAAACAACATGTGTTTATAGTAAAGTTAATGCTGAGCTTATGCTGTGGATCTGCTTTACATGGTTGTACTTATTTAGCTGCATTAACTCTGATATTATAATCCATTCCCTTTGGTTTTATAGATTGTTAGTGTTCTTTTGCCAAAGTACAGTCTTCACTCCTTCACTTACGAAATAGCAGCAGGACCAAGAAATAAAGAAAATGTTAAGGTCACTTGCACACCATGCATCCCATCCAGCCCAGCTGCCTAGCACCTGTCAAAGTCGGTGGCAGGCTGCAGCTGGATGCCATGCCAAGTTGTATTCCCGTTTAGGATGACTTTGACACAGTTGGCCAGTTTAAACATGTACTGCAATGTGCGTGAACTAAAAATCCCTAGATTTATAGCAAAGTTTGCTGGAAAGGGTATATAGCGGTGTGCGGAGGGTTTCTTTAACCACTTCCAGTTCGGACACTTTTACCCCCTTCCTGACCAGGGCAATTTTCAGCTTTCAGCACTATCACAGTTTGAATGACAATTGCGCGGTCATGCAACACTGTACCCATATGAATTTTTTACCATTTTTTTGAGACAGATAAAACGTTATTTTGGTGGTATTTATTCACCGCTGGGATTTTTATTTTTTTTGCTATGTAAATGAAAATGTCCAAAAATTTAGAAAAAAAAAGTGTTTTTCTTATAAAATTTTGCAAATAAATAATATTTCATCATAAATCTTGGGCAAAATTTATTCCGTTATCTTTTTAGTAAAAAAAAAAAATAAGCCAAATTAGTTTATAACCAAAAATTATAATTTGTAAACATTTTTTTTACATTTTTATTTTTTTTTTATATTCTTATTTGTTGTTTTTTTGGGGTTTTTTTACATACTGTCACCCTAGCAGTACAGTGTCACTATGGTGACACTATACTACTTTTGGGGGTGATTTAGATTTTTTTTTTTTACACTGATTGCTTTTACACCCACATAGGATGTAAAAGCAATAATTTCTCTTTCTCTCTGTCTGCATTCTTGCAGCCATTGAGAACTACTGAGTGAGCTGTGATTGGTCACAGCTTGTCACATGGTACAAGGCTGTTGTGAATAGCCTTGTACTATGTGACCTTTGTGATCATTCACAGATTTCACATGTAGTAAGCAATGATGTCAGAAGTGACATCTTGCTTACTACTTTGCATGTGATCACTGATTGGCCAATCAGTGATCACGTGATCGGGACCTCGTACAGAGGTCCCGTCCGATGATCGGTGTTTCACTGTGTCCGGAGGACACAGTGGGCACCGGATCGTGGTGATGCGCGCTCCCGGGGAGCGCGCACAAGCAGGGTGCGGGGAGGCCGTTTATAAACAGTCACCTGACCCTACAGTGCCACCGTCCGGCCGTTTATATACAACGGCCGGTCGGGAAGTGGTTAAAATGTCTAATATTCCCACTTAGGTCCCTTGCCTTTCAGGGATGAATGCCCGGAATGCAGTTCTTCTTGATGATGAGCATTTGCCCTAAATGTGAGTACCACTTGGCATAGCATTCAGCCCCGTCCAGGCACAGCCTGTTATAGACTTTGCTGCATCTGTATAAACACCCCACAGCGCAAAAAAAAAATAATTAATAAAGTGCAAAAAATATTTTAAAAAAATATATAAATTGTGCCCAATCCCAAAAACAGTGCTCAAAAATTCTTAAAAAAAATGTGCTCACACCATCCGTGAATACTGCTCCAATCCCCACTCACCAGATGGAATGGACTCTTTGCTGATATGGCTAAAGAGTCAAACAAGCTTTATAGACTGGGCATATCCTCCCAGATAACTCTGTACTTGATATCCTCCAAAAATGACTCCCACGATTAGATGGCAATGAAAAACAAATAAAAAGACACAAATAGTGCAATACTGTAAAAAACTATTTAATCTAAAAAGGCTGCTTTTTATGCACTCACATGATAAAAGATATGCTCACGCTTTCAGAATAGGCCCAGAGGCTCATATTATACGACACAACTCCATTTTTGCAGAAGTGGACTGGCAGTGAATAGTATGAATTCCCCGTGAGAAAAGCAGGAAGTCACTCTGGAGCGCCGCAAACCAGCGTGCGCTCCACTCACCGGACGTGACGTCACCATGCATCCACTGGAACTGGAAAAACGTTGACGCTTTCCGTCCCTCCTTCAGGGCGTTATTTCACAGTATTGCACTATTTGTGTCTTTTTATTTGTTTTTCATTGACATCTAATTGTGGGAGTTGTTTTTGGAGGATATCAAGTACAGAGTTATCTGGGGAGGATATGCCCAGTCTATAAAGCTTGTTTGACTCTTTAGCCATATCAGCAAAGAGTCCATTCCATCTGGTGAGTGGGGATTGGAGCATTAATAACAGATGGTGTGAGCACATTTTTTTTTAAAGAATTTTTGAGCACTGTTTTTGGGATTGAGCACAATTTAATATTTTTTTTTAATTATTTTTTTGGACTTTATTTAGACTTTTATTCACATTATTAATTTAATTATTTTGCGCTGTGGAGTGTTTATATTTATATTTGATTGTTTTTTTCCTTTCTTGAACAGCAGCATTTAGATTTGGATTGTAGTATATATAATTTTTCTGTGGCACAAGTTTATTTTTATTCATTGTTTGCTGCATCTGTGCCTTCGGGGCACACTAGAACACTGGGTGAAGCAGATAGATGGAGCAGGGTTCAAAGAGACTCTTGCTGCTTTAAGCTGATACTGAACGTTTCTGATAGGTATAAAGTGCTGGAGCCCAAAAGGCCCAACTGACCTTAGAGCAGCCCTTTTCGTTTTCAACAAAGAGGAACCTGGGAAAGTCCCAGGGAGCCCCTGATAAAAATGACTATATCTACAACTCATGATATATTAGTGTGATGGTCAGTGGGAAGAATGCTTCTTACACTTGTGGTCATTCTGAAGAATTCCCCCCCTTACAGATGTCTAAAAAGATCATTGGGAACTTGTCTGACAGGTAGAAATTGCTCCTTGCTCGTGGAACTTCTAGCAGTGTCTGGAGGAACCCTAGGATTCCATGAAACCCTGCCTCAGAGAGTGGCTCTATCATTAGGGCCTTGTGAAAGTGAATGAAAGACAAGACTGTAGGGAAAATATTTCCTTTTGAAGTCTTTCTGAGATATGTTTTGAACAGTTTGAAAACACATCAGATCTTAATGGGGAAAAATATCATGTTGGATATGTATACTGATATGGACGGGGTAATGTGTAGGGATGCAAGGATGCCCCATCGTTTGATGGAAGTGAACATTATCAACCTACAGAGGACTGAATTCAAAGACACCCCGAAAATCAAAGTGAAAAAATTATGCAGCAGGCTAGTCCATTTTGCTGAAATGTCATTGCAGCAACTCAGAATGGTCCTCAGTAGTTTGTATGGCCCCCATGTGTTTGTATGCATGCCTGACAATGTCGGGGCACACTCCTAATGAGATGACGGATGGTGTCCTGGGGGATTTCCTCCCAGGTCTGGACCAGGGCATCACTGATCTGGACAGTCTGAAATGCAACCTGGTTGCGTGGGATGGACCAAAACATGATATCTCAAAGGTGTTCTATTGGATCTTCCAGGAACTGCCTGCATACTCTCGCCACATGAGGCCAAGTATTGTCTTGTACCAGGAAGAACCCAGGACCCGCTGCACCAGTGTAGGGTCTGACAATGGGTCCAAGGATTTCATCCCGATACCTAATGGCAGTCAGGGTGTAATTGTCTAGCCTGTAGAGGTCTGTGCGTCCCTCCATGGATATGCCTCCCCAGACCATCACTGACCCCCCACCAAAACGGTCATGCTGAACTATGTTACAGGCAGCATAACATTCTCCATGGCTTCTCCAGATCCTTTCTTGTCTGTCACGTGCTGAGGGTGAACCTGCTGAAAAGCATAGGGCACCAGTGGCAGGCCTGCCAATTCTGATGTTCAGTGGCAAATGCCAACTGAGCTTTATGGTGCTGGGCAGTGAGCACAGGGCCTACTAGAGGATGTCAGGCCCTCAGGCCACCCTCATGAAGTCTGTTTCTGATTGTTTGGTCAGAGACATTCACACCAGTGGCCTACTGGAGGTCATTTTGTAGGGCTCTGGCAGTGCTCATCCCGTTCCTCCTTGCACAAAGGAGCAGATACCAGTCCTGCTGATGGGTTAAGGACCTTCTTTGGCCCTGTCCAGCTCTCTGGCTCTAACTGCCTGTCTCTTGGAATCTCCTTCATGCTATTGAGACTTTTGTTGGGAGACACAGCAAACCTTATTGATGTGCCATCTTGGAGGAATTAGACTGCCTGTGCAACCTCTGTAGGGTCCAGGTATCCCCTCATGCTACCAGTAATGACACTGACCCTAGCCAAATGCAAAACTAGTGAAAGTCAGAAAAAAATGAGCAGGGAAAAAAGTCAGTGGCCTCTACTTGTAAAACCATTCCTGTTTTGGGGATCGTCTCATTGTTACCCATCTAGTGCACCTGTTGTTAATTTCATTAAAACCAAAGCAGCTGAAACTGATTAACAACCCCCTCTGCTACTTACCTGACCAGATCAATATCCCAGAAGTTTAACTGACTTGATGCTATACTCTGATTAAAAAGTGTTCCTTTCATTTTTTTGAGCAGTGTATTAATCCAGGTGTGCCACAAAACTGGTAAATTGGTGACCATGTTTTTCAAAACGCCCCTTTATACACTTGCTGGATCATCCTGGGGGTCTAAAAACAAAGGTGCTCAGTAATGGAATTTTTATCCTCGATGGATTAAGACAATCCTATCTTTATGCGTTTCAGAATTTGGTGATTGCAGCTAGCCATCACTCTGAGGGACCAAAAGTAAAATGTGTGAAGTCGGTGGGTTGGAGCTCAGCTTTCTCACTTGAAGAAGTCATTTGTGTAGTACAGAAGTCCGTGTTTCGGGGCTCCAACAGTATCTATTATTTAGGCACCTGTAGCTGCTTACCTTCAAAATGTGCTTCCAGTTTGAGACAGAACAAGGCTTTGTATGGAGACCTCATAAAGCTGCTCATCTACATAAGAGAGGTTGTTAGCCTATGTAAAGCATCATCCTGTGATCATGGCTTTCTATGGCATCATTGTCTTCTGTGTTCTGTCCTCTTTCTGTCCCCATTTTGTTTCCTCCACCCTTTCTTCTCTTTCTGTCACCTTTGTTCTCTTTCTGGACCAAGTCATACACACATTCTGTCACTTTGCCCATCTCATTTTCTCTTTCCTCCTTGGACTCTTTATTCTTCTCCCCCCCCCCCCCATGTGCACTCTTTGTCTCCTTCTTTTGCATGCTCATTCTCTCTTCCTTCTAGGATTCTCTTTCTCTCCTCCCTCCTGCCTTGCTCACGCTTTCCCTTCCCCTCTCCCTTTTCTTGCGTGACGACCCCCCACCAGCACACCTTCTCTTTGTTTCCCTCCTCTTGCGTGCGCTCTCTTCTCTCCCCCTCATGCACGCTTTCTTATCCCTCCCCATGTGCACTCTCTTCTCTCCCCCCTCATGCGCATTTTCTTCTCTCCCCCCCTCGTGCGCGCTCCGTTCTCTCCCCCCCTCGTGCGCGCTTCGTTCTCTCCCCCCCTCGTGCGCGCTTCGTTCTCTCCCCCCCTCGTGCGCGCTCCGTTCTCTCCCCCCTCGTGCGCGCTCCGTTCTCTCCCCCCTCGTGCGCGCTCCGTTCTCTCCCCCCTCGTGCGCGCTCCGTTCTCTCCCCCCTCGTGCGCGCTCCGTTCTCTCCCCCCTCGTGCGCGCTCCGTTCTCTCCCCCCTCGTGCGCGCTCCGTTCTCTCCCCCCTCGTGCGCGCTCCGTTCTCTCCCCCCTCGTGCGCGCTCCGTTCTCTCCCCCCTCGTGCGCGCTCCGTTCTCTCTCCCCTCGTGCGCGCTCCGTTTACTCCCCCCCTGTGCGCGCTCCGTTTACTCCCCCCTCGTGCGCGCTCCGTTTACTCCCCCCTCGTGCGCGCTCCGTTTACTCCCCCCTCGTGCGCGCTCTGTTTACTCCCCCCTCGTGCGCGCTCTGTTTACTCCCCCCTCGTGCGCGCTCTGTTTACTCCCCCCTCGTGCGCGCTCTGTTTACTCCCCCCTCGTGCGCGCTCTGTTTACTCCCCCCTCGTGCGCGCTCTGTTTACTCCCCCCTCGTGCGCGCTCTGTTTACTCCCCCCTCGTGCGCGCTCTGTTTACTCCCCCCTCGTGCGCGCTCTGTTTACTCCCCCCCTCGTGCGCGCTCTGTTTACTCCCCCCCTCGTGCGCGCTCTCTCTTTCTCCCCCCCCTCGTGCGTGCTCTCTCTTTCTCCCCCCCTCGTGCGTGCTCTCTCTTTCTCCCCCCCTCGTGCGTGCTCTCTCTTTCTCCCCCCCTCGTGCGTGCTCTCTCTTTCTCCCCCCCTCGTGCGTGCTCTCTCTTTCTCCCCTCTTCGTGCGTGCTCTCTCTTTCTCCCCTCTTCGTGCGTGCTCTCTCTTTCTCCCCTCCTCGTGCGTGCTCTGTCTTTCTCCCCTCCTCGTGCGTGCTCTCTCTTTCTCCCCTCCTCGTGCGTGCTCTCTCTTTCTCCCCTCCTTGTGCGTGCTCTCTTTCTCCCCTCCTTGTGCGTGCTCTCTTTCTCCCCTCCTTGTGCGTGCTCTCCCCCCCCCCCGTGTGTGCTTTCTTCCCCCCCCCCCGTGTGTGCTCTCTTTCCCCCCCCCCCCCGTGTGTGCTCTCTTCCCCTCCCCGTGTGTGCTCTCTTCCCCCCCCCGTGTGTGCTCTCTTCCCCCCCCGTGCGTGCTCTCTTTCTCCCCTCCTCGTGCGTGCTCTCTTTCTCCCCCCCTCGTGCGTGCTCTCTTTCTCCCCCCCTCGTGTGTGCTCTCTTTCTCCCCCCCTCGTGTGTGCTCTCTCTTCCCCCCCCGTGTGTGCTCTCTCTCCCCCCCCCCCAATGCATACTCTCCTCTCCATCTCATGAGTGCTCTCTCTCATCACTCTTGCACACTCTTTCATCCCTGTTCTCGTGCCCTCTCCTTTTCTCCCCCCACTTGCGTGCGCTCTCTCTTTCTCTTCCCCCACTTCCGTGCATGCTCTTTCTCTCTCCCCTCTTGCATGCGCTCTCTCTTCCCCCACTTGCGTGCTCTCTCTTTCTCTCCCCCCTTATGCTCTCTTTTTCTCCCCCCCCCCCCCCCCCGCATGCTCTCCTTCTCTCTCCTCTTTTTTGTTGTGCTCTTTCTCTTTACTTGCCTGTCTTGCCTCTTCTTGTGTGGTTTCTTTCTTTCTTTGTTCCTCCTGTGCATTTTCTCTCTGTTTCCTGCACACACTCCCTCCGCTCCCCTCCCGTGTTCTCTCTCTTTTCCTCCCTCTCCCCCTTTCACATTCTTTTCTCTCTCTCACTCTCCCATGTCTGCAGTGTTTGCTGTGTCAAGTTGACTGTAGGGAGAGCTGTGTGCAGTGGGCCATAGTGAAATAACAGACAGGGAATGAATGTGAGCAGACCCAGGTGGTAATTACTCATAAGCCAGCCTGTTAGCAGGTCATGATATCGCCGCGCTACATACTGTGTATATGTTATATACAAACACACATGCATTTAGCAGGAAAATGTCAGAAGGTTTATGCAGGGCGGGTGCTAAGTGTCTCCAGTACAATCACTGTTTGTGTGTGACATTTAGACAGAAAATGTCAACTGCCTGGCATCGGCCTCCTATGTTTAATGCTAAAATACTAGTATCATCGATAACCACCTGGGCATTTATTATACATTAATAAAAAACAAATCAGCAGCTGAGATTTGCTATCTGCTGAATCCCCAACTAGGCTTGCCAGATCCTGGATGTGCTTTTTGCTTTTCTTGGTCGTAATAGAGGAGTCTGGACAGTCACAGATAACATTCTGAAGTCATGTATTGCCATTGGCAGAGGTGTACTGTGTTTTTCTAATGTGAAATGTCACTGCAAGTTTCTGTTCCCTTCAAAGTAAAACTTCTGCCGCTGAACCTTTTATATTGACTGAAATTATCGTCAAGATCCCCCGTTCTATGAAAGGCAGCTGTTTGAACTCTGGACTAAAAAATAAAGGCACAATACAGGAGCCATGTGGGTAATTATTATTATACAGGATTTATATTAGTATTATTATAATTATACAGGATTTATATAGCTCCAACAGTTTGCGCAGTGCCTTACAATATAAGGCAGACAATACAATTGCAATACATTTCAGTACAGAAGGAATAGGAGGGCCTGGCTCATGGAGCTTACAATCTAAAGGAAGGGGGAGGTGATACAAAAAGTGATAGCTGCGGGGGATGATCAGGTGGAAGTGATTCAAGTACAGTTCTTAGGTGGAGGTGGGGTAGGCTTCCCTGAATAAGTGAGTTTTCAAAGATCGCCTAAAGGCAGACAGGGTGGGGGCTGACCGGACATACTTTGGTAGGGAGTTCCAGAGCATGGGAGAGGCTCTGGAGAAGTCCTGGAGGCGAGCGTGGGAGGAGGTGATGAGGGAGCCAGAGAGGAAGATATCTTGGGAGGAGGGGAGCGGGCTATTTGGGCGGTATCTGCGGATGAGGTTGGTGATGTAGCTAGGGGCAGTGTTGTGGATGGCTTTGTAAGCTGTGGTTAGTATTTTGACACTGAATATCTCCTAAACAGTGCATGTTTGTTTAGGAGATACTCCTTGTACCTACAGGTAAGCTTTATTACAGGCTTACCATTAGGTTCAAGTGTCCAGTGGGAGTTTACTCCCACTTTAAGGGAACTCTTTGCAATTTCTCCTTGAATGCAAAGCTTTCTCTGATTGGACAAGATGGAGATCGTGATGTCATAATCTCCACCATGTCCAATCAAAGAATGCCTTGCATTTATTGAGAGGTTTCTATTAGACCAATTTCCAGCTTCAACGTGGGTCCCACAGGTATGGCACATACTTATTCTCATTGGTTTAAGCTGGACCAATGTGACTCTGTAATATTCCCATGCCTAAACTTCAGCTTTACAGTGGCTCTAAAGGCCATTGGCTCCTGCTGCTGTCACTCACAGCCTGTGAGAAAGGAGTGGGGGCATGGTCAAGCAGCGCTGTGTGCATCAATGGACACACAGAGCGTAGCTTGGGAGTGAGCGAACACGAAGCCACTTGCTATGGGGGCATTCATAAGGATGGAGGAGACCAGAGCAAAACCATTGCACAGAGCAGGAAGGTGACATGTTTATTTTAGTAATTCATTTTTGTTCCCCTTTACAATCACTTCTACAGTCACTTAAGGTGACTTTGCTGCCCATGTGGCTAGCAATACTGCAGTAGATTCTAATTTGAAACCACTTTTACTGAAAAAAACCCTTCAATATCACATAAGTCCAGTTGAATGTAAATTATACTAGCAACCCTTACCTTATATTTTACCCAGTGCAAGACAAGTATTTATGATTTATATAAAGGACAGTCTTATGAGATTTCCTCTATTTGGTTCTTGATTCAGATTTCGATCCCAGCTTTGATATGCTAAGAAGGAAGAGATGTTCTATTGTCCCAATGCACTTCCTGTCCTAGGGTGTCCACCCTGTTCCATAGATACAGTACAGTGTGTGAGTGTTGTCACCCTAGGACAGGAAATGTGTTCTGTCAGGATCACCAGGTGAAATTAAACGTAGAAAAGCCCATAAGAAGAAAATGGCCACCACATCTAAAGACTGGAAATCTGCAATAAATTACATGTTTGTTTTTGCATTTAAATACACTTTAATTGTTTTAAACTCGTGGTTTTAGTGTGACAGTTGAAGAGACTCATAGGGGAAACACTAAAATGTCTATTTTCTGTGTTTTGTCTGCCGGTCTTGTGGGATTTGTCCAATCCCAGTAAGTTCTTTAAATTCAGTTTGGAAACCTTTCTTACAATATCCATCCCGTCTTTGAAAACCTGTGTTGACATGATTGTTTTTATGGTTCAGTGACAGCAGTTAAACAGCTGTACAGGTGCTGTGTACCAGAACGGTGGGCTGCTGTATTGACTCAGTCCTCGGAATTCAATAGAAACTTGCAAAGCCTTAAAGTGGTCTTAACAGGCTAGTAAAGCTTTGGGAGTAGCTGCGTGCAAAGGCAAGACAGGAGTTTATTTGCACCTGTTCTACCGAAAATATTTTTCTGTGCAGTAGAAATATGTACCAAGCTTGACACCCACCTAATCATAAATTAGGGTGACCATACAAAAAAAGTGACGTTTTTGCCAGACAATAAATAAAACGTGTAACACCAAAAAGGGAGTTCTGTTAAACTTAAAGTGGACCTTCACCCACTGCATCCTCTTTCTGCCATTCTGTTCCTATCTCATAATCCGGCATTTTTTAAACATTTTAATACCTTTTTGGGCAACACATCTCTGCAATTCCTGGATTCTCACCTTTGTGAGAATGATGTATTGATTTGTCTGCAACTTTCTGGGATACCTATGTCATCTAGCCGAGGAGGCCCTCGGGTACCCCATTGCCCATGCATTAGGATGCATCATCAGGGACCCAGCTGTCTCTTCCTGGTTCTTTCAGCCTGCCCCCTGATGACATGCCACATGCACGTCATCAGGGTCAACAGGCTGCAAGAACCAGGAAGATACATATGGTGCCTGACATATTCAGTTGCCCTCAGCTTTTTTTGATGCTTATGTCACATGGCTCAGGGGGCCTTGGGGTGCTCTATAGCTTATGTACCTTGGTGCATCATCAGTGCCAGCTGTCTCTTCCTTGTTCTTGCAACCAGTCCCCTAGCTACACACCATGGATGCCATCAGAGGGCCAGTTGCAAAAACCTGGAAGAGACAGCAGACTCTTGATGACCTCAGACAAGAAGGTTGCATAGTGGCAGATCCATACAGGACCCTGCTGGATTGGCTGGGCTTGAGTTTAATTTCTGTAAATTACTCAGCAAAAAAGTACAGGGTGGAACATAGGGGATAGCGAAGTTCCTCTTTACTATGAGTACCAGGTGATCTAATGCGGTCACATGTGGGCTGAAGTCTCGGCTCTTTAATTACCTCTATGTTGCATCATCAATCAGATTCAAACTTCTAAGACAGGTGGAAATTTGATTGTGGGCTATGAGAAACCTCCTAGTACTGGCACTTTGATACGAAGACCTTTCTGGATGTGACATTATAGAGAATTCAGTGGTTGTGTTTAGGAACACCTCTTCTACAATAGAATGGCAAGAAAGAGGTTCTCAGATCATCATATTATGGACAAATGAGAAATGGTTGGCTGTGTTAAGCTTGTATGCATTACTTTTTAAGTTTTGGTTGGAGTGTATGTTTGACTTTGAAAACGTGAATCCATTTTTCCAATTTGAATAATCTGTCTCCCTCTGTATAATAGATGACTACATAATTGAGCAAACTATTGGCGCTATATAAATCCTGTATAATAATAATAATAATAATTTTGGTGCCTATTCATCAGGTCTTCCTGTCAGTTGGAACCAGTGTTGGTGAAAAGGTATTAGTCCCATTTGAAAATGGTTGCATTGTAAACAAGATTTTCAGTTGTTTGTATGTAATCTTCACATTGTTTCTTTCCTTTTTCAATAAATAAAAGTATTAGAACTTACAGTCCTATGGGAGATTCAGAGGCTTCATTGGAGGGCCTCCAAATATTGCTTTTGTATACCTCTCTTGTATATACCATGGCATATTGGTAATAGGAACCCATTGTAATACTGAATTTGTTTTACCTTTTGCAGGCAAGTTATCCCGTGTGGGAAGATTTCATCAACAAAGCAGGAAAATTGCAGTCTCAGCTCAGGTGAGTTTGATTCCGTTTTGTCTGAAAGGGCAGCATACATGGCCCAACTCCTCTCAGTACAGTGTTCTAGTAAGGATGGGATCTTTTAAAACCGTGTAATGGGTGATAAGGAGAGGAAGGGATGGTGTCAACCATTTACAGTATATGCAGGTACTTGTTATTAAGATGCACAAGAACCATTGACCTGTCCCAGCCCTATGGTCTACAGGCATGTGTCTTCCCACCTATCCTTCTCAGTAACACATGTCTACGGCTAGCCTAAAGGTATTTAGGGAAATAGTTGAAGCTCAAGTCCAGAGGAACCTGTGAAATCATTTTCAGTTCACACCACTGGATCAGCCCTCAATGCTTTGAATTAAAAATATATATATATGCATATATTATTTTCTTCGATCCTATCACATTGCAATGTGGGTCTTCTTTTTTTGGCTGGTGGAGAGGTCCTGAACTCCATAGAGAAGGGTGTTTGTCTCTGCAGTGTTCTTCTCTAGCAGCTGGATGATGTGTTTCCTCCAGGGATTGGGTCTTTGATACCCAGGGCTCACCGGAGGCGACTCAATAAGAGAATTTAGTTGATCCCCCCCCCCATCAACACTAAACAGCGTGGATTGAGGAATCTCCACTGTTGGCTTTTGTTTCCAGACAGCTACAGCACCCCCAGGTTCCTGAATATCCCAACAAAGATAAGATGCAGTCACTGTTCAGCTGACAGTTTTATACCCAGCTCAGTTGATTTTTAAGTTGCTTTTTATGGAGCTGGGTGGTGCCAATAGGATCATCCATAGCTCAAATTTTAGCCGATTCAGCAGATAGCTCTGGATTTTTATTATTATTATACAGTATTTATAAAGTGCCAATAGTTCACTCAGCGCTGTACATTACAAAGGGGGACAGAACATGTGACAGAACAATACCAATACAATGCAAAACATGAGGGGATTGAGGGCCCTGCTCTTTCGAGTTTACAATCTAGGAGGGAGGGGATGGTGGCACAGGAGGAGATAGCTGTGGGGGATGGAGTGTTAGGAGGAGTGGAGGAGGTCGGCAAGTTAGCAGGGGGTGGGGTAGGCTTCCATGAAGAGATGGGTTTTCAGGGCGCGCCTAAAGGAGAGGAGAGTAGGTGATAATCTGATGGGTTGGGGCAGGGAGTTCCAGAGGATGGGTGACACCCTGGAGAAGTCCTGGAGGCGGGCATGGGAGGAGGAGACCAGGGAACTAGAGAGAAGGAGGTCTTGTGAGGAGCGGAGTGTGTGTGCTGGGTGGTACTTGGATATTAGGTCAGTGATGTAGTTCGGGGCAGTATGGTAGACGGCTTTGTACGTCAGTGTTAGGATTTTGAATTTGATCCGTTGCGCAATCGCAAGCCAGTGGAGGGATTGACAGAGGGGGGTGGCGGAGACGGAGCGGTTGGAAAAGTGAATGAGTCTGGCAGCCGTATTCAGGATCGACTGAAGCGGGGATAGCCAGCGGCGAGGCAGGCCAGTGAGGAGGGAGTTGCAGTAGTCGAGTCGTGATATGATGAGGGAGTGGATGAGCTGTTTAGTGGTTTCTGGGGTTAGGAACGTGCGGATTTTGGCGATGTTGCGGAGGTGGAGTCTGCACGAGTTTGTTAAAGATTGGACTTGGGGCTGGAAGGATAGGTTGGAGTCCAGAATGACACCAAGTACTCTGGCCTGCGGGGCGGGTTTGATGGTGGCGTTATTGGATGTGATGGAGAAGTCAATGGGGGGTGGTGTCCGGGCTGGGGGGATGTTCTCCAACGCGGACAAGGACTGGCCCTACAACAGGGGTGTCAAACTCAAAATTTAATTGCAGTCTGCATCAGCATTATGGTTGCTCTCACAGGGCCGGTTGTATCTGTAAGGCTAGTTGTCCATAGCACCCCACCCCCCCTTACATCCCCTTACATCACATTTTCTTGGTGTCAGGAAAACATAGAAGTGATTTATGCAGATATTAGACGAACAGAGCAGCAGACAGAAATGACAGTTAAATTAGTACATGCTATAGAGCAGGGATGGCAAACTCCATTTCATCGTGGGCCGTATAAGCATTATGATTGCCTTCAAAGAGCCGGTTGTATCAGTAAGACTAGATGTCCAGAGCATCCCACCCCCCCATTACATAAGATGTCAAGAATCCCACACCCTCCCTAACATCACTGTGCACCCCCTTTGGGGGCAGAGCTGGAAAGCAGAAAGTGAAGGGTCTGGAGGAGGACCAGAGGAGGAGTGGAGTCAGTTAGCAGAGTCTTATGAGAATTAAAGCTTTTTAGTGTCAGTGAAAAAAGTCTTTCAAAACTCCAAAAATTCAAAATTCAAAAATTATTATTCATCCAAGTTCTGATTATTTATCACCGTGTACCTCCAGAATGCCGTGTACCTCCAAAAAGAAAACTAAATAGTATATTATCCTCAACAAACAGTGATACAATCATATATATGGAATTGAATTAAAAAAAACCCCTTTTTTGTGCAAATAAAAGACCACACAAAAATGTGAAAAACACGTGAAATAGTGACACACTCTGTGTACACTTCTATATGCACATTCCTTTGTGAACACTCTGTGAACACATCTAAGTGGCTGAATAACATACCCTTACCCTAAATCAGTATTATAAAAGCCTCCAAAGATAGTAATTCAGTAGATTCTCACTTCATTAGAAAAACATCACATAGGATTTCCTTCAGATCCACAAGTTATTCCTTCTTTCTATTCATGCCTTCTTTCTCTCCATGTCATTCATAGATGCAAGAAATGATAGCCATATAGTGTAGTATATTTGATATTCAAAAAGATCCAGACTTTAATAGTTAAGCTTACATTTAAAATGCACATATTCCATTACTCCACCTTGAGCAGCTTCCTGGAACGCCGAGATGTATTGTGCCCAGGGGCGGACTGACCATTTGGAAACTCGGGCACTGCCCGAGGGCCCAGGGTCAGTAGGGGGCCCCATGAGATGCCCCTGGTACCTTTTTCATAGGCTTTTTTGAGTTTGGGCAAGGACTTAGGGACCCCATGATCCCCTATTGCCCGGGGCCCCATGAGTTGTCAGTCCGCCCCTGATTGTGCCCTCACTTAAGATGGCCACTCAGCTATTTCCGGTTCTCGTGCAACGTCCAGCGTCACGTCCCTTGACGCGCTTCGTCACTTCCTGTCTTCAACATAAGACCCCTTATGAGGAATTTTTTGAGTTTTGAAAGATTTTTTTCACTGACACTAAAAAGGTTTAATTCTTATAATTTTGGACTTTCAAGAGTGAAAGTGGGACTTTGAAGTGTCATTACAAAAGAGTGTTCAATATATCATAGTTTATTCTAGATTTATTTTAGGATACCGATTTATATTTCACTAGTTAGCAGAGTCTGCTGAATGCTGAGACCAGGGGAGGCAGAGATAAGGGGGTGCTGCAGCTGCACTGAGAAGTGCAGGATTTGGCAGAGGAGTTCCATTCTCCTCTCTACTGCTGACTGATGAGACAAGGTGGGGGGGAGACAAAGGGATACTTGCAGCAGAGGTGCAAGGGCCACATGAAATGGCCTGGAGGGCCGGATTCGGCCCGCGGGCCTTGTGTTTGACACCTGTGCTATAGAGGAATATGCTTTGGTCATAATTCATGTCTGAGGTTTACAACCACTTTAAATCTAGGAGAAGTTTTCTGGTAAGTATGATCGAATTTTGTGCTTCCCAGGTCAACTTCTCCTGTAGTTAGATGCATTCGCCTTTACATGCGTTTGGATGTGTTCAGCGTACGTGATCTGACTCTGGACGCACAGCATTCTGTTTTCGCTAAACAGTACCTGAATGCAGGTGAACGCACAGTGTGAATGTTGCAGTTAAAATCCATTCTATGCATTGTATGTGTTTAGAAGTGTCCTAAATAAACGCATATAATCACAGGTTGATCCCCTCAGTGAGGCATCCGTCCCGGCCGTGCCATGAATCCTTTATTTTGTCCATTGCAGGCATAGTATGATTTCACTTTAATTCTGATTTCTCACTGGAGAGCCGTGACAATTTGTCAATGAAAATCCCAGTCAATGCTTTCTGAAACTGGGTTGCAGCGAGGAGCGGGGGGGGATGATGAGGTGGGGGAAGAGAGAGCTGACGTCTTTCATGCGCAGTCCGCTCTGCACGGCTATTCCTCAGCTTCTAAGAGCTGGATCTGTTGCCATAGCAACACAAGAGCTGGGTAGCGCAGGCTGGTTTCAACCAAGAAAGAGCGAAGTGAGCAAAGGCTACCTAGATATAGCCACCAATTTCCTGTGTGTGCACCAAGGCTGATGTACTTCTGTTTAGGGATAACAAAGAGGATTGGCTCCTGCAGAGTTATTGTGAATGGACGCTTCGTGACGAGACCAATGCTTTTGACTTGTGCCTTTTCAGAGTATTCGAAGTTCTCTGTAGAGTAGAGGGTAGCAATTGTAGATTTATTTTCTTCATTTGTAGAGCAGAGACAAATTCTGAAATGATTTACACTGTATATCTCTATATAGCATTACTATCCTTCAATGACACCAAGTAGCCTACTGTCTACTGCAACCTTTCTCAACCAGGGTTCCTCCAGAGGTTGCTAGGGGTTCATGAGCTGTGGTGGATGGACCTCCTATCTGATGGTGCCGGCATAGCACCAGGACAAGTGCTACGCCAAGAATATGAAGCCACTTATCTTTTTTAGCTAAGAGTGGCATTCTGACCACCACTGCGAGGGTTGCATTGTTCCCACTAACCATTAATGTAGAAGATGTTCTTGCCCTTGACTTCTGATGAATTGGTTTTAGTATGGGTTCCCTGATAACTGAAAATTATTTAATGGGTTCCTCTGGGTAAGAGGGTTGAGAAAAGCTGGTCTAATGCAACCTTTCTCAACCTTTTTAAAATAACATTCAGGCCGAATGACCTGTACATTAATGATCAGGGGGAAAATGTTCCTCACATTGTTCAGTGAGAAGAATGATCCTTCGATTAGTGGTCAGTGGGAAGAATGTTCCTTATATTGGTGATCAGTGGGAAGAACGTCCCTTATATTGGTGATCAGTGAGAAGAACGTCCCTTATATTTGTAATCAGCGGAAGAATGTCCCTTATATTGGTGGTCATTGGGAAGAATGTCCGTTACATTGGTGGTCAGTGGAAAGAATGTCCCTTATATTGATGATTAGTGGGAAGAATGTCCCTTTATATTGGTGGTCATTGGGAAGAATGTCCCTTTATATTGGTGGTCATTGGGAAGAATGTCCCTTTATATTGGTGGTCATTGGGAAGAATGTCCCTTATATTGGTGGTCATTGGGAAGAATGTCCCTTTGCATTGGTGGTCATTGGGAAGAATGTCCCTTACATTGGTGGTCAGAATGTCCCTTACATTGGTGGTCAGAATGTCCCTTACATTGGTGTCAATGTGAAAAATGCCCCACTTACAGATAGCTAAAAAGATAATTAATGTTGGTGATTACAGATCTGAGAAGCAGAAATTGCTCCTTACTCAGGAAACTGCTAGCAACCTTTTGGCATTCTTTCAGTATTGCCTACAACTCTGTCTCTTCCTCTCCATTTCCTGTTTCTGTAGGGGTCCCCCAAGGCTGTCCTTGAACCCCTTCCCTTCTTTATCTACGCTTCCTTTATTGGTCACCTTATAACCCTCATGGCTTCCAATACCATTTAAAGGCTGATGACACCCAACGCTATCTCTCTACTCCTCACTACACTCCTTCAGTCTCCTCTCACATTACTAACTTACTGACATCAGCATGGATGTCACACCACTTCCTCAAATTCAATCTTTAGAAAACCAAGCTCATAGTATTTTTCCCTGCTCATGCCCTCCTCCCTGACTTTTCCATCAATATCAATAATACAACTATCAGTCCCTCCTCTCATGCCAGGGTACTAGATGTAATCCTAGACTCTGACCTGTCCTTTCAGCCCCAAATCCAATCGCTGTCAAAAGCTTGTAGACGTCACCTCTGTAACCTCTCTAAAATACACCCTTTTTTAATCACTTGCGCTGCTGAGGACTTACCCCCCTTTGTGACCAGGCCTTTTTTTGCGTCACGGCGCTGCAATACTTTAACTGACAATTGTGTGGTAATGCAACACTGCACCCAATGAAATTTACATCCTTTCTTCCTACAAATTGAGCTTTCTTTTGGTGATATGTGATCGCTTGTGCGTTTTTTTTTTTTTTTGTTTTTTTTTGCGTCTTAAAAAATAAAGTCTGACAATTTTGAGGAAAACATTTTTTTTTTACTTTTTGCTATTATGCTATTAAACATGGCCAGTAAAAAAAAATAAAAAAAATAAAATTTTGTCAAATTTAGGCCAAAATGTATTCATGCCTTTGCTAAAAAAAATCCCAATACGTGAAAATTAATTGGTTTACGTGAAAGTTATAGTGTTTACAAATGGCGGTATATATACTTTTATATATTTATTTTTTTAAAAACATTTTTATTTTTACTAGTAATGGTGGCAATCATTGACTGCGGGACTGCGGCTGGCATTCTGACACTGGGGGGAACTGACTTGGTGTCAGTGACATCCCTGGTGACACCAATACAAACATCAGTGCTAAAAAAAAAAGCACTGACACTGTCCTAATGGCACTGGGCAGGAAAGGTTAACATAAGGGACGATCAAAGGGTTAACTATGTGCTGTTTTACTTGTGTCTGTGTCCGTGTGCTTCACTGTAAGCGCACTGCTTTGCATGGCTGTACTGCGCACAGCCATCCAAAGCAGTGTGCATGAGCTGACAGGGAGGAGAACTGTTTTGTTTACAAACAGTTCTCCTCCCCATGGGAGATGCTTGGCAATCAGCGGCCGGTGATTAATAGCCACGGATGGCGGCGCAGATAGGGCGTGCATGCGCCCCCTACCCGGAAATGCGAAATCACGTATATATAGGTGTGTTTACGCACCCGTGCCACCCTGTAGCAGTATTTCTGCTATAGGGCGGTTGGGAAGCGGTTAACCAATGAAACCACCAAGCTACTCCCTGGTTACCTCTTGCTTTGACTATTACAACTCCCTTCTCATTGGCCTACCTCTACATAGGTTATCCCCCCTTCAGTCTATTAAGAATTCTACTACCAGACTGATCCACCTTACCAACTGTTCAGTGTCTGCAACTCCTCTCTGCCAGTCTCTCCATTGGCTTCCAATTGCCCAGTTATTAAAATTCGAAATACTAAAAACAAACACATTCACAGTTTCGCCCCAAGCTATATCACCAGTCTTGTCTCCAAATATCACCCAAACCGTCCTCTCTGCTCCTCCGAAGACATGCTCTCTAGGTCTGTTGTCTCCTCTCTCCCATGCTCGTTTCTAGGACTTCTCTAGAGCCTCTTCCATCCTCTGGAACTTCCTACCCCAATCTGTCCAGCTATCTCCTACTCTGTCCACTTTTAGGTGATTCCTGAAAACTCATCTCTTCAGGGAAGCCTATCCTACCTCCACCTAACAACACCTAACTGAACTTTTCAATCTCCTATCAGCTTGCCCCTCACAGTTATTACTTTTTCTTCCACTTGCCCCTCCCTATTAAGTTGTAAGCTCTTCTGAACATGGCCCTCCTGATCCTCTTGTATTGAATTGTAACTGTATAGTCTCTCTCAGGGGCAGACTGACCATTCGAGCACTCGGGCATTGCCCGATGGCCCAGGGTCAGTAGGGGGCCCCATAAAATGCCCCTGGTACCTTTTTATAGGCTTTTTTGGGTGTGCTTTGAGTGTGGGCAAGGACAGGGGCCCCATGATCCCCTATTGCCCGGGGGCCCCATGAGTTGTCAGTCCGACCCTGGTCTCTCTTTATATTGTAAAGCGCGGTGTAAACTTTTGGCACTATATAAATCTTGAGTAATAATAAAACAATAATAACACAGAGAAAGATTTGTCTAATGTCACCACCAAAGGCAGACACATCAGGGTCCATTTTGGTAGGAAGCCAGGTACCCACCAAACTCCATCTTTGAATTAAAGTGGGCGTTGGTTGATTTTTTATCTATAGGCAAGCCTATAATAAGGCTTACCTATAGGTACAGTCAGGACTGACCATTTGGGAACTTGGGCACTGCCCGAGGGCCCGGGGTCAGTAGGGGGCCCCATGGTCCCCTACTGCCTTTCATAGGCTTTTTTGGGTGTGGTTTGAGTGTGGGCGAGGACACAGGGGCCCCATAATCCCCTATTGCCTGGGGGCCCCATGAGTTGTCAGTCCGCCCCTGGGTACAGTAAATATCTCCATGCACCGTTTAGGAGATATTTACAAAAGAAGCAGCTGGTGACGTCACCGTGCCATCCTTCAGAGCCCAGTTGCGTAAACAGTGACTCCCACACGCATGCGCGGTAATGAGGTAATTGCGGCTCGGCCATTCATATTGCCGAAGACTGCGATCACAGAAGAAAGACCTGAGGAAGGAAGCGCCTACAGTGGTGACAGTGCGCTGCTGGAGGGCTTTGTTTTCAGGTAAGTCTGTCCTAATTTGTTAGCCACATCTTGCTAGTACGCACTGCATACTAAGGCAGGCCATAGACGGGCCGTTTATTGGCCGAATTTTCCACCGAAAAATCGTCCGATATTCACACCGTTAGTGGGGCAATGCCGTCAGCCGTTTTTCGCGGATCTTCTCATTTCTTTCTATCGGTCATGCTGGAAAATCTACGAAAAATGGCCGTTTTTCGTAAAAATTGGTGGCAGCATCCATGGCAGCAACAACCGATTTTTCTATTTATTCGGCCGATAAACGGCCCGTCTATGGCCAGCCTTAAACTGCCTGGGGCCCCAATTTTTTTTTTTTTTTGCTGCGGTTTACTACCACTTTAAGGGCTCGTTCACACTTGACTTTATTTCTAACTTTTGCCAAACGCCCCTATAGCATTTGACAGGCATTAGACAGGCGTTTGGGTAGCGGTTTTAACGCTCCTCAAACACTCCTCAAACGCCCCATGTGTGGTTTTGAGGTGGTTGATCGGCGTTTGCCAAGCGTTAAAACCGCACCACAAATGCCTATAATGATGTTAAATGGTATCAACGCTCTGAAAACGCCTTGCAACTGCACCGGCACCATAGACTTGAATGGGAGGCTTCAACTCCACACGAGGCGTCGGTTTTGGGCTGCGTTCACACTAGCGTTGTGTGCAGGCGGCAGAGAGGCGTTTGGGAAGCGTTTTTACCGCTTCCCAAACGCCTTTGCCAATTCTGCACATTACAGCACATGGTGCTGTTCTAACAGGAGCGTTTGCGTCGCGTTGCGTCGCGGCAAAACGGACGCCTCTGGTCGAGTCAGGAGGCTTTGAAGCCTCCTATTCTCGTCTATGGTGCCGCTCCGCAAACGCCCGGCCGGCGTTTGCGGTGCGGCTGCGACGCGGTTGCGGGGTGTTTGCGGAGCGGTAACACCACTCAAATGCATTATAGGCGTTTGTGGGGCGTTATTAACGCTCGGCAAACGCCTAGCAACCGCCGCTAAACCGCGCATGCGGCGTTTGCCGAGCGTTAAAAACGCTCCGCAAACACCGGACCAACGCTTGCCAAACGCTCTAGGGGCGTTTGGCAAGCGTTGGCAAAACAGCCTAGTGTGAGCGAGCCCTTGCTGTGACGCTAACGCTTCAGTGTGAACTGCACTGTGTGCTGCCATGTGCAGAATTTTCATAGGTGTTTGAGAAGCGTTAAAAACGCTTCCCAAACGCCTGTCTGACGTCTGCGGACAAAGCTAGTGTGAACTGAGCCTAACAGTAGGTCTCTCTACATCTACAGTTTCCTCCGAATTTTGGTCTTACTGCTTTTCTACATATAGTGGCAAATAAAGCTGGACAGTTGTACAGGCTCCTCTCTTGTACTGAAATTGCTTACCTTGATTTCTCTGTACACTCTGGGCTTTTTAAATGAGAAGCTGCAGCTAGTTAGAACCTGTCTCATTTCCTGGTGGGAGGACATCCAGCATCATCTAGCTCTTTTTTCCCCCCCACCAGACTGTCCCTGGCTCACCCCTTTCATTCATTGGATTTCAGTTCTTTCAATCATGGAGGCCCAATATCATTTGTAGGTGTTACCTTTGGTGGTGTGCCCACTACTCCAAAATGACATTAAGTCCTGCACACGGGGCATTTTTACAGCGGCTGTTTTTGGCTTTTGTCATTTTTTTTCTACAGCCAGTAAACTCCCCAGCATGTTATCCTATGTGTCCATGCACACCTAGGCTTTAACCAGCGTTTTTTGGCTTGAAAAAAAACCCCAGAAATAGTGGGTTGCTAGAGGAGTTTTTTAGCTGTAGAAACGCTCTAATGCTGACAAATGTGGTAAAATGCGGCAAACAGGCATTTCTGGACTTTTTTTTTTTTTTTAGCAAATTTTTTTTTGTGTGTGTAAAAAAAAAAAGATAAAAACTGCAAATGCGGCTAAATGTTAATGCAAAATCGCTGAAAAACTTGCGTTTTTAACATAACTTTACACAGCTAACGCTACCAGCGTTATTAACCACCTCCCGTCCGCCCGTTTATATACAACGATGGCAGTGTAGGGTCTGATGGCCAATTATAAACGGCCTCCCCGCCCCCTGCTCGTGCACGCTCCCTGGGAGTGCGCAGCACCGCGATCCGGTGCCCGCTGTGTCATCCGGACACAGTGGAACACCGATCGTCGCACTGGACCTCTGTGCGAGGTCCTGATTATGTGATCACTGATTGGCCAATCAGTGATCACATGAAGAGTAGTAAGCAAGATGTCACTTCTGACATCATTGCTTACTACGTGTGAAATCTGTGAATGATCACAGAGGTCACATAGTACAAGGACGTTCATAACAGTCTTGTACCATATGACAAGCTGTGACCAATCACAGCTCACATAGTTCTCAATGGCTGCAAGAATGCAGCCAGAGAGAAGGAGAAATGATTGCTTTTACAGCTTTTATGGGTGTAAAAGCAATCCGTGTGAAAAAAAAAAAATCTTCATCACCCCCCACAAGTAGTACAGTGTTACCATGCTAGGGTGACAGTATGTAAAAAAAAAACATAAATAATAATATAAAAATGTAAAAAAAAGTTTTAAAATTATAACTTTTGATTATAAACTAATTTGGCCTATTTTTTTTACTAAAAAGATAGCTGAATACATTTTGGCCAAAATTTATGATGAAATATTATTTATTTGCAAAATTTTATAAGAAAAACACTTTTTTTTTTCAAAAGTTTTCGACTTTTTCATTTACATAGCAAAAAAAATAAAGCTTTATGTCTCAAAAAAATAATGCTAAAAAATTCATATTGGTACAGTGTTGCATGACCGCGCAATTGTCATTCAAAGTGTGATAGCGCTGAAAGCTGAAAATTGGCCTGAGCAGGAAGGGGGTAAAATGCCTCACACATCAATCTATTTTGATATTTACATAACTCTTCTCAACAGCAAGCCCACTGCATGCATTAGAGCAGAGGAGTTTTTATAAGACTGCTGTGATATGAATGTACAGCATCCCGCTGGCTCCTCCCACTAGCCATGACCTGCCTGCATTGCACAGAGAAGCACAGAGATCCAGTGATGACATTGCTGGATGCAAAATAACTACAGTAATAAAAATGGAAAGGTAATATATAACTTTTAATTAGCCTATTGATGGGGGGGGGGGGTAAGGAGGCGGCACCAGGGAAGGCAGACCATAAGCTGATTAAACTTCAGCTTTAAAGCTGCTACAAGCTTAGGATTGCCACCTGGCCGATATTTTACCAGTTTGTCTGGTAAGAATGGGATTTGTTGCCACTGTTATTTGTAAGAAGAGATAAGGCCAGTTTTTTTTTTTTTTTCCCCCAAAAGGGCAGCCCGCCTTATATGAACTGGATTGTGCATTGCTAGCAGTTACAGTTAGGTAAGGATGATTTCAACAGATGGTTTATAGGGGTTCTTGATTGATGCAGAACACCAATGCTAACCAAAAGGATTTAGGGAAATAGGGAGGGTCTGTTCGGCCCTCCACCATGTTCACTTCATCCAATCTGGCCCTCTTTGAAAAAAGTTTGGACACCCCTGCCATAGAAGTTCACACCAAGAAGTTTACAAAGTTTAGAGGTCTACAGATAAGCCCAGTTGAGTTGAAACGTGTCAGAGGGGCATTACGTCAAGGCAAGAGATATGTCACCAGCACGCTAGGGAGCTCCATGAAAGGGTCCAACGCTTTATTCAATGATCACATCACAACAGAAGATAGCAATATTGCGGAGCCATGCAGGACCCCTTCATCATGCATGTGGCGTGCAGGCATATCATATGTCTGATGAAGGAGTCCTAGATGGCTCCAAAACATTGATATCTTCTGTTATGATGTGATCATTCAATAAAGCATTGGACCCTTTCATGGAGTTCCCTAGCGTGCTGGTGACATATCTCTTGCCTTGAAGTCTTTCTGGTCTCCAGCCAGTGGTCGCTACAGCACTGGTTACCTCACAGCCATTTTCAGGAACGTGTGCATTGGGTAATATTTCCTTGGATTTAGGGCAGGGACTGTGTCAGAAGTCAACTACATCGATTAAACTTCATGGTGTGACCTTTATTGTGTGCAGCTCTGTTTTCAAATGAGGCAAAAATGGGACCTGCAGGACTTTTGAGAACAAATGCACTAGAAGAAAACCTAGAATGTGATGGCATAAGTCCCATCATACATTTTACTTTCAGGTTGGTTGGGTAACCAACTATACCAAAAATGTGACCGCTCCTTTGTTTCTCAATTTTCAAAAAAAGAGATTAGCAATAGCAGCCTGCATGTTTCTTATGACCACTTTTATGTCTCTGTTAAAGGGGCTTAAAGGATTTTAGGTAGACACAACCATTCAGGTTCTCTACCTGAGCACTGATGACCACCTTGGACGACCGGGGTCATGTGCTTAGTGCCTTAACACTAGCCATATTTCCAGTAGCTTTGGGAATCAGAAACAGAAGAATTACATAGCAGAGGCAGGTTTATATTCCAGCCATTTATAGCCAGGGCTTCGTGGTTCCCCAGGGTTCTTCCAGAGGTTGTTAGGGTTCCTTGGGCTGTGTCTCATTGACATCCATCCTGATGGTGCCTGGTATAAATTTTTTCTTCATTTTACACATGGTTCAGCTGACTTTTTCTAAATAATAACATAACCCACTACTGTGCTGCACCTGCATACAAGAGCGGTAAATTCTCGATTGAAAAACTAGAAATCTAACTCGTTGTTCTTTCCTCTATAGGACCACTGTGGTGGCAGCTGCTGCCTTCCTGGATGCCTTCCAAAAAGTGGCTGACATGGCAACCAACACTCGGGGTAAGCGGACAAGTGCTTCTAGCAAATTTTACTGTTAACACTTTTTCATCCACGGTGCTCAAGTCAAATGGCTTCTGTATTCTATGGAAAATGGACGGGTTTCTCGGCTACATGGTTGATTCGAGTAACACTGCACGAGGGTCCTTCATGTAGTTTTCACGTTCAAAAACACACTTGGCCACATATTTTCACTGAGTTCGTCTTTGGGATGGTTCTATGGGCTAAGGGTTTCTTTTACCTGGTGTCAATGTTTGGGCTGGTACAAATTTTTGCGTATCAAAATTTCTATTTTTTTATTATGTGTTTTGAACATGTTTTTTCTATGTTCTATATTTTCTGGTTGAAGTTTTTTTGCATGCGGTTTCTAATGGGAGGTATTAAAATGCATGTAAAGTACATCTGTTTTCAAATGAGGCAAAAATGGGACCTGCAGGACTTTTGAGAACAAATGCACTAGAAGAAAACCTAGAATGTGATGGCACAAGTCCCATCATACATTTTACTTTCAGGTTGGTTGGGTAACCAACTATACCAAAAATGTGACCGCTCCTCCTAATTACTTTATGTGAAAGCTGGACATTTGTAAAAAAAAAAAAAAAAAAATGGGATACAGCACCAGCCAAACAATTTATCTCTAATGAAGAGTATCCCATGTCCTGGTGGTTAATGTACAAATCTTGAGTAGCACGGAATCGCATGACAATAGAAATCACATTGTTTTCAGTGGTGTCCACATCAATGCGACTCAGCACGGTGCAATTTCGGAAAAGGTTCCTGTACTACTTTGGTGTGATTTTTGGCCCAACAGAATTTGCAAACCTTATCAAAGTTGAATCCAAGTTCCATCCAAGTAGTACTACATAATCACTCTGAAAGTCGGATCACAATCCTATCGTGGCAATGTGAACCTAGCCTCAGTGCCTTCATTTCTGAGAGTTTGGCAGCAGAAAACTCTTACTGATCACAATGTTATCTTTCATAGATAGAAACTGATACTAAAGATTTTCCCGTTTTTGTTTTTTTTTATTGCACATCCACATTTGTTTTTAGCCGCTGTTCTTCCTAGTTGTCACTAGTCCCAGTAGGGTAGACTGCATGCTGTATGACTAAACTTTGAGCTGTCTACAAATCTTAGATGGCAACCAACCATGTGAGGTTTCCAAAGGTTCTTTCTAACACAAGATCCTTCTACAAATATGTAACGTTGTGTTGGGTGAAATGTTGGCTAATGGCTTTGGCCTTTTCAGAAAGAAAGTTGTTGGCAAAGATCATCTATCCTGCATGAGGAGATATCTCTTAGGTAGGCCATACATGATTCATTTTTGTTTTTTTTTGGGATAAAAATGAACCGATTTTCCCCCCCATCCACACATTCAGTGTGGATGGGGGAATCACTCCTGCCCAGCGGAGAGTCTTCCTTGCCAGCAGAATACAATGATCACTGTTGATGGCTATAGCCTGTAGCACTAATTGTTCAGGAAAAACCCAAAAGGCTGGTTGTACGCAAGGCAATCAAGAGATCTACTTGTGTACAACCAGCTAGTCCATTCATGGATTCAAATTCGTCTGGTTCCTGCTAAACTGGATGGATTTATGACCAGCTTTAAGCTGCCTCCACCTAGGTCCTTCAGCTAGATTTGTGGAGGTGCCTCCAAACCTATGAACATCTGCAGATCCTATTGAGCAAATGTTCTATTGTCTGTAGGAACCTTCCCGAACTGCAGAGGCTCAGAGCTGTAGCCATGCTGCGGTCATGATGCTCTGCTGTACAGCCGTGGCAAAACTTAAATGGCATATTGCATTTGGCAGTCGGTATCCCTGCTTAATGTGAGCCATTCAAGTACAGTGCCTTGAAAAAGTATTCATACCCCTTGAAATTTTCCACATTTTGTCATGTTAAAACCAAAAACGTAAATGTATGTTCTTGGGAATTTATGTGATAGACCAACACAAAATGGCACATAATTGTGAAGTGGAAGGAAAATGATAAATAGTTTTCAACATTTTTTGCAAATCTGTGAAAAGTGTGGCGTGCATTGTTCTCCAAAAATTATCCATACACATCCTTAACCTCTTCCCATCCAGCCCATGTCGATAAATGGCCGAACGGGAGAGCTGCCGATGCAGGTGGACGTTTCTAAACGTCCCACCGAATCCATTGCCTGTAGGCGCTCCCTGGGAGTGCGCTGTACGGGACCTCTGTGTGAGGTCCCGATTCATGTGATCACTGATTGGCCAATCAATGATCACATGAATAGTAGTAAACAAGATCTCACTTCCTTACATCATTGCTTACTATGTGTGAAATCTGTGAATGATCACAGAGGTCACATGGTACAAGGCTATTCACAACAGCCTTGTACCATGTGACAAGCTGTGACCAATCACAGCTCTTACAGTATTTTTCAAGGGCTGCAGGAATGCAGCCATAGAGAAGGAGAAATGATTGCTTTTACAGCCTTTATGGGTGTAAAAGCAAACTTTTTTTTTTATCACCCCCCACAAGTAGTACAGTTCACTATGGTGACACTGGACTATTAGGGTGACAGTATGTTGAAAACAAAACAAAAGAAACCCATAAACAATAATATAAAACAATTAAATAAAAATGTAAAACATTTGTTTTGAAAAATTATAATTTTTGGTTATAAACTAATTTGGGTTATTTTCTAAAAAGATAGCTGAATACATTTTGGCCAAGATTTATGAAGAAAGATTATTTATTTGCAAAATGTTATAAGAAAAACTTTTTTTCAAAATTGTTTGACTTTATCATTTATATAACCATAAAATAAAAATCCCAGTGGTGAAAAAAATACTACCAAAATAAAGCTTTATCTGTCTCAAAAAAATTCAAAAAAATTCATATGTGTACAGTGTTGCATGACCGCGCAATTGTCATTCAAAGTGTGATAGCACTGAAAGCTGAAAATTGGCCTGGACAGGAAAGGGGTGAAAGTATCCGGACATGAAGTGGTTAAGCGATGCTCAATTGATACTAAGGGGCCCAAAGTGTGCCAAGGAAATCTCCCCCACACCAGGACGCCATCACCACCAGCCTGAAACATTGATACAAGGCAGGATGGATCCATGCTTTCATGTTGTTGACGCCAAATATTCTGACCCTACCATCTGAATGTCGCAGCAACCAGTCTGCCCATTCTCCTCTGACATCAACAATTCATTTATGTCCACACAACTGCCGCTCACTGGATATTTTGTCCTTTTCGGACCATTCTCTGGAAACCCTAGAGATGGTTGTGTGTGAAAATCCCAGTAGATCAGCAGTTTTTTAAATACTCAGACCATCTCATCTGGCACCAACAACCATGCCACGTCACTTAAATCCCCTTTCTTCCCCATTCTGATGCTCAGTTTGAATGTCAGCAAGTCGTCTTCACCACGTCTACATGCCTAAATGCATTGAGTTAGCAATTTGTGTTACCAAGCAGTTAAAGAGGTATACCCAATAAAGAGGCCGATGTGTATATATGACCAAGGGGGTGAAAGTGTCCGGACTTGAAGTGGTTAATGGCCCTGTAGTCTATTTTTCATAAAATCAGCTCTTACTGTGTTATTCTGCTTTCTTGTAATATCCTCCATGATCTCCAGAACCTCTCCTTTTCCCTCCCTCGTTTGTTTGTAACGAGCAATGCAGGGTATTTGCAGTCATGTACACTGCTCTATGCACACTACACATCCCGGGAGTGAGCAAGAGAGGGTGGCTATGTTCTTACATGCAGTAGGACCATGAAGAGAGAACATAGCCACCCTCTAATAGCAAGTCAGATCCAAGTGCGGACTGACCATTTGGAAACTCGGGCACTGCCCGAGGGCCCGGGGTCAGTAGGGGGCCCCATGAGATGCCCCTGGTACCTTTTTCATAGGCTTTTTTAAGTTTGGGCAAGGACACAGGGGCCCCATGATCCCCTATTGCCTGGGGGCCCCCGTGAGTTGTCAGTCCGCCCCTGGTCAGATCCCAGCAGCAAAAAAAAAAAAAAAAAGGATTTGGAGGAGGCTGGGAGCAATAGAAGGGGCTTTTTTGAGTTGAGAATACATATGTGAGTAGAATTCAGTGTCACTTTAAAAAAGGAAACCCTTCCTTCCCTTTGAGACCCCTGTACCTCGGCTACATTCAGAAAATGACATCCTGAAGGTACTGTGAAAAGCCTGCTAAATCTCACGGCAGGAGAATGAAACTTAGATGAAATCGGGTCCCACGCCAGCATGGTAAGGTTCACTGATTATTCTTGTCACCTTAAATTTTCATTTTCTGCAGCAGTGGAGCTCGACTATGAGATAGTATATCACATGGAAGGTTTGGCAGTAGCCAGAGGCTGCCTGACTGAGCCCGCTAGTCCATTTTATTATCGGTATGACCCCGCGGTCAGCACATGTCCTATGCCGTGATGGTGCTTGGATCAGCAGTCGGCCTGGACAGTGTAACACCTCGTCTGTGACTGCAAACTTCCAGAGGAGTCTGGGGCTTCACACAAGGTTATCAGGTTATCACCCACCAAAGAAGCCCTGTTTTTCCTGTCTGTTCACAAGACAGACGGAGAGCACTGGCTTTTCCTAAACAGTTGTGTTAAAAGATATTCAAGATAAAGCTCTGTTGCTTAGATTATTTTTTGACAAAATTTTAAAGCGGTAGTAAACGCGGAAAAAAAATTCTTAAAAATCTTCTACCTGCAAGATAAGAGCACACTAGCACATTAGATTGTAAGCTCCCAGGATCAGGGCCCTCCTATCCCTCTTGTATTGAACTGTATTGTTGCTGTATTGTCTCCCGTTATATTGTAAAGCACTGAGCAAACTGTTGGCGCCATATAAATCCTGTATAATAATAATTATATATAAATCCTGTATAATAATAACAATAATAAAAAAATATAATAATTATGAAAGACTTACCCGAAAATGAAGCCCTCCAGCTTCATCACGCTTCGTCACGCGCTGTCACGGCTCCCCGAGGCTTCCATTTTCACCGGGTCTACCTTCCGGGTTTGTGAGTTGCGGCCATCTGATTGGCCAGGGCTGCGGTGTCAACATTCCCGCACAAATTGATGGAATATAACTGATTCTATCTATACACGAGGACGTTGGACATGAATTAAAAAAAAAAAAAACTTTTTAATCCAATAATGTACTGAGGGCTTGTTCACACCAGGTGAGGTGCAGAATTGCGCATTTTCCTGCACTGCACAAAAACACACTGGGGGTTATTTATTTAAGCTGCAGAGTGCAAAATCTGGTGCAGCTCTGTATAGAAACCAATCAGCTTCCAGGTTTTATAGCCAAAGCTTAAAGTGTTACTAAACCCGCAACAGTAAAATCAGTCTGTATATGCAGTAAAGCATGCTTGTTATACTCACTGTGGAACCTAAGGGGTTAATCCTCTGCATTGTGTAAAAAGGTTGATTGATCCTGACTTCTCTGATCCTCCTCTTGTTCAAATGTCCATGCTGATGGAGACCAGATATAGTGAATGCTGGGTCCGGGGAGACCGGATATAGTGAATGCAGGGTCCGGGGAGACCGGATATAGTGAATGCGGGGTCCGGGGAGACCGGATATAGTGAATGCGGGGTCCGGGGAGAGCGGATATAGTGAATGCGGGGTCCGGGGAGAGCGGATATAGTGAATGCGGGGTCCGGGGAGAGCGGATATAGTGAATGCGGGGTCCGGGGAGAGCGGATATAGTGAATGCGGGGTCCGGGGAGACCGGATATAGTGAATGCGGGGTCCGGGGAGAGCGGATATAGTGAATGCGGGGTCCGGGGAGACCGGATATAGTGAATGCGGGGTCCGGGGAGACCGGATATAGTGAATGCGGGGTCCGGGGAGACCGGATATAGTGAATGCGGGGTCCGGGGAGAGCGGATATAGTGAATGCGGGGTCCGGGGAGAGCGGATATAGTGAATGCGGGGTCCGGGGAGAGCGGATATAGTGAATGCGGGGTCCGGGGAGAGCGGATATAGTGAATGCGGGATCCGGGGAGAACGGATATAGTGAATGCGGGGTCCGGGGAGAGCGGATATAGTGAATGCGGGGTCCGGGGAGAGCGGATATAGTGAATGCGGGGTCCGGGGAGAGCGGATATAGTGAATGCGGGGTCCGGGAAGAGCGGATATAGTGAATGCGGGGTCCGGGGAGAGCGGATATAGTGAATGCAGGGTGTAGGCAGACCAGATATAGTGAATGCAGGGTCCGGGGAGACCAGATATAGTGAATGCAGGGTCCAGGGAGAGCGGATATAGTGAATGCAGGGTGTAGGCAGACCAGATATAGTGAATGCAGGGTCCGGGGAGACCAGATATAGTGAATGCAGGGTCCGGGGAGACCAGATATAGTGAATGCAGGGTCCGGGGAGAGCGGATATAGTGAATGCAGGGTCCGGGGAGAGCGGATATAGTGAATGCAGGGTCCGGGGAGAGCGGATATAGTGAATGCAGGGTGTAGGCAGACCAAATATAGTGAATGCAGGGTGTAGGCAGACCAGATATAGTGAATGCAGGGTCCGGGGAGACCGGATATAGTGAATGCAGGGTCCGGGGAGACCGGATATAGTGAATGCAGGGTCCGGGGAGAGCGGATATAGTGAATGCGGGGTCATGGGAGACCAGATATAGTGAATGCAGGGTCCGGGGAGAGCGGATATAGTGAATGCAGGGTGTAGGCAGACCAGATATAGTGAATGCAGGGTCCAGGGTTTAGTAACACTTTAAGTGAGTAAATCAGCCCTGAAAGTACACTGAGGGTGCTAAAAATTAAAGTTAAAACCCCTCCCCAAAAAATGTTTGAGCCACCCCCACATACATGCACATATGAACGTAAACACATGGGCCAGGGTTGCCTTTGCGCACAAAAGCTGGTTGTGCCAGACATGTTATATACTGCCATGTATGCTGAGTGAGAGCAGTAGCTCTAGGCCCATTATTCGTGTTGCTGATGACCTGTAGGGGCTTTTAAAGCATTGCCAATGTCGCAGTTTGTCACCATTACATGGCTGCACGCTGTTTTCAAGGCTTGACATGTTTAGGATCCATTTAGTCGGTGCAACCTCATCTTTTATACTGTATCAGAAAATTGGGTGATATATGGCACTTGTTTACCTTAAAATGAACTTTAGTGTATTTTAAAAAAAAAAAAAATGTTGCGCTTGACAAACCGCTACGCTAATATCATTCAAAAAATTGGAACCACTTCCATTTTATTCTCCAGGGTGTGTGCTTTTAGAAAATACATGTTTTGGGGGGTTTAAGTAATCTTCAGACCTAAAATGATTTTTAAAAACGTGTGCAAAAAAAAAAAGGCAAATAGATCTGGCAGCGAAAGGGTTAAAAAGTAATATCCAGAATGTATCCCAGTGAAAGATTTTTTTCTGGAACTGACTGCACTGGTGTGAACTATGCCATTGGAAACCATGTAACCTATTATCAATGTCCTATTATCAATTTGTTTTTGATGCGTGGGCAGCACAGTGACTAAATGGTTAGCACTTCCGCCTGGCAGTACTAAGGTCGTTGGTTCAAATCCCAGCCATGGCACCACCTGCCTGGAGTTTGCATGTTCTCCCTGTGCCTGCGTGGGTTTCCCCCAGGTACTTCGGTAGGGTAGCCATTCATTTCAATGGGCTGCCCTATGCATGACAAACGCGCCAGTTGCTCATCCAGCTTTTTTGGGCATTGAGCTTCACGCATTTTTTTATGTGCATTTTGACTTGCACAGGGCAGCACAGTGGCTGAGTAGTCAGCACTTCCGCCTGGCAGTACTCGGGTCGTCGGTTCAGATGCCAACCATGGCACCACCTGCCTGGAGTTTGCTTGTTCTCCCTGTGCCTGCGTGGGTTTCCTCCGGGTACTCTGGTTTCCTCCCACACTCCAAAGACATGCTGGGAGGTTAATTGGATCCTGTCTAAATTGGCCCTAGTATATGTATGTATGAATGTAAGTTAGGGACCTTAGATTGTACGCCCCTTGAGGGTTAGGGACTGATGTGAATGTACAATATATATGTAAAGTGCTACGTAAATTGATGGCGCTATGGAAGTGCCTGAAATAAATAATACATAAAGCGCACTTTTTTTGCTGCATTTGGGTGCCGTTAACATCGAGTGGCACCACAAGTGTGACATGCGGCTTCCGTGAATTTCTTGGACATGCGTTATCGCGCACTTTTGCATGCATTCACAAATTGCTCAGGTATAAACCTAGCCTAAAAAAATCGTCCTGTTTCGCCCAGAAGTGATTCCTGGTAAAACCGCCGGCTGCTTTCTCCTAAAACCTCTGAGCCTGCAAAACTGCGTCTTGCACCAGAGCAGGCTTCTGCAAAATATGGCCGCTGTCTTAGGCAGCCAATCGGCTTCTCTCTGTAATTCTCCAGCCCGCACCCAGAGACATAAATTATGACTGGCTGCCCGGGGACGATTCTATAAATCTGAGCTGCGGGTAGGCAGCGGTGAATTTTATTTCCACATTTAATGGCGATCTGCGGCGTTGAGTGTAGGCGTTAAAAAAATAGTTCTTTTATACCGTTGGCTTTTAATTATCGCGGTCCTATAAAAAGCTCTGGATAGGTCGGTGCCGGGCTTGCTGGTCCCGTTTTTTTTTTTCCCCTCTCTCTCTCCGCTTTGAAGGTCAGGTATTAAAGCTCATTTTAGCATTCGTGTCAGACCTGAATTAGTGCTGCTTTGATGCTCCTCGCCGAGGGTTTTCACCAACGTGATGGATGAAACAGTCGCCATGGCAACCGGCTCGGGTTCACCGTCCATTGCGGTAGCTGCTAGGCGATAGGATGGGAGAAGTGATGGAGAGGGCCTGCCCTGCGTCCTGTATGAAATTAACACTTTGTGACAGAGCCAGGGCTCGGCCCGGCTGTGCGCTAAGGCCTTCGGGCCCTAGAAATAGGAGAAACGTCATTTTGCATTGGCAAGCGTTGCATGATGCCTGTTACCTATAGGCGACTGAGCAACGCGATGACATCATATCAGCGCTTTGTTTGTCCGTGACCTGAAAATACTTCTGCCATTTCAGCAAACTTGCCAACAAGATGGGCTACAGGGCCTAAAATCCCAGTCTTGTAAAAAAGGATATCGCGTGTAAAAAGGGACGCCACTAAAATGATGGAATATAACTGGTTATATCTATACACGAGGACGTTTGACATTACACATGGAAGTTGGACGTGAATAAAAAAAAAAAACTTTTTCATCCAATAATCACACCAGGTGTGGTGCAGAATTGCGCATTTTCCTGCACTGCACAAAAACACACTGGGGGTTATTTATTTAAACTGGAGGGTGCAAAATCGGGCGCAGCTCTGAATAGAAACCAATCAGCTTCCAGGATTTATCGCCAAAGCTTAAAGTGTTACTAAACCCACAACAGTAAAATCAGTCTGTATATGCAGTAAAGCATGCTTGTTATACTCACTGTGCAACCTAAGGGGTTAATCCTCTGCAGTGAGTAAAAAGGCTGTTTGATCCTGTCTTCTCTGATCCTCCCCTTCTACTGTCCCCTATCCATCTGTTGATAGTACAGAGCTCTAGGAGTTACTCTGCATGTGCTCAGTTTAGTGTATATGGCTAGAGAGTTTTTTTTTTTTCCCCTTTGGGAGGATGTATGTGATCAGCACTGTCCAGATAGAGGGTCAGGGGTCATGTATCCTCATAGGGTAATCAGAGGAGAATGAAAACTCTGCTGATACTACAGAGCTCTAGGAGGCACTCTGCACATGCTCAGTTTAGTGTATATTGCTAGAGAGTTTTTTTTTTTTCCTTTGGGAGAGTGCATGTGATCAGCACAGGGCCAATCGGCACAGTCCAGACAGAGGGTCAGAGGTCATGAAGCCTCATAGGATAATCCCCAATTTATCTGTTGATAGTACAGAGCTCTAGGAGTTACTCTGCAGATGCTCAGTTTAGTGTGTATTGCTACAGAGTTTTTTTTCCCTTTTGGGAGAGTGCATGCGATCAGAACAGGGCCAATCAGCACTGTCCAGGCAGAAGGTCAGAGGTCATGAAGCCTCATAGGATAATCAGAGGAGAATGAAAACTCTGCTGATACTACAGAGCTCTAGGAGTCACTCTGCACATGCTCAGTTTGGTGTGTATTGCTAGAGCTTTTTTTTTCTTTGGGAGAGTGCATGTGATCAGCACATGGCCAATCGGCACTGCCCAGACAGAGATCAGGGGTTCTGCATCCTGCTAGAGGAAACTGAAAACTGCTTCTATCAGTGTTCAGCTGAGCACTGGTTAAAGCTTATAGAAGTCACAAGACTGCTCAAACTGCTGCTGATAAAAGGTATTTAGCAGTTTATAGTTACTAAAATAATTGCATGTCCGTTTTCTGTGTACTGTGGGAGACCAGATATAGTGAATGCAGGGTCCGGGGAGACCAGATATAGTGAATGTGGGGTCCGGGGAGACCAGATATAGTGAATGCGGGGTCCGGGGAGACCAGATATAGTGAATGCAGGGTCCGAGGAGACCAGATATAGTGAATGCAGGATCCGAGGAGACCGGATATAGTAAATGCAGGGTCCGGGGAGACCAGATATAGTGAATGCAGGGTCCTGGGAGACCGGATATAGTGAAGGCAGGGTCCGGGGAGACCGGATATAGTGAATGCAGGGTCCGGGGAGACCCGATATAGTGAATGCAGGGTCCGGGGAGACCAGATATAGTGAATGCGGGGTCCGGGGAGACCAGATATAGTGAATGCGGGGTCCAGGAAGACCAGATATAGTGAAGGCAGGGTCCGGGGAGAGCAGATATAGTGAAGGCAGGGTCCGGGGAGAGCAGATATAGTGAAGGCAGGGTCCGGGGAGAGCAGATATAGTGAAGGCAGGGTCCGGGATTTAGTAACATTTTAAAAGACACTTGAAACCCATTTGAGTAGGTATAATCTCAAGGTATGGATTTAAATGTTACTATGTGGGGGAGGGGTTTGTGTTGATTGGAGGGCTTTGAGATACATGCACAATGCACATGATTGCAGCACTGTAGTCCCACATTTATGGGTTTAATACACAAGGAGAGGAGACAATACAATGTCCCCTGATCTGTTGATTTCCATGTTCTGTGTACTGTGGGAGACCAAATATAGTGATTGCCAGGTTGGGGGTTTAGGAACACTTTAACTGGACAAGCTGAAGTTAGAAGTTGATTGGCTACCATGCACAGTGCACCAGATTCTGAGTGCTCCAGTTTTAGTAAACCTACCCTATTACTTTACAGACATGCTTGGGTGCCTTTAATTCTTACTAGCACCCCATGCATCTGTCAAATTGGCAAGCGGTCATGCCCACCAGAACGCTTGATACCGCAACTCCATGCATTTTGGTTTGTCGTAATTTTACAAATGGTCCCTGCACCTTATTTTACGCGTTTCCTGCACATAGGGCTGTTTGTCTTTTTATTCCATATGCAGACTGAATCTGAATGGGAGTGACTTTTTCATTATTAATCAGCTGATGCACTTGCAGTCTTCTAATGAGGAAAGCTGCAGGGTCTGCATCCGTTTAGAAGTAATGAACTCTTTGGGAGTATTTCACCATAAATGACATTTATGTTTCAGGGGATGCCTAAAATCTGACCTATGTCTTACTGTAGACTTATGGGAAAATCACAGAAGCAGGAAATTACATTTTGGGGCAAGTTCTGTACACCTCCAGATTGCCATATGGCATTGAATTTTAGATTGCAGACTGCAGATTGAAAAGGAAAAATCATTTTTAGAACGTTCAATTACAATATGGGTTGGGTAGCAATTGTACATGCTGTATTAATTTTTATTTGCTTTTTTTTTCCCATCAAAGCGGAGTTCCCTTTAAACATCAGTACAGGGCCTCCTATAGCTCAGGTTTTAAAACACAGAAAAGGCGAAGTGACATAACCTGGTATTTTGTTCAGCGGGCTGTTTTGGTAATGACAGAAGCTCTCCCACAATACACAATGCAGCAGCTTTACAGTCCATTGTATACGGCGTATTTTCCTTCCCCGGCCATAGATACCATTGAAGAGCCTGCATCGCTCATCCCCGGCTGACTCTTTGTTAGATCTGAAAGCTTCTACGATGGATCGGGTTACGTAGAACAGGTGATCCCACGGTGAATGTACCGAGAACGAGGACAGAACACCTGTCACAGCAGATGATTGTGAATGGCTGGACGATTGCTGCGGCTTGTTGCGGTTATAAGACGCCATTGCAGAGACGATATTACCAGTCTCTATTACACAAGCCGTTTGGTGTAAAGCAGAATTCAGGGTTGGATATTGGAATATAAGCAACGGCCACGGCAGATTTTAAAGCGACCCCGCCGTCGTGTTAAAGCCCAGAGGAACTTTCAATTAAAGCGCATTATACAGCGGGCGCTGGTGTGCGTTATGAAGGGAGCGGTGTTGGGGCAGTATAAATGGCGCATTGCATGCTTTGCTTTTTTCTTGTTTATTCATTTTTTATTTAACGCTGCTCCTACGGGTGTCTGGCTTTTTCATTTGCTTCTATATGCCCCTGCATGTTAGCCTACAGTCATGGCCAAAAATATTGGCACCCCTGCATTTCTGTCAGATAACGCAACACTTCACCCAGAAAATTGTTGCAATTACAAATGTTTAGGCATTCTCATGTTTATTTCTTTTGTTTGTATTGGTATGACATCAAAAAGTGGAGAAACAAAAAGCCAAATCTGACACATTCCACACAAAACAAAGCAAAAATAGACTGGACAAAATCATTGGCACCCGCAAATTAATATTTGGTAGCACACCCCTTGGAAAAAACAACTGAAATCAATGGTTTCCTGTAACCATCAATGAGTTTCATCCACCTCTCTACTCGAATTTTGGACCACTCTTCTTTCGCCAACTGCTCCAGGTCTCTCAGATTGTAAGGGTTCCTTTTCCCAACTGCTCTTTTGAGATCTGTCCACAGGAGCTTTATGGGATTGAGATCTGGACTCATTGCTGGCCAGTTCAGTCTTCTCCAGCGCTTTGTCTGAAACCATTTCTGGGGGCTTCTTGATGTGTGTTTTGGGTCATTGTCCTGCTGTAAGACCCATGACCTCTGACGGAGACCCATCTTTCTGATACTGGGACCTACATTGCACCTCAGAATTCTTGGTAGTCTTCAGATTTCATAATGCCATGCACATGGTCAAGACATCCAGTGTCTGAAGCAGCAAAGCTGGCACTAGGCCCTACATTGTACCCCAGAATTCTTTGGTAGTCTTCAGATTTCATAATGCCATGCACATGGTCAAGACATCCAGTGTGTGAAGCAGCAAAGCTGGCACTAGGCCCTACATTGTACCCCAGAATTCTTTGGTAGTCTTCAGATTTCATAATGCCATGCACATGGTCAAGACATCCAGTGCCTGAAGCAGAAAAGCTGGCACTGGGCCTTACATTGTATCCTAGAATTCTTTGGTAGTCTTCAAATGAATCGGGGGTGAAAAAGTCGCATATGGATATATCTAGCCTAACACCACCTTGAGGTTTGTTTCAGTGGATTGTAAAAATAAAAATTCAGCATGACTCCGCATGTCACCGCACTGCAGCATGTCTCAATGAATGCACTGCAATACAAACCACTAAATGAAATGCCAAAAAAAAAAAATCAAAAAGTGTGACGCTTTGTAACAATGCTTTGCACCGCCCTTCACAATGCACACCAGAATGCACGCATTATATGGTACATAATACATATGGACTGTTGTGAATGGGCCCAGATGTTCCTCTATACCTAAAAGTGTTGGGTATTCTTGCCGGCTGTTGAGGAGCAAGGAGATGCGAGGACAGGCAGCTAAGGTGAGTATATAGGAGTCAGGAGGACTCTACAGAGACAATGTCACCCCAACCCTACATGGGCAAGGCCATCACATCTCTGTATTCAAGATATGGATAATGGATCACCCCAGCAGTTGTAGCACCCTGGGCACTTGGCACCATACCAGCTCTATGTAGGCAGTTCAAGATGACGGCTTTTCAGGTCCAGAGTCGATTCATTATGTTTGAGGTGAACAGTTTAATTTTAAATCCATTCTGACTGGCCCCATCCTTGGAGGGGATTTAAAGTGACGGGACTTACCTCCTAATCCTCCTGCAGAGATTTCTCTGTGTCTATTTTGCTGGTGCCCTTTGCTCTGCTTTTTAATTAGTGGCTTGCTGTCCCTGGATGAAAGTAGAGGCACCCACTGAAATTTTTGCTGTGATATTTCTTTTTATTAATCCTCTTTATTTTTGAAAATATGGATATTAAGCTGACCATACAGTGTTAGAATGTCAGCCTATTCCGAGGAATCAATTGACATTTTAATGTCACCACCGGCTCGACAAAAGTTGATTATTCACTTGATGATTGCTGAAGAAGCAAACAATTAATGACCAAATGGCACCTGCAGACAATTGGCTGTGGGCACTGTTCGAGTATGGTGACAGCCGGTGCTAGCTGCTGTCAGAATACAGTAATTCGACCAAGGATTCGACCATCTACGTCATTTGTGTGAATGAAAGAAATCTCTTAGGCCTCATGCACACTGGACGTATCTGCAATCTCTCCTAAATACCTTTCCTCCTGGCAGTCATGACTCTTGTAAACGAGTGTAACGTGTTTAGGCACATTTAGGAGCATCAAGCGCTTGGGAATTCATTAATTTTATTGGCCATAATAATAATTTATTCTTCCCATTGAAATGAAATAATGTGCAAGCACTAAATGCATCTAATGTTGTAAGTGACATATCGGCTTGGATGTCACTCCACTTCCTCAAACTCAGCCTTTCCAAAACTGAGCTCCTAGTATTCCCCCCAGCCCGTGCCCCCTCCACTGACTTCACCATAAATATCGATAACACAATTATTAGTCCATCCCCTCATGCCAGGGTTCTAGGTGTAATCCTAGACTCCCATCTGTCCTTCCAGCCTCAGATCCAATCGCTGACAAATTCATGTAGACTTCACCTCCGCAACATCTCCAAGATACGCCCGTTCCTAACCCCGGAAACCACTAAGCAACTTATTCACTCCCTCATTATATCACGCCTTGACTACTGTAACTCCCTCCTCATTGGCCTACCTCATTGCAGGCTATCCCCTCTTCAGTCTATCATGAATGCTGTGGCCAGACTCATCCACCTCACTAACCGCTCTGTATCTGCCACCCCTCTCTGCCAATCCCTCCACTGGCTCCCAGTTGCCCAACGGATAAAATTCAGAACACTAACTATGACATACAAAGCCGTCCACAACACTGCCCCAATTTACATATCCAATCTTATCTCTAAATATCACCCAAACCGTACACTCCGCTCCTCACAAGACCTCCTACTCTCTAGCTCCATTATCTCCTCCTCCCATGCTCGTCTCCAAGACTTCTCCAGGGCATCACCCATCCTCTGGAACTCCCTACCCCAATCTGTCAGACTATCACCTACTCTACTCACCTTTAGGTGATTATTGAAAACCTATCTCTTCAGGGAAGCCTATCTCGTCCTCCGCTAATACTGGAATCCTCTACGCTTCCAACCACGCCATCCCCCACAGTTTTACCTATTGTACCATTCACCCCTCCCTCCTAGATTGTAAGCTCCAAGGAGCAGGGCCCTCAATTCCCTCTTGTATTGAACTGTATTGTTGCTGTATTGTCTCCCACTATAATGTAAAGTGCTGAGCAAACCGTTGGCGCTATATAAATCCTGTATAATAATAATAATACTGTTAATGAGCATTCATACATGGTGACGTGTTTAGACGCGTTAACACGCTTTTATAGCCATCAAGCCTTCCTTTTGTTTTGCCAAAATGACACCCTGCAGTGTGTTTTTTATTTTCTGCCTCTAAATTCTCTAAGTACCTAGGTGTGCATGGACAGATAAGGGGGGATTTACTAAAACTGGTGCCCTCAGAATCTGGTGCAGCTGTGCATTGTAGCCAATCCGCTTCTAAGTTTTACTTGTTCAAGTGGCTAAATGGTTATTACTTCCGCCTGGCAGTACTAGGGTTGTTGGTTCGAATCCCAACCATGGCACCACCTTAATGGAGTTTGCATGTTCTCCCTGTGCCTGTGTGGGTTTCCTCCGGGTACTCCAGTTTCCTCCCATCCTCCAAAGACATGCTGGTAGGTTAATTGGCTCCTGTCTAAATTGGTCCTAGTATGTATGAATGTGAGTTAGGGACCTTAGATTGTACGATCCTTGAGGGTTAGGGATTGATGTAAATATACAATATATATGTAAAGCTCTGCGTAAATTGACAGCACTATATAAGTACCTGTTATAACAGAAAATAAAATTAAGCTTTGGCAGCAAAACCTGGAAGCTGTTTGGTTTATATGCAGAGCTGCACCAAATAGTTTTAGTAAACAGGGTCTCTTATTTACCCATAGGGTAACATGGCGTATTTAGAGGCAAAAAAACCCTCCAGATGCCCCAAAAAGTAGCGTCTAAAACATCCAGTGTGCAAGAGGCCTTAGGCTGGCCATAAACTATACAATTTTCTTATAATTTTCTGTCCAATTTCTGCCCAATTTACTTTAGATTTACCTTCAAATATGTAGTGCAAAGGTCTGCCTAATAGGTTAGGTTTGACCTCGTATTATATGGTTTTTGGTAAATCTAAAGCAAAATTCTCAAGAAAATTGTATTATGTATGGCCAGCCTTGGTGTATGGTGTCGTCACCTCTGTGACCAACCCTGGTGGGTGGGGTGGAATGCATCTGAAGGGCATGGCTTGTGGGGCAGCTCTGGCCCATCTGCACTCCAGTTGGGCTGGGTGTGCGGTGTTCCCTATTCATAGACAAGCTGTTACTTTTGGATTAGTGAGTTTGAACACCATCACTCCACTCCTGAGGATCGGGGGATCGCATTCATACTCTTGCTTAGAGCGGTGCTCCAAGCTTCGAACCTAAGGTCACAATGATATGAAGGGGCATTAAGAAGACAAAAAAACAAAAAACGTGCCATTCGCTCCTAGAAGCAGCGTCAAAAGTGTTGAAATCCTGTATACAAAAGGATCTCTACCAATCCCCAGATGTCAACCAGGAAGCGATGTGGGCTCTAGCTGGCCTCAGCCATCACTCCGGCCATGGCCTTTTGTTGTGTTTCGCCCCACCCATCGGGGGATTGGTCACAGAGGCTAGGGAAAACAGACAGCACTGAAGCTATACAGTATGTAGCATCATCGGCCGTGAAGGGAGGTAAGTATGTGCAGGTGAAGGGAATGATAACAATGATAAGAAATAAAAGATAATCAAAAAAGGAAAGAGACAAGAAGAAAAATGGATAGAAAAAAGTATGTTTGATATAGTGTACAAGAAAGAAATATAAATGGAAAAGGAAAAATATGAATAAAAAACGAGCGGAAAAAAGAAACTAACAACAAATAGAAAAAGGAAAAAGAAAAAAAAAAGGGAAAAATTAAAGATCAGAAGAAAAAGAAGAAAATAATAAAAATACATAAATGGAAGAGCGGGGTGATTGTACGTTCTGTCTAGCTTTGAGCGGCGCCACAAGCTTGTTACTAAGTCTTCAGGGAGTGTTTGTGATGTCTACTGGACCGCAATGTTTGTGATGTCTATTGGACCTCAATGTTTATGATGTCTACTGGACCCCAGTGTTTATGATGTCTACTGGACCCCAATGTTTATGATGTCTACTGGACCCCAATGTTTGTGATGTCTACTAGACCCCAATGTTTCTGATGCCTATTGGACCTCAGTGTTTATGATGTCTACTGGACCCCAATGTTTGTGATTGTCTACTGGACCCCAATGTTTGTGATTGTCTACTGGACCCCAATGTTTGTGATGTCTACTGGACCCCAATGTTTGTGATGTCTACTGGACCTCAATGTTTATGATGTCTACTGGACCCCAATGTTTGTGATGTCTACTGGACCCCAATGTTTATGATGTCTACTGGACCCCAATGTTTATGATGTCTACTGGACCCCAATGTTTATGATGTCTCCTGGACCCCAATGTTTATGATGTCTACTGGACCCCAATGTTTGTGATGTCTACTGGACCCCAATGTTTGTGATGTCTACTGGACCCCAATGTTTGTGATTGTCTACTGGACCCCAATGTTTGATGTCTACTGAATCCTAAATTCTACCTGAATTTTTCCAGTCTATGGGCAAAATATGACGCGGTGGACCTCCATATTTTCCTTTAGGCTCTCAGTTTTTTTTTTGTGTGCGTGTTTTTTTTTGGAGTCGGGCTTCTCACTGACTATGGAGTCATATTGTCATTTTTCAGCAGACTGCCTGTACGCATTTGTGTTCTATTATGGAGCATTTCCAAAAATAGCTTCGTCATTTGCCTCATCCTATTTATGTTCTGTTTTCCCTTCCTCTGTGCTCAGGTGATAACTGACAATTCCGGAGTGCTCACATAAGTAAATGCTGGCTGGTTTGCATACTTCACACAGTCCGGAGGCTATATGCAATTGTAGTCGCCACGTCCTCATGCTGAAATAAAGAGCCAGATGGTTCCTGGTTAGGGCTCATGTACACTGCAGCTGATAAACTCACGTTTAGGAGCAATTGAGCGTTTTTTTCAGCAGCCCCTGAACTCTCCTTTATGTTTTCCTATGTGTCCATGTACACATAGTCGTTTACAGGCAGTTGAGTTTACAGTCATTTTCTTGAAAGCACAAAAATCACGTTCAGGAGTAGAGTTTACCAGCGTTTCAGACGTCAAATGCTTGTAAACGTGTTTATGCGCGTTTGCATTTAGACGCTTTTTTTGGCTGGTCCATATCCAGATGCTGTCCAGAGCCTTTTTTCTTCATCAAAAACGCATGCACAGTGGTTTTCAAGTATTCAAATGGACCCGGTACACCAGTGCAGTCAGTTCCAGGTTTTGCATAAAGGGAAAAATGATAGAACGTGCCGCATTATGATGGGATCCATAGTGAATACAACCAGAAAAGACAGGTCATCTCCACACATACTGCTCTCTCTGCTTCTGCTCTCTATTTCTCGCAAAATGTCTGAAATAGTTAATTATTTACTATTTTTCAGTGCATTCTGGGCATTTGGGAAAGCCTTCTGAGGTTATCTTTTAAAAACGCTTCTAAAAGCAAACGGCAATAAGCGCGGTAGGTAAACACGGCTAAACTGACGTTTTTTAACCTACATTTTCTAGCAGTCAGTTTCCAGTGGTCAGAAGAGTTTTTCGAATGCTTTGTGTACATGAGCCCTTAAAGGGAATTCATGACATTCAATTTGTAAAGCATGCCCAGCCTGTGTATTCCTAACCCTAAGAGGTATCTCTGTGCTCAGAGACAGTAGGGGGTGGAGTGCTCCTCCTCTCTGGATCCCTTTGCAGTCTGTGTAATCTGATCTCTCCTGACATTTGTAGTACATTTCACAGCACAGCTGTACAATGAGTCGGGGAAGCTTCTCCTTCAGGCACGTGTAGAATGTCAGCAGCAACAATGTTAACGCTTTTAGAAATGTTGGGGGTTAAGGCCATTACTGTTGAGTTATGGGATCCCACGATTGTTGCCAGCCATTGTGCAGCACACCGTCATTAGGCATGTGATCAGTATGTTACTATGGCAGTTTTTGGCTGCAGCTGTTTTCCCATTGCTGAGAATGGGTTTGAAGATCAGAGCAGAACTGCACTCTCTCTATCAACATTAAAGCGGCGTTCCACTCAAAAGCGGAAGCTCCGCTTATTTGCCCCCCCCCTCCACTGCCATATTTGGCACCTTTTGGGGGGGAGCAGATACCTGTTTTTGACAGGTAACCGCTCCCACTTCTGGCTCAGTTCGCCACGGCAAAGTGAGCTGGAAGTTCGGCTCCTTCCTTCCTCCCGCAGCCTCCTGGGAGCCTTCATAGGTCCCAGAAGACTGCCGGACCAATGAGAATGCGCAGCACGACTCGCGCATGCGCAGCACGACTCGCGCATGCGCAGTGGGCACCCAGATGTGAAGCCGCAAGCTGTCACAGCCTAGTGCCCACAGTTGTGATGCCGGGGAGAGAAGAGGCAGAGAATGGACGGCGTGGGTGAGCACATCACTGGACCCTGGGACAGGTGAGTGTGTGTTTGTAAAAGTCAAAGTACAAGAACTGTAGCTACTGACTTTTAATAAACACAAAACTGATGGGAACTCCGCTTAAACTATTTATAATCCTTATGCTGCTAATATTAGTAAATAGATAGGAAGGTATATCATATTTACTTATTTTAAACTTCTTTTTAAATTTCTTTGGTTATTTCCCTGTTTCCATGCCTAGGCAAATGTCATATATCCCAGGAGTCTTCGGGAGGGGAGGAGGGCTTTCTCAGCTACACACACCCTCCTGCCTGCATGCCTGAGCTTAGAGCAGATGGATTCCAAATTCCAGGACATAAATCCAACTGCCCTTACTTAAAGCGATTCTAAAGGTTCATTTTTTTTTTTTTATAAAATAGAAAACTTGTTATACTTATCTGCTGTGTGTAGTGGTTTTGCACAGAGCAGCCTGTATCCTCCTCTTATCGGGTCCCCTGCAGGCTTTCCTGGCCCCTCCCTCCTGTCTGGTGCCCCACAGAAAACAGCTTGCTATGGGGGCACCTGCTGCTCCATGTGTCCATTCACACACGGAGCTGCGGCTTGGCCCTGCCCCCTCTCCTTATTGGCTGACGGGCTGTGCTTGACAGCAGCAGGAGCCAATGGGTCCCACTTGCTGTCTCAGTCAATGAGGAAGCAGAAACCTGGGGTAGCCGAGGCTGTCATGGACATCGCTGGATCGCAATAAGACTCAGGTCAAGTATTGAGGAGGCTGAAGGCACTGCTGCACACAAAAGGTATTTTACCTCCCTGCATAGAATGCAGGAAGGTAAAAAAGCTTCAGCCTTTACAACCATTTAAAGATGGCTAAGACCAGAAATGCTAGAGGGGTGTTTTTCAAACTGAAATAAAACATGGAGACATGGATGGATGGAGGAGTTTGCTATGAATATTGAAAATAAATTAAATAGTGTTTTTGGTTTGTGCTGTTCAGATGCAGTGTAGTTCCACTTTAACTTCAGGCAGATATAAAAAACAAAACATAATTAATCCCAGTTATGTTTTGAAATTAAAATATCATAAAATGTATTTTAAAATATAGTTTGTCTCTATAATAACTTCCTGTAATCTCCTACATAGCTGCAAGTAAGGCAGGCCATAGATTATTCAATTTTTTTTTCTGCAACCAGGGATTGCAGCAAAGAAAATCGCTTGATTCCCATGCCCGGGGGGAAGTCTGGGAGCCTTCTCAGCTGGCAAAACACAATGGTTTCTGCTAGCAACTATTGCCACCAGCAGTAATCACATCTGAAAAATCCAACTGGATGGTTGTACTGAAGTTGATAGATGGATCGACTTCAGCACAACCAGTCTGCCCATAAATGGTCAAATCTCGTCCAGTCCCTGATGAACCAGCCGAGATTTGATTCATCTATGGCAGGCTTTAGTGAGGATCAGCACTCTGAGCTAATAGGGTTTCCAATATTTTGCTGTCAGTCTAACATTGTAAAAATGTTTACAGGAGGGAGAGCAGAGGGTGATTTCATTGTGCTACAGCGCCTTCATTGTCCAATTAACAGTCCTATCACACTGTACTACTTATTTACAATGGAGGTCAGAGAAGGAAAATGGTCTATACAGCGGGCAGGAGTTTGGAGCGTAGTGACTAAACCAGGGTGTTTTGAGCCAATCAGATTCTGTATTTGTTTTTCTCTTCTTAAATGGTTCAGAGCATGAAAACTTCAGTTATTGTTATAATACAGGATGTATATAGCACCAGCAGTTTGCTCATTATTTGACAATGTCAACAGAGACAGTACAATTACAATACAATAAAATGCAAGAGGGCTAAGAGGGCCCTGCTTATAAGAGCTAACAATCTAATAGGGTGGGGCAAGTGGTACAAAAGGTGATAACTGTGGGGTATGAGTTGATGGAATTGATAAAAGTTGAGTTGGAGGCGTGGTAGGCGATGAGTTTTCAGGGATCGCCTAAAGGCAGCCAGGGTAGGGGATAACCGGAAAGATTGGGGTAAGGAGTACCAGAGGTTGGGAGAGGCTCTGGAGAAGTCCTGGCGACGAGCATGGGAGGAGGAGACAAGGAAACTTAAGAGCGGGAGATCTAGGGTGGAGCGGAGAGGACAGTTCGGGTGATATTTGGAGACAATGTAGTCAATGTAGCTTCGAACAGAGTTGTAAGTGGCTTTGTATATTGTTAGTATTTTGAATTTAATTTGCTGGGCAGTCAGAAGCCAGTGGAGGGATTGGCAGATAGAGGTGGCAGACACTGAGTGGTTGGTAAAGTAGATGATTCTGGCAGCGATATTCATAACAGATTGAAAAAGGTACAGCCGACGGAGAGGTTGGCCTATGAGAAGGGAGTTGCAATAGTCAAGGCGAGAGATAACAAGGGAGTGAATGAGTAGTTTGGTGGTTTCATTCGTTAAATAGGGGTGAATTTTAGAGATGTTATGGAGGGGAAGTCTACAAGCTTTTGACAGCGATTTGGATTTGGGACTGAAAGGACAGTTGTGCAATTCCCAGCCCCACCCCCCAACACAATTTACCATTTTCTGAAGACTTTCCAATGTGTTGCACACTTGTTCTGAATAAGTGTGTGCACATTCCACAGGCCCTTTGAAATCTTTGTTTTGAATTGGAAGCAGAGCTTTTCCAATAACAGGAAGGCCTGGATCCCACGTGTTTGCATGTGAAGGCGGTATTCACGCTGTGATTCCTAATAGACCAGCAGATAGTTGGCTCTGACAAGATGGAGTAAGTCAGGCGAGCCCTTGTTGATTCTTCAGATGGTCTTTTTTCTTGTGAGAACTTGTCCTATAAAACGGTTAAGGAGCAAGGTTTTTTTTTTCTTGAAAAATATGGGGAAAGTATGTGTACGTTTACAATTTCTGTTCTTTTTATCTATCTTAATACCTATATACTATAGCTCACGCAAAGTGTCCAAGAAGAAAAAAAAATCTATCTCTGTCTATCTATGGACAAGAGGTGCCCCCAAAGTCCGCGGCCTGACATGGAAGGAGTGACCACACAGACATTAAACGTTATCAACGCACCAAGTCACTCTTTCAGCACTGAAAATGGCACGTGTGCTCTGTACGGATTTCAGGCACTCCTTGTGCTGGCACCCCATGTAGTCAAGTTGAAAATGTAGAAAGTGGAAGAAGGCTTGGAGTGTTCCATCAGCTGTTGCACACCCTCAGAATCCCATAAGACTGTCGTCATCACTCCATCACTTTGCATGCTGATGGAATACTCTGAGCTGCCTTCTTCCACCTTCTCCATTTTCAGGTCCATTATGGAGGCATGCCAACTGTTTCCAAGGAGTGTGCGAAAACTGTATAGGACGCGTGCATCGTTTTCAGTGCTGAACATCTGAAAGTGTGGCTTGATACAGTGATTAAGTCTCATGTCTGTGTGGTCAGTCTTTCCATGTTGGCCATGAACTTTTCGGATGCCCCTCGTGTGTGTGTTATACGTTTTATAAAATCCTTAAATAGGTTCACTACATGGCAAGTCCTGTGGAGGGCACCAAGTTTTGAATTATATTTGTGCAAACACTACAGTATATGGACTGCATCTGGGCCATCAGCCTTGTAAGGCTCCATGTACACGAGCCTACAATGACCGCTTGCCACGGTAAAGCGCAAATCGTGGCAACCGCAGTACCGCGTTTTTGCCGTGTTTTCCTGCGGTTGGTGGTCAAACCGTTCCTATCCTGAATGCGATTCTTCCGCGTTCAGGAGAGGGAGGTTTAACCTCACCTAAAGTCTGCTAAAAGCCTATGTGTACATGGACACATAGCCTTTTATGGAGTTGAGTTTAAAAGCTTTAGCAAAAAAATGCCAAAAGCTCCTAACCTCTCGTGTACATGGGGGTCTTAGAGTGTTCAGTGATTAATACTACTGAACATAATATATGAAAATGTCGGAACATAAAATTATGTATATAACCAATAATAACCCAAACTATCAAATGATCACCACAAACCATGAAATGAAATTAAAGAACAATGAATGTAAATGCAAATTGTTTGCCTGCAGTAAACATACCCATAGACATTGGAGGACTGTTGGATGTTCTGGCACAATCTGGCCACTTTGATTGGCCATTCGCACTGAATTGTTCATATACACTTGGATTGGCTGAGCCTATTCATAAAGAAGGGGGTTAGCAGCCAGTCATTTCTGCTCTGGCTTAACTTTGGGGGGAATAAATAAATTCTCCATTGTGCCGCCCCACTGGTGATCAGTGTCTGTTCTGGACATCAGCAATCTGGACGATGCGGATTGGGAGACTTGGGCGCGATCTCCCATAGTTACATAGTTAGTCGAAGTTGAAAAAAAACACAAATCTACTTCAACCAATAAATGAAGGATTAAAAAAAAATTATTTGAAGATTACAGAATCCTTTACCCACAAAGGAAGGCAAAAACCCCTATGAAGCATGATTCAATTTACTCCACCACATGGAAAAAAATTCATGACATTCCCTGATTGGACAAGGTGGGGTTCATGACCTCATCGCCATGCCTCTCGACCTCGTCTGATCAGAGAACGCTTTGCATTCATTGAAGGAAATACAAGACGTTCTCTGAATGGCACCTGTACTGAGCAAGTGATTCCCTGTGTTCTCTTTGCAGTAGGGCACCCGCTTGGCACAGGATCTGGAAAAGGATCACTGTAGTCGAATTGGCTACTATAGTGATTCACCACTTCCACGGGAATCAGTCAGGCATGGAATATGTATACTCCCATTGATCCAAACTGGACCAATGTCACTATGCAGTAATACCCACACCTGGAATTCAGCTTTATATGACCCAGAAAATACAGTGTAAATATGATCTTCTGTAAGGCTTGGCTAAATCATCCAAGAATGTGCCGTATTTTCATTTCAATTGCTCTCGCATACAGAAACTTTGCTAACTGGGTCGGATTTCTCTTTGTGACTAGTTCATTCTGATTGACGGGGACACACATTAATCCCATTGTCTCTCACAATCTCTTTGACATCGTATTAGCAGTGACTGCCAGCTAAAGAAGATTGAGCGCCTGGCAATAGGCGTGATTTTAGGATGTTTGTATTTATACCTCATGGTTTCCCAGGAACTCTATTCCTGGATTGAACACAGAATATTGACATTGGTTTGTTTAGATATGTTTTCCGTGTGTGGCCCATAGATAACGCTCTTTGTATAGCGGCTGATGCGTCTTGCTGTGGAAGTTTTGTCTATTGTGCAGCCACCTTCCAGGCGAGTCACAGCTGGTGCATTGTGGGATGGGGCTGCCTCTTCTTTTTTTTATTTTTTGTCATGGAACATAGTTTTCTGAAAGCTGTTGTCTGTGTATACATTGATTTTGTGTACTCTATATATCCATTCAGTGGGAATCGGCGTGTTTCCTGTTACGGGATGGTGAAAAACTCTGTATCATTTTCATAGCCTGAACCCATTGTCTCTCAAAACTTGCTGGGCTCTTGTTGGAGGGATTTCCCTTCACTTCTCGTCTTTGTGACACCAGGACAAGCAATGTGGGAAAGAATATCTCCTGGATAGGAGTGAATCTTGAGTTGGGGCTAAATCTTGATCAAGTCCAAAAACATTTTTATTCCAAAGAGAGATTGTATATGAAACCAACATGTTTCAGGGGTCATATATTGTAAATTGCCAATAATAACCAAAAAAGATCAAATGATCACCACAAACCAAGAAATGAAATTAAAGAATAATTAATGTAAATGCGAATTGTTTGCCTACAGTAAACATAACCATAGACATTGGAGGACTGTTGGATGTTCTGGCACAATCTGGCCACTTCGATTGTTCCAGAAACATGTTTATTCCAAAGAGAGATTGTATATGAAGCCAACATGTTTCAGGGGTCGTATATTGTATATAGCCAATAATAACCCAAACTATCAAATGATCACCACAAACCATGACATGAAATTAAAGAACAATGTATGTAAATGCAAATTTTTGCCTGCAGTAAACTTACCCATAGACATTGGAGGACTGTTGGATGTTCTGGCACAATCTGGCCACTTCGATTGTTCCAGAAACATGTTTATTCCAAAGAGAGATTGTATATTAAGCCAACATGTTTCAGGGGTCGTATATTGAATATTCCTTCATCAGGGATAGAATGCAACACAAAACGTAGGTGAAAAATGATCTTGTATACATCCTTATAATACACGTGAGCTGCATGTATTGCAGCTATTAGATATCTGTGGTTCAAAACATCCAGTGGGCTCCCAATCACTGTTACACATATGGATCCAAAGACTAAATTGGGTGGATTACAGATCTCTCTGCTTTGTCTTTATTCAAAAGTACAGGTTAAAGGATCAAAGAAAAACAATTTTGGAATAGCCTTTTGGCAGAAAAAAAGTGTCTCCCCCCCCCCCCCCATATCTCTACAACATAGTATAACATAGCAGGGAAGATGTTCTGTAGTTCAGAGGTGAACTATGTAGGGATGATAAGATTGCTTGAAATGACAGAAAGTCTACTGGAAGTTTTCAGCACACTGATTTTCTAGCAAGATCAACCAGTATATTTTGCACTTATAGAACTGATAGAACAAAGTGCTTTCAATGGTATATTTAGCAGTCAGAAAGAGAAGTTGAATGCTTGGGTTTACATACACTTTATTCAGTATTACCTTTTAGACTGGAAAACCTTGTTTTTGGAGGGGTCCATCTTATTTTTTGGATCTTTATTACTTTGTCTTTAGATGTAAAATCTTTGTATCTGAAATTCTTGTATCCAAACTACTGTGTCAGATTTATTTCATGTAACAATACTGTAGCAATGAGAAAGTTGCACTCTTTTAGTTTAAGCTGGACAGACGCTGTTAGAATTTTGGCCAATTCAGAGGAATCGGCCAAAGTTCTAACAGTCATTGGCCCTGTCAGCTGGACCGAGGATGATTGCTCAATACATCCATTAGTGTATGGCCAGTTTTCGGAACATATTTTTCATTTCAAGTAAGATAATAACACCTATTGCCTTGAAGGAGTCTTTATCTGGGCATCTCTTACAACCCATCTCCGTGATGTCTTCCTGAAATGACTAAATTGGGGATAATTTCAGATAAAGTACTTGAAGTGGATAAATGGTAATAATGTCAGCCTAAACTGGATAAAATATGTAAGTAGTGTATATTATATGGAGAAATCTTCATCGAAAGATGAATGTCAAGCAGCCCTTAACAGCCTTCTCAGTAGAAATTTTGGACCAGCTTCTGATCTGTACAGATCCTAATAAATAGGCCACTAGGGCTATACAAATCCCAGGAGCCAGATGGTCAGAGTTCTTAAAAAGAGGCATCTAGCACCTAACTTATTAAACACTTCCGTTTCCCAATGTTTGTTCTTTTTTGCAAATTATAGGGCAGTAAGACTTTTTGCTTTAGAAGGTATGTCCATGCATTACCCAAATGTATCCCTAGGCTAAACCCTACAACTGTTTCCAGGTCCCAAATTTAGCTCTAGACCTCCCTTTCATCCTCTAGACCAGCCTCTACAACAGAATGCTTAAAACTATTTCTAGGTCTTGGGGAACCCCTGCTAAAATTAAACCATTGGGGATGTGAGGGTCATTGGTAAAAAATGGCCCTAACATTGGTGGTCAGTTGGAAGAATACCCACCCCCTTACACTGGTGATTGGATTGCCACCACTACAGTCAGCTAAAAAGGTATCTGGTGTCATGGTGACAAGTGGTGTTGCCTCTAGAACTATGTAGGGACCATTAAGTAGGGGAACAATCGGCCAAACAAGGAACTTCTAGGTGGAACCTTGAGCTGAAAATGGCTGGTCTAGATCCTGTTCCAGCATTTGTTTGTTTACTTTGTTCCCCTAATAAGAATCTGGTTTTGTTACTCTTTGACATCACCACCTGGCTTGTAGAAATCCTTCGGGGGGGCAGTTGCTTGGAAGTCCAATCCCCACCATGTTGACACACTTCGCCTTCCCCCAGAACAACATCACCCTACAGATAGGGGGTTATTTACTAAAACTGGAGGGTGCAAAATGTGGTGCAACTCTACATAGAAAATCAGCCTGTATGTTTAATTTCCAAAGCGTAATTGAACAAGCTGAAATTAGAAGCTGATTGGTTACCATGCACAGCTACACCAGATTCTGAGTGCTCCAGTTTTAGTAGACCTCCCCCATTGTGTGTGGGAAGGCTGTTGGTAGTCAAGGCAGCTTCACCTTTAAGTATCTCCACTCCAGCAAAGATTCCCCCACAGAGTGCCCAAGACATAAGCAACCTATAAGCAAACCTGGGCATTGTCATGTTGGGGGGGGCATAGGAGAGCAAAGAAGAAATATGCCAATGCACAAGCAAACCATGACTTTCTTACCTGCCTTGGCATAGCTTTGGGTGGTGCTGCCAAAACTGAAGCTGAACAGAAATGAGTCTGCTTAAGCTGTGATGGTACTTTATGGAGCTTGCAGACTCACTTTAAAGCTGACTTCCAGCTATGATCTTCATACTTAAGCTGGCCATATACTGACAGAATAGCCTGCGGACAGAATAAAAAAAATTCTAACTGGTTCCTCCACCCAAGCTATACAGCACAGACAGATGAATCCCCCTGCTAAGCTATTATACCCTGACAGCCAACAGCAGCTGTCAGAATACCCCAATGACTGATGCATCTGATTGGATATTGAAGTGCGGCCAAGAGTTTTTTACCTGATTCCTTTGATTTTTTTTTTCTTTTAAACGAAGGATGTGTCGATTGGAAAATGGCTGAGAGGACTATCCACAGAGTGAAATATGAAATTTGCTCAGTGTATGGACACCCTTACATTGGTCCAGCTTGACCGTAGTTCATAGCTGAGGGACCACTGGGGACGCTAACAATCACTGTAATAGTTGATGCTACTACAGTAATAGCTGTTATCCCCTAGGTCCTTCTCAGGTTATATTGCTGGCTATAGATGGATCAAAATTTGGTCGGTCCAGCAGGGACTGGACGACTTTCAATCCATCTATGGCCATTCCAACTCGACAGAAGTCAATGTAACAATTAACTTCCGTTGAGCAGGACTGTTGGAAAACTTTCAGTTCAGCATCTGCAGCGCTGATCAGTGTATTCTGATGGCGGAGGAGTCCCTGCTTTTAGGATACAGCAGCACAGAGGATTCCTCCATTCACCTCACTTGTGGGGATGGGGAATCTTTTAGCCATGATCAGCCCTCTGACTGATCGAAAAAAAGAATGAATCACTTAGGGATGCACCAAAATTTTAGTGGTTTGGCTGAAAACACCCTTAACGGCTTTTGGCCAATATGAAAATAAGCACCAATACAGGTGCTGAAAATAACCCTGCCCGCCGCTCCCACCACCTGCCCGTCGCTTGGCTACATGAGAAACCACAGAATGATCCTGGTGCTGGGCATAGAGATAAGCGAAGGAAAGATGGCCTCCACTCATCTCCATGCCCTTGGAGGACGTCACTTCCGGTTCCAACGCCTTGTAAACAAGGCCATTTTTTTTTTTTATTGACCCCATATCTCTCCATAAAGAGGACCTGTCGCTACTTATTTCTATCACAAGGGATGCATGCATTCCTTGTGATAGGAATAAACGTGATTAAAAAAATGTTTTTAAAGGGACAATGTAAAAAAAAAATTAAATAAGTTAAAAAAAAAAGTTTCAAGTGCCCCCTGTCTTCCTGTGCTCGCACGTAGTGAATGCATACATAGGCCACGCCCACATAAGTAAATAGTGTTCAAGCCACACGTGAGGTATCCCCACAAAAGTCAGAGCAAGAGCAATAATTCTAGCTCTAGACATCCTCTGTAACTTTACACTGGTAACCTGTAGAAATTGTTAAAGCGTCACCCATGGAGATTATAAAGTACCGTAGTTTGATGCCATTCCACAAGCATGTGCACTTTTAAAGCATGACATGTTAGGTATGTATGTACTCAGCGTAACATCATCTTTCATATTTTACAAAACAATTGGCGTATATATTGTGTTTTTTTAAATCATTAAAGTGTTTTTTTTTTTTAAAAATTGCGTTCGAAAAATATATTAAGTTTTAAAAACTGTCCATTTTGGTTTGTTTTCTTTGCATCCTGAAATTTCATTTTTGTGCACCTCTAGAATCACTTATGGCCAGTCTTAAGTGAGTGGCTTCCCCTCTGTACATTGACCACAGCCATTCATAGAACACCTTGTATGTTTTTCATTGAAAGCAAGCCATTCTCTGATTGGACAGGGTGGTGATTGTGACATCCGCACCCCTCCTCCCTACCTCATCCAATCAGAGAATGCCTTGTATTCATTAAAAAAAAAAAATACAAGTCTTTCTGTGTATAGTGGCAATACAGAGAAAGTGTCTGCTTGTGTATAGAGGGGAAGCCACTCGTACAGGAGCCAGAAGATCGTAGTAGCGCCAACTACAGTAAATGTCAGCTTCCCCAGTGGTCCATTAGGTATGAGATATGCATTCTTACATTGTGCCAAGATGGACCAAAGCAATAAAGATCATACATGGAGTTCCGTGTTCCGAGTTGGGGAATGTGTTTTTTTTTTTTTTGTTTTTTTTTAAGCTTTTCCAGTTATTTTTATGCCTAAACAGGATAAGCATACTGCTGAACTGTTCCAGCACTTTCCTATTTAAGGTGTGTGTGTGGAGCTCATCCTGTTACTGGAAGCGTAGACATGAAAGATTAATACGCGGGTTTTGTGTTGCATGAAAATGAACCCTGATGAGTCAGGTCGGCTTACCTCTGATTCACTGGTTTGCTGCCTCTGAAGGCAGAGTATAGGGAGGTCAGTAGGACACAGGGGATGATGGGTAAGCCTGTGCCATGTGCCTCAGCACTCTGTGAATGGCGGCCTGCACTTTAAACACATTTTAGGAAATCATTGAAATAAAACACCAACTCTTCACCTGATTACTTCAATGCCGCTTTATGCGCAAGAAAATCACCGGCTTTCTCTACCAGCAAACATGCTGGGTATCCTCAAGGGGCCTTGCATTCACAGTATGTCCTCAGTCTTTCAGGGTTGAATGACACCTGTCATTCCTATCAGAATGCTTCACGCAATGCATTAAAACGGATTGGCGCTTGAACCGCTTCTCCCTTCCCAATCTAAGCTCTGCTGTAAAGAGGCTGATACCAGGTCAATGTGGCATTGTGATTGGCTGCACAGGGTTGACATCATCAGGACCGGCTCCCGATCATTGGTAGTGGACTGCAAGCTATTGGTGACAGCTCTGTCATAGGGTGCCAGTGGAGCATGGCCTAGAATAAGACAGTGACCCATATATGTGTGATGCGGTCTATAAAGAAGTTAAGTGATTTTTTTTTTCTGATCGCAGCTCTCCTTTAATTGGAGGCACAGAAAGGGGATCCACTGTAAAGTGACATGTGAGTGATGTCCTGCATACACAACAGGCCATTCCACATCCCGGGAGGCCCACAAACCTTTTCAGAGTCAGAAGTCAATGGGAGAATCATGAATTGAATCCCATTATTTGTCAGTAATTGCTGAATGCTCATAGGGAGCTTTATTCTGTTTCCACTCTGATTGTTCTACAATAGTCACATCCTTTTCCTGCTATTCCCATTGAATAACAATAGAGGTTTTGTGTCATTGGGGTAACGGACAGTTTCTGTGACCTCATCAAAGTTTTTTGCACTTTGCATTTCCTTCCCTCAGAAATATTGTTAAATAGGTTATTTCAGTACAGCTTCATCTTCCGTATATCTAAAAAAAACAAAAAAAAACCTGTCTCTATATTAAAGGCTTAGCCCCAAGTAATCATTGTATGCAAACTTACTAGGGGAACTGGGCCAGCACATGGCCTAACTGCTTCATTTTATCTTTAATGTAAAGCACAATTGAACTTTCAGTTTAATGAGCTAAATGTATTCCAGGTGCACCAAAACAAAAGGTGTGCAAAGTCCTGTTTAGAAAGCAGCCACAGCCTGAGTAGAAAAGCCTGTCCTCTGGCAGCATCCGCAAGTGGGAAGTTAGCTCTTTAAATCTTTTTGCAGAGGTCCGACAACTCTTTCTAAGCCTTCAATCTAGCTCAGTGTTTCTCAACCTTTTTTTAATCAAGGCACCCTTTAAAATTATGGACAGTCCCAAGGCACCCTATTTTAGACTGGGGTACCTCAAGACTGTCCATAATTTTAAAGGGTGCCACAGGGCTATCCTGAATCTTAAAATGACACCGCATTCTAAAATGTGGAAATCTATTCGAATAGTTTTATATAACGCAACAACGTCCACACATGTAGGACACCCAACGTTAGGCGATTTATTCTTCCAGAGCAAACAGACTTTTGCACACTGGTACTGACTAGTATTCCAATGTTTCTCTTCCCCTCAGTTTTTCTCCATCATTGACCTAATGAGACCCCAGCACTGATGGGGAGGGTCAAACTAGGATGCTGTGTAGACAGCTGACATCCTCCTTATCAACTGATGATGTCATTGGCTGTCAGGACACCGGTGGCTAGAAGGTCGTAAATGGTACGCAATCAAAACCTGCGACTTTGTGTAACAAAAAGGCAGGCTTGTTCCACCCGCTGGCTTGTATACAAGTTTTGGGCAATTTTTAGATATTTTGCCAAGGCACCCCTGAAGAAACCTCAAGGCACCCCAGGGTGCCTGGGCACCCTGGTTGAGAAAGGCTGATCTAGCTCTGCAGAGAGACCACTGTTTCCAATCAGAGTGCACTCAGGGGGATGAGCTTTTCAACTCTACTTCTCTATTATGAACTACAAGACACTGAACATATTTGATTTTGATGCACATTCAATATATTAAATCTGATTTAAAGTAAAGGTTTATTTGGGCTTTAGGCAGAAATAAAAAAAACCTGTATTTTGTTTTTTTTATGTTTTAAACTTTGAGAATTTTATGCAGTCTGTTTTTATAAAACTGTTTTCATATCCACCTCCTTTAATTCTCTGCTCAGCCACACTCACACAGGGATTGGGAGGTCTGTATTCTGAGCCAATTGCACAGTGTTGTCAGTCTAGCACTGTGAACATGCTTACCGGTAGAGTACCAGGGCTGTCTTAATAGCATCATGGGCCCCTGGGCAAAGTAATGCACTGGGGCCCCTACCAGTCTACCCCAATTTATGCACCTACTCCCAAGAATGAAAGTATAAATAGTTGATAGAATTAAACATATATGTATTATTACTTTAAATAAAATTGATTTTAAACAAAAAGAAAAAATGCAATAAATCAAAGACTAATCAACACAAAAGGCACATTACGGGGGAAGGGAGGCAGAAGGGCACAGTAGAGGGGGAGTCAGGAGGGCAGAATACTGGGATCAAGAGTACAGTACAGGTTCTGGTGCGCCCGGGACAGCTTAGTAAAAAACATGACTTATCTGGCAAATCTGGGACAATTTACAAGCATGATGTAATGCAAGATTATCTTGCAAGTCCCTATGCACCTAGTGCCCCTGGACAGTGCCCAGGGGTGCCCATGTGTGTGACATCGCTGGACCAGTGTACAGTCTAGTATTGATGGAAGTTAGATGGGCTACGTCATCCTCCATGCAGGCTTGTAACCGATGAAGGTGTGGTGTAGGTGAGCCCCATTAGGGTCTTGGGCTGCTGCCCCTCAGTTGATGGAAAAGATGTTCTACAAAATATTTTTGGATGGGTGTGGAGGTGCGCTCGGTATGAAGGTTTGTCACATGTGAGGTTATATTTAAGAAGTTTATTGAGGTTGACCGTTCAAAGGTGATAAGTAAAGCCAACGCGTTTTGAAGAAAATCCCCCTTCATCAGGACCGTGATGATAGGTGTGGTCAGAACAGATTTGGAACCAAAATTCAGCTTAGAGTATGGTCCATTTGGTGTCATTGCTCTACAATGGTACAACGAATACTACTCTGACTTTGCATGTTAAAACTTCCAAGGGCAAATTGCTCCATTCACATGATCAACACCTAGAATGCCCTGCAATGAATATCTTGCTTTTTCTCTTCTTTTACAAACTATGTGATATTTTGGTAAAGGAAGAAAAACACCAAAAACTGACATCCATAACGGCAAGGTCTTCTGGGGTCAGTTTACCTAATGGCTTCCTGTATTTTCGACAGTAGACCCTCTCTAGTTGATGGACTTTGGGGTGGTTCTCAGTGATGTAATCTCATCACCTGTGGAACCTAGTCCCTAATTATCCAAATAAAATGTTTATTAATAGGCCATATACCATGATATTTACCCCTGTTAAATTACTTCTTAAAATGCTTATTGTCTATCATAGTGGTCTTCCTGGCTTACATACTGTCCATGTCGCTGATTGAAGACAAGCATGGCAACCAGAGTGAAATCCAGTCTCTCCCTTTTCTTACTTAGGGAAATAACTTGGCAGGCAAATACCATTTTTTTTGGAGGGAGGTCAGTCATAGCCTGTATAAATTGATGTGTTTTCTTTTATCATGAAATGAGGTTTCAGTATGAATTCCTTTCCCCTCACTGTCAGGGTTCTTACTGTTGGTGTGCTTGTAGGGCGCTCCAGTAGTTCATCACTTTGGTGTAATAGAAGTTGGGAACCCAGATCCAGTAAGAATGTATGTCACCTGAATGCCATGGATCTTCAGAATATCCTCCAAATTTTTTTCTTTGCGCGATCAAACCAAAATCAGTATTGGTGCAAAGCTTCGAGGTCACATAAGACCCCTTTGTCACATGCTCGATGAAGCAGTCCTGCATGGCATCAATCCTTTGGACTGGTGCTGTTTGTTTTATGATGACTTTCGATAGATCCATGGACTCTTACTTGTGCTGATACTGGTCTCCCGTCTAGTAGTTGCTACAGCACCCTCTTACACCAAGCCATCTCCTGGAATATGTGCAATGGGAATATTTCAAGGAACCCAGTCCACTTGCCATTGCCACCTACCACACTTGATAATGCAGTAGGCCAATTGAACTGAGCCTACAGTTGTTTTACAATTTGGTTGGTTGACCTGTTGTGTGGTTCTTTACACCTTTAAAACTAGCACTGTTGGCTGCCATATTGTTGAATGTCGACTAATCAAACTACAGAACAAGGTAGCTGTGCAATTTGATTGCTCTCCGGCCTGACCCAAAGACAAAGTCTCCTAGTGGAGAACTGACATGCTGAAGCAAATGGCAGACATAAAATATATCTATTTTGAGAATCTCATTTATTTACAACAAAGAAGCACAGATTCTCAGCTGTTCTTGGTCTCTTGCTTGGCGAGTCAGGTTTATTTAGCCGATTTAATGCCAACAGACCTGTTAAAACAGGTTTGTTAGGTTTTCGGATCACAATTTGTTTATTCTTTCCTTGAAAGAAGCTTCACATACTATGACATTTCTCATCCTGACAAGCAATAGATATTAGAATACTAAAGAGGTGATTTATGGAGCAAAAAATTGGAGCATGTAGCAGCCAGTGAGGTTTGTTTAAGAATATAGCCGCTTTGGAAAGCCTCCAAACTTTTGCTTGTTCTTCCTTGCTATATTTTTCATTGTGTCCCCAGGTTGCCTTTGGGATCTGATCTTTGCTATCCTTCAACTACCAGCAGGGACGGACTGACCATTTGGAAACTCGTGAACTGCCCGAGGGCCCGGGGTCAGTAGGGGGCTCCATGAGATGCCCCTGGTACCTTTTTCATAGGCTTTTTTGAGTTTGGGCAAGGAGACAGGGGCCACATGATCCTCTATTGCCCGGGGGGCCCCATGAGTTGTCAGTCCGCCCCTGACTACCAGTATACGTATTTGTATGTCTATTGATTAAATAAACCAACATTTTTTTCATAGAGACCTTAAGGTTCCACATCTTGTGTTCAAAGTGTCTGCCTGCCTCAACATGGAACCGGTGGAGCCTCCAGAAAATACTGAACTTCTGGGTGTAGAATCCCTTCCCCAAAGTACAATGCATGATGCCTCAGTGACTATTGTCTGAACAGTGCCACATGGTGGGTGAGGGGTTGTGTCCTGTAGTATGCAAATACTGACTTTTATAAAGTCAGGCTTGTTCAGGGTGTGGGCTAGAGGCTCCAGCTGATGCTGTAATGGTAGGACATGGACTTGGAACTTTTTTTTTCATTTCAGATAGAGTAAGGGAGGGTTATAACCCATGTAAGTTTGTTTTTGCCATATGTGTCCCATTGGGGAGGTTTACCTTCACTTCCTGCCCCATAGCCAAAACAGGAAGTGAGAGGAATTCCCAGCTAATTTGGGAATTCCGTGGGAACCCCAAATCACCAGAACTAGTGTCCACATTGGAAACTTTCCCCTCTGTTACTTTTCTGGGGACAATCCAAAATTTCGGGTTTCTTTTACTTTCACTTATAATGGTAAACAGGGCACATAAAGAAGGTTTATTTCCCTAACGGGCACAGACAGCAATAAAAACTAACAGGTGTTCTAATCTATCTCCAGTCTATCCAAAAAAAACATAAAAAGTTTGCCTTTCATTATACTTTAATCACTCTTAGGCACTAAAATGACCACGGAAACCAGAACAATTTAAAGTGCATGTCTGGGCAAAAAATATACTTAGTACGTTTGAAGTTCATGCACATATCCCATGTTTTGTATCCTTGCAAGAAGCTGCAGGTACAGAAAATGCCCATTGATCCTACCAGAAATCCAGTGAGTTCCTAATTTCCTGTAGTAGGCTGACAATATTTCCACACTGAAATTCTAAAACCGCCTTTTCAGCCTCTTCTAATGGTGGCTATATGCACTTCGACCTTTTTTAGGTGATCGATTGTGGGATTCAAACAAAGCTATAGAATAGCCATAACTTCCTTTCCAATTGCTTTTAGATTCAGCTTCGATCAGATTCAATCAGACAGACAATCAGCCGGGGTAGAATATCATTGATCATTTTGCATTGATCGGCAGCACTGAGATACTTTGTTCATGAATACGATTGTATTTCAATCGATCAAAATATGAGATCACATGGTGGATGAGATGGAGAGAAAGATGGAGAGATATGGTCGATACTTTATGAACGTATCTTAACTATTGATCAACATCCACTTACCTCTGTGTCATATCAATCAAATGGGTTGCTAACTGTAGGTCAATTATTCTTGGAAGAGATCAATTAGAAAAGAAGTAGATCATTCATCAGATCATGTATGGTCAGCATTAGTTTGAAGCGAGACGTATGTCACCAGTTCACCTGGATCTCCAAAACAGGTCTGAAGTTTTATTCAGTGTTCACATCATGGTTATAATAGTGAAATTTCGGAGCCACGCAGGACCCCTTCATCAGGCATGTGACACCTGATGCCTGATGAAGGGGTCCTGCGTGGCTTCGATAAGTTATTATAACCATCATGTGATCACTGAATAAAGCTTTGGACCTGTTTTGGAGATCCCGGTTTACTGGTGACCAGGGTGGATTTGATTTAAATCACTAGTCAGTAAGGCTTGATGTAAATCCTAGTTTTCTACATAAAGACTAATTCTTGCTGGTATAACTTTAATATACAAGTAGATGAAGATTTTTAGAATAACAACTTTTCATATTAGTTTTTTTATCCCCAGTTTAATAGGTTAATCATTCATATTTGGACAACTTTTCTGTTGTACTTAGAAAGGAGAAAAATAATCATTACCTTAATAATAACAATTTAAATAGATTTATTCATCTGAAACAATAACATTCCAGCATATGTGATTTGCTTAAACATCCATGTTTGTTAACTAATTTGGCTAAACAAAATATATATATTTTAAGAAACTTAGACTGTCGGCCCCTTCCTCCTCACACTTAGTTTCACTTTCTTCTTGTGCAGATCTATTCCACTCCAAACAATCAGAAAAATATTGTTTCTATTCTATTCACTGAACTTCTTGAAACTTAGCAGTGAAGGGGTTGATTCTGTATTCATAGGTTTGTAGAAGTTAGGATGAAGGTCTTTTTCTTAACTCTGTTCATGTTATAACATTTTTGCTGTGAAGAAGAGGCATGTGATCTCCGCTGAGTCAAATTCAGTTTTGAGAACTGCAAAAGTAAACCGAACATCTGTGATAATATCTTGTAGGCAGAGAAACTGCCCAATAATCTTACGGAAACCTCTGGAAGAGCATGACATTGTGAATGGATTCATGGCATTTATTTACCAAAAAAATTAAACACATACAGCCTTATTCTACATAATTAAAAAACTAATCTTTATTTCATGATGAAATAACCTTTGGATGGTAATATATTTTCCTCAAAAAGCATTTTATTCCAAAAAATCCGATTTAAATCAAAAAAATCCGATTTTTTTTTTTTTTGATTTTTTAAAAAAAATCATTGATTTTTATCCACCCTGCTGGTGACATACTTCTCGCTTTGAATGTTCTTGGTTTCAAATGGTGGTCGCGGTAGCACACATCTACAGCCAGTTTCAGGAACGTGTGCGTTGAGAATATTATACTTGAATTTGGCCACTATTCGTTTTCCCTTGCTGGACTACAAAGAGAAAATAAAATGTCAGCAATGATGACATCTCTTATCCATGTTATACATGGTGACCACTAGGGTCATTGCAGCACCCTCTGAACCATATGATTGATTCCAGTATATTATTAATATACAGGATTTATATAGTGGTATATGCAGCGCTCTACAATATAAAGGGGGACAGTACAATTACAATACAGTTCAATACAGAAGGAATATGAGGGCCCTGCTCATGGAGCTTACAATATAAAGTAGGGATGCACCGAAATTCCGGTGGCCAAACACCCCTTTCGGCTGTCAGCCGAAATGAAAAAAAAAAAAAAAAAAAAGCATCGATACAGGTGCCAAAAAAACCCCGCCCCCTCAAAGCCGCCCGCCGCTCGGTTGTTCAGTCTTACCTGAGAAACCATCGATCCCAGCGTTGGGCATAGAAATGAGTAAAGGAAAGATGGCCGCCACACATCTCTATGCCCTTGAAGGATCGGAGCGATGTCGCTTCCGGTTCTGGCCATTTTTTTTTTTTTTTAAAAGAACTAGATCAATGTTTTTTTTTTTAATCTAATGCTTTACATTGCAGAGGAGAGATGTGCGGTCGTATTGACCCCATATCTTTCCATAAAGAGGACCTGTCACTAATTATTTCTATCACAGGGGATGCATGCATTCCTTGCGATAAGAATAAAAGTGATTACAATTTTTTTAAAAGGAACAGTGCAAAATAAAAAAATTTTCTAAAGGTTTAAAGTGCCCTCGTCCCCCCGTGCTCGCACATAGTGGTGAACGCATACGTAGGCCTTGCCCACATATGTAAACGGTGTTCAAACCACATGTGAGGTATCACCACAAATGTCAGAGCAAGAGTAATAATTCTAGCACTAGACCTCCTCTGTAACGTTACACTGCTAACCTGTAGACATTTATAACCCATGGAGAGTGTTAAGTACTGCAGTTTCACGCCATTCCACAAGCGTGTGCAATTTTAAAGCATCACATGTTGGGTGTCTATTTACTTGCTGTAACATCCTCTTACATATTTTACAAAACAATTGGTTTTTTTAATCAAAGTGTATTTTTTTCCAAATATATATATTAATTTTTAAAAACTGTGCATTTCAGTTTCGTTTTTTCGGGCCAAGTGCATTTTGAATTTTCGATTTCGGCACCCACATTTTCATTTCGGTGCACCACTAATCTAAAGTATATTATTATAATACAGGATTTATATAGCGCTGACAGTTTATGCAGTGCTTTGCAACACAGGGGCAGACAATACACTTACAATACAACTTAATACTGTGGGAATCAGAGGGCCCTGCTCGTTAGAGCTTACAAAAGGAAGCATCAGGAGATACAAAAGATAACTGGGGGGGGAATGGGCTGGTGGAGAGAATAAATGTACAGTTGTTAGATGGGGGCAGATTAGGCCTCTCTGAAGAGATGAGTTTTCAAGGATCGTCTAAAGGTGGACAGAGTAGGAGATAGTCGGACAGATTAGGGTATGGAGCTCCAGAGGATGTGAGAGGCTCTGGCGAAGTCCTGGAGGCGAGCGTGATAGGAGGTAACAAGGGAGCTAGTATAGTGTGTGAAACGGGTAAAATCCATGTTTGCTGAATTACAAAAAACATTCCCCCTATGTAATGGAGATAATGACAGAGGGAGGTGTTCTCTAGTTCAGACAGGGCTGCATAGGATTTCAGTGTGCAGAGGATGACGTATTGTATAACCTCTGTTTAATAATGTCGCAGGATTAAAGCCACATTGTTTTTTGAGTGACAAATAAAGTTGTAAAACAACTGGTCCCTGCCATCAATGAGAAGCCTTTTGCATAAACAGTTTATCGACAAATTTTCAAACAGTTGAGCTCTATTAGCGTTCGTCACGCGTGAATCTGGAAAGTAATCCCTTTACGCTTTACAGGTCCCGCTCCCCCCACATGCTGCTCTACTACAAGGGCGCTACTGAAAATTATCTTTAAAAAGTCTGTTTGTCCTACCCCCCCCCCCTCTATTTGCATGGGGTATAAAGAGGCCAGTGAGTTTTCTGTCCCGGTTTTCTTCTGCAGGAATTAGTGACTCAGTGGGCTGCCTGGTGCTCCAGATCTCAAGTGTTCTTGTTGAATAACCTTTTTAGAAAGAGTTCTTTCAACCTATCTGAAGTGAGGAAGTGGGGATTAACCACTACACGGCCTTAAAGCTGCTATGTAGAGTCCTCCTTGTTTCAGACAGCGGGATTCAAGAGCTGGATTTTCTAATTTTTGTGTAATTAGACTTTAATGAATTCCCCATGTTTTTGAAAGATTGCCTTTGCGTTGTCAGTGGTCCCTTGATTTGCTATGGTTTATAAATATTGGTTCAGACCACTAAATTAGGGCCTGCACTTAAAGCGAGAACTGTGGCCCTTTTCATTTGACTTGCTCTGAAGGTGGAAAAAAAAGTAAAGCCAATCAGATAATCAAACAAAAGATACGCTTTTGAAGCAATCGTACGATAATCTGATCGTTGGTACACAGCTTTCTTCTGAAATTATTTGAAGGGGCAAGCATGAAAATTTTTCTCGGACGATACCAGATCGTTTGTTTTTTGTTTTATTGGTAGAGCTTTAGTCCGAAAATAAAATATAATATATTACATCACTTCCGAATCTTTATTCTGTTGTACAAGAATTTTCGTGACTTGAGTAAACCTCTTCACTTTCAATATGAGACTAGCATGCAAAAGGAAAAAAAAAATAATAATTCGTCCGATATTCTCATTGTGTGTACGGGGGCTTAAAGGTGAACTAACACTATACAGCCTCTCCAGCCCCCAACCAAACTGATAAGAGGCATGGAGGAGCTCAGCTATGAGGAAAGATTAGACAAACTGAATTTATTCTCTCTTGACAAGAGGGGGGATATGATCTTCATGTATAATACATAAGGGGGATATGATCTTCATGTATAATACATAAGGGGGGATATGATCTTCATGTATAATACATAAGGGGGGATATGATCTCCATGTATAATACATAAGGGGGGATATGATCTTCATGTATAATACATAAGGGGGGATGTGATCTCCATGTATAATACATAAGGGGGAATATGATCTACATGTATAATACATAAGGGGGGATGTGATCTCCATGTATAATACATAAGGGGGGATATGATCACCATGTATAATACATAAGGGGGGATATGATCACCATGTATAATACATAAGGGGGATATGATCACCATGTATAATACATAAGGGGGGATATGATCTCCATGTATAATACATAAGGGGGGATATGATCTCCATGTATAATACATAAGGGGGATATGATCACCATGTATAATACATAAGGGGGGATATGATCTCCATGTATAATACATAAGGGGGATATGATCACCATGTATAATACATAAGGGGGGATATGATCTCCAGGTATAATACATAAGGGGGGATATGATCTCCATGTATAATACATAAGGGGGGATATGATCTCCATGTATAATACATAAGGGGGGATATGATCTCCATGTATAATACATAAGGGGGATATGATCTCCATGTATAATACATAAGGGGGGATGTGATCTCCATGTATAATACATAAGGGGGGATGTGATCTCCATGTATAATACATAAGGGGGGATGTGATCTCCATGTATAATACATAAGGGGGGATGTGATCTCCATGTATAATACATAAGGGGGGATGTGATCTCCATGTATAATACATAAGGGGGGATGTGATCTCCATGTATAATACATAAGGGGGGATGTGATCTCCATGTATAATACATAAGGGGGGATGTGATCTCCATGTATAATACATAAGGGGGGATGTGATCACCATGTATAATACATAAGAGGGATATGATCTCCATGTATAATACATAAGAGGGATATGATCTCCATGTATAATACATAAGGGGGGATATGATTTCCATGTATAATACATAAGGGGGGACATGATCTCCATGTATAATACATAAGGGGGGACATGATCTCCATGTATAATACATAAGGGGGGATATGATCTCCATGTATAATACATAAGGGGGGATATGATCTCCATGTATAATACATAAGGGGGGATATGATCTCCATGTATAATACATAAGGGGGGATATGATCTCCATGTATAATACATAAGGGGGGATATGATCTCCATGTATAAATACATCAGTGGTTCATATAGTGAACTCGGTGTAGAGCTATTCACCCTGAGGTCATCACAGAGGACAAGGGGGCACTCTTTATGTCTGGAGGAAAAGAAATGTAATCTCCAAACATGGAAAGGTTTCTTCACAGTAAGAGCTGTGAGAATGTGGAATAGACTCCCTCAAGAGTTGGTTCTGGCCAGCTCAGTGGATTGCTTTAAAAAAGTCCTGGATTCTTTCTTAGATACACAGAATATAACTGGATACTAACATTTATAGGTAAAGCTGCTAAATGGTTAGCACTTCTGCCTGGCAGTACTAGGGTCGTTGGTTCGAATCCCAGCCACGGCACCTCCTGCCTGGAGTTTACATGTTCTCCCTGTGCCTGCGTGGGTTTCCTCTGGGTACTCTGGTTTCCTCCCACACTCCAAAAGACATGCTGGTAGGTTAATTAGATCCTGTATAAATTGGCCCTAGTATATGAATGTAAGTTAGGGACCTTAGATTGTACGCCCCTTGAGGTTAGGGACTGATGTGAATGTACAATATATATGTAAAGTGCTGCGTAAATTGATGGTGCTATATAAGTACCTGAAATAAATAATTAAAGTTGATCCAGGGAATATCCGATTGCCTCTCGGGGGATTAGGAAGGAATTTTTTTCCCCAGCAGGATCAAATTGAATCATGCTTTGCTGGGTTTTTTTTGCCTTCCCCTTGATCAGCTGTGGGTATATTATTATGGTTTTTTTTTATGATTGAACTGGATGGAATTTTGTCTTTTTTCAGCCAGACTAACTATGTAAAGGTTCTTTTTTTTTTGTAAAATACCAAACATGTCTATACTTACCTGCTCTTTGCAATGGTTTTGCAGCCCAGATTCTCCTCTTCTCGGATCCCCCGCAGTCTCTCTTGGCTCCTCCTGTCTGTTGACAGCTTGCTATGGAGGCACCCTCTGCTCCGTATGTCCATTCACACACACGGAGCTGCGGCTTGGCCCTGCCCCCTCTCTCCCTCATTGGCTGACTGGCTGTGATTGACAGCAGCAGGAGCCAATTGCTCCCGCTTGCTGTCTCAGCCAATGGGGAGGCAGAGACCCGGGACAGCCGAGGCTGTTATTCACATCACTGGATTGAGATGGGGCTCAGGTAAGTATTGGGGGAGGCTGAGGGAGCTGCTGCACACAGAAGGTTTTTTACCTTCATGCATAGAATGTATGAAGGTAGAAAACCTTCAGCCTTTACAGCCACTTTAAAGTAGTTGTAAACCACAGCCATGAATTATGAACAAAGTATATCCCTCTATAGTGTGTATCCAATACAGAGCACTAAGTGCCCTTCTCATTTCTGTTGGCTGCCTCGTTACTTTGCTATCTGCATGAGTCATCTGCATGGCAAGTTTTCCTGACACCAAGCATTAAAAAGGTGATGGGAGGGATCTCCAGCACACTGCCTGTCATTGACAGCCTCAGCTATGTTCCTGAGTGCTGTGTGAATGGGGAGTGTTTCTCTTCCCTCCAATCAACTTCCAGAGATCTCCTCACTGAGCTCAGAAGAGTGTAACTCCCCGCCCCCTTCTTTCTGGAAGCTCAGACAAGCTGTATAAATTCTGTACTTTGTACAGATCTAGTGGAGAGATGGCTGAAGATAAACAGGTACAACTTGTGTAGGAGGATTTGTTTAATCTCTATCTATCACCTGAGCCCAGTCACTTCACTGGGTATATGTAAGGGCTTACAACCACTTTAACCTCTGGTGATCCCGAGCTGTCAGCAACCACACAGCCAGACCAGTGGTCCAAGGGTTTGAAATCTTTGCTCTTCTCTTTCTGTGCAGTGCTTTCGGGATGGATCAGACCAGACAGATTCACTGTGACAGCACTGACCAATCAGAATCGATCTGGTCCACCATGGAGGGACTGGCCAGCCCTGTCCACAAGTTGCTCTGTGTGCCGATCCTGCAGTCTCCTAAGAGATGTAATGTAAGAATCCCAGGAGGCTGTAGGACCAGGTACATGTCATTCTGGCCTAGGAGCAGAGGAAAGAGAGAGCAAATCAGAACTTCACTTGGTGCTTTGGGTTGAGGCTGGTACACCCTACAGAAAGATATGCTTGGTTCATTTTTCAATTCAGAGGTTTACATCCACTTTAATGAGTTCTTTGTGTAAATCCTTTTATTAATGGTGTCTCTGTCACCCATGTATAATTAAAGAGACACAAGGAATCAAATATTGCATCAGCGTCTTGCTCAAGGTGAACTACTTGCTGTGGATTCATTGCACTATGAGTTTTAAATAGTCATAAAAATGCAATATAATCCCATGAGTTTATGTAGCGAAGAGTAATGGTTCCTGTAGTAATTGCTCAAGCTCCACATGGGTGGTAGATTAAATTCAGCAAGTGAGCAATCCGATAAGCCTGCGAAATGGTTTACAATAAAAAGTGACCCAGTTTAAAGTGCACCTGTCATTAAAATTCATACTTAACATGATCCTGTAGGGAAAATCATAAATTATTTTTTGCTATGATTTACATAGTTACATAGTTAGTCTGGCTGAAAAAAGACAAAAGTCTATCCAGTTCAACCATTTAAAAAAAAAAAAAAAAGTTATAATCCTACACCCACAGTTGATCCCAGAGGAAGGAAAAAAACCCAGCAAAGCATGATTCAATTTGCTCCTTCAGGGAAAAACATTCCTTCCTGATCCCCCGAGAGGCAATCGGATATTCCCTGGATCAACTTTACCTATAAATGTTAGTATCCAGTTATATTCTGTGTATCTAAGAAAGAATCCAGGACTTTTTTAAAGCAATTCACTGAGCTGGCCAGAACCAACTCTTGAGGGAGTCTATTCCACTTTTTCACAGCTCTTACTGTGAAGAAACCTTTCCGTGTTTGGAGATTACATTTCTTTTCCTCCAGACGTAAACAGTGCCTTTGTCCTCTGTGATGACCTCAGGGTGAATAGCTCTACACCGAGTTTACTATATGAACCACTGATGTGTTATACATGGAGATCATATCCCCCCTTATGTATTATACATGGAGATCATATCCCCCCTTATGTATTATACATGGAGATCATATCCCCCCTTATGTATTATACATGGAGATCATATCCCCCCTTATGTATTATACATGGAGATCATATCCCCCCTTATGTATTATACATGGAGATCATATCCCCCCTTATGTATTATACATGGAGATCATATCCCCCCTTATGTATTATACATGGAGATCATATCCCCCCTTATGTATTATACATGGAGATCATATCCCCCCTTATGTATTATACATGGAGATCATATCCCTCCCTTATGTATTATACATGGTGATCATATCCCCCCTTATGTATTATACATGGAGATCATATCCCCCCTTATGTATTATACATGGTGATCATATCCCCCCTTATGTATTATACATGGAGATCATATCCCCCCTTATGTATTATACATGGTGATCATATCCCCCCTTATGTATTATACATGGTGATCATATCCCCCCCTTATGTATTACACGTGGAGATCATATCCCCCCTTATGTATTATACATGGAGATCATATCCCCCCTTATGTATTATACATGGAGATCATATCCCCCCTTATGTATTATACATGGTGATCATATCCCCCCTTATGTATTATACATGGTGATCATATCCCCCCTTATGTATTATACATGGTGATCATATCCCCCCTTATGTATTATACATGGAGATCATATCCCCCCTTATGTATTATACATGGAGATCATATCCCCCTTATGTATTATACATGGTGATCATATCCCCCCTTATGTATTATACATGGAGATCATATCCCCCTTATGTATTATACATGGAGATCATATCCCCCCTTATGTATTATACATGGTGATCATATCCCCCCCTTATGTATTATACACGGAGATCATATCCTCCCTTATGTATTATACATGGAGATCATATCCCCCCTTATGTATTATACATGGAGGTCATATCCCCCCTTAATCTTCTCTTCTCAAGAGAGATTAAATTCAGTTTCTCTAATCTTTTCTCTCTTTAAAAAAGTTAAATCTACTGCTTCTGAACTTTTAGCCATGGGGTTTGTCTGAATCACATGATCTCTGCCTACCAATCATTAGAAACAGCAGTATATTGGATATTTGATTTTTTTTTTTTGTTGGGTACAAAAGTGGAATTTTACAGGCAATGATCACTTTATTGGGTTTAGAGCTTAATAGTGGAGCTCGTAAAAAAACACCACTTGGCATTATAAAAGATCTGTTTGAAGTGGCTTTACCTCTACAGCTGATACTTATGTAAACTATAGCTCAACATACCTCCCTATAAGGCGTTCTAGGCTGCCGGTACATCTCCAGTATACATACATCGCCCACACTGTTTATTCCCGTTGGCAGATTCATTTTTTTGGGCTGCCCAGAAGTGGCTACTCTGTCCAGGAAGACTGTATATAATGCTTCAAAGGTTTACATCACCCTGAACATTTCACGTCAATGACTCTTAACTGAAAAAGTTTTACCGCTTATCCAGTTAGTCATTTTATATAGTTTACATTGACTGTTAGTGTAATTTATGCCCCTGTTAGTATTGGAACATATCCAGCCAACTCCAATTGAACCAGGTCAAGCCAAAACCCAATGAGGACCCAGAAACCATAAAAAGAGCCCCCAGCAGATCCTTTTTTTCAATTTTGGATAGAATGGGGGAATGGTAAACCATGGAGAAGATTTCCCTCCCCCCCCACTTCCTGTCCCAGTTACTACTGTTAAGTGACACGGCTGACTGCCTTCGGTGCCTTCAGGAGATGGTAGCCTTCATCAGGCCTTAACACAGGTTCCTTGGTGCTTTCTCTTGTGATTTTAACAATATTGACTTCTCAAGCCCTGAAGAATGGGAGGCTATTTTACCCCAAAACATATTGGCTGTGTCTGATGCTCTCACCCATAAAATGTTTCAAAAAAATGCTTCAAGTGAGATGAATATACAGTGCCTTGAAAGAGTATTCATACCTGCAATTTTCCACATTTTGTCATGTTACAGCCAAAAACATAAATGTATTTTATTGGGATTTGACATGATAGACCAACACAAAGTGGCACATAATTGTGAATTGGAAGGAAAATGATAAATGGTTTTCAATATTTTTTACAAATAAATATCTGAAAAGAGAGGCATGCATTTGTATTCAGCCCCCTTTACTCTAATACCCCTAACTAAAATCTAGTGGAACCAATTGCCTTCAGAAGTCACCTAATTAGTAAATAGAGTCCACCTGTGTGTCATTTAATCTCAGTATAATGACATCCGTTCTATGAAGCCCTCAGAGGTTTATTAGAGAACATTAGTGAACAAACAGCAAGGAACACACCAGACAGGTCAGGGATAAAGTTGTGGAGAAATTTAAAGTAGTGTTAGGTAACTTACAGAGCACTATTCTAGCCAGAACCCAAAAATGGAAAGAGTATGGCACAACTGCAAACCTACCAAGACACGGCTGTCCACCTAAACTGACAGGCCAGGCAATGAGAGCAATTAATCAGAGAAGCAGCCAAGAGGCCCATGGTATCTCTGGAGGAGCTGCAGAGATCCACAGCTCAGGTAGCAGAATCTGTCCACAGGGCAATTTTTACTTATGCACTCCACAAATCTGATCTTTATGGAAGAGCGGCAAGAAGAAAGCCATTGTTGAAAGAAAGCCATAAGAAGTCCTGTTTGCAGTTTGCGAGAAGCCATGTGGGGACACAGCAAACATGTGGAAGGAGGTGCTCTGGTCAGATGAGAGCAAAATTGAACTTTTGGCCTAAAAGCAAAACACTATGTGTGGCGGAAAACTAACACTGCACATCACCCTGAACATACCATCCCCACCATGAAACGTGGTGGCAGCATCATGTTGTGGAGATGCTTTTCTTCAGAAGGGACAGGAAAGCTGGCCAGAGTTGATGGGAAGATAGATGGAGTCAAATACAGGGCGATCTTAGAAGAAAACCTGTTAAGAGTCTGCAAAAGTCTTGTGCCAACGGTAAAACATGGGGTGGGTGCATTGATGGTTTGGGCAGCCATATCTTGAACCTTGAAAGGCAGAGTAACTGCCAGCAACTATGTACACATTTTGGCCAACCATGTGCACCCAATGGTGCAGACATTCATTCCCAAAGACAGCACCATTTACCTAGACAATAATGCTCCTATTCACACAGCTGGTGTTGTCAAATCGTGGTTTGATGAGCATGAAGATGAAGTCTCACACCTTCCCTGGGTGCATCAGTCTCCGGACCTAAATACCACTGTGGTCAATTTTGGAGAACAAGGTTTGGGCTTCTTTTACGCCTTTGGCATCTCTGCAAGAACTGGAACGATTTGTGCATGAAGTGTGGTATCAGATTCCATTATCCTCCGTCTAATATTTGTCAATTCCCAGGAGAATTCAGGCCATATTGGATGCCAAAGGCCCTCAAGCATCTTATCAAGTAACAGTTTTCTTCATTTGCTTGGTGTCTCCATAATTTTGTCCAACCCCTGCATATATATGTCTGTGTGTATGTGCATATATATATATATATATATATATATATATATATATATATATATATATACACACACACACACACACACACAGAGTGAAGGAAATAAGTATTTGATCCCCTGCTGATTTTCAATGTTTGCCCACTCACAAAGAATTGATCAGTCTAAAAATCGACTGCCGTGAGACCATTAACAAGATCCTCACGTGTAGTTCTGGAATGATTCCTCACTGTTCTCTTGATCATTGACACTCCATGAGGTGAGATCTTGCATGGTGCACCAGACCTAGGGAGACTGACAGTTGTTTTGTGTTTCTTCCATTTGTGAATGATTGCACCAACTGTTGTCACCTTCTCACCAAGCTGCCTGGCGATAGTTTGGTAGCCCCGTCCAACCTTGTATAGGTCTACAATCTTGTGCCTGACATCCTTGGACAGTTCTTTGGTCTTTGCCATGGTGGAGAGTTTGGAATCTGATTGTTTGATTGCTCCTGTGGACAGGTGTCTTTTATACAGGTAACAACATGAGATTAGCAGCACTCCCTTTAAGAGACTGCTTCTAATCTCAGCTTGTTACCTGTATGAAAGACACCTGGTAGCCAGAAATCCTGCTGAATGATAGGGGCTCAAATACTTATTTCCCTCATGAACATGCAAATCCGTACATAATTTGTCAATGCAAGTCTTTTGAATATTGTGTTGCTATTCTGTCTCTCAGTGTTCCAATACACCTATCATTCAATTTTTAGACTGATCATTTCTTTGTGAGTGGGCAAACATTCAAAATCAGCAGGGGATCAAATACTTATTTCCTTCGCTGTGTATATGTATATATATATATAGATATATATATATATATAGATATAGATAGATAGATAGAGAGAGATATATAGATAGATAGATAGATATATAGAGAGAGATATATAGATAGATAGATAGATAGAGAGACAGAGATATAGATAGATATATATAGAGAGAGAGATATAGATATATATAGATATAGATATATCTATATAGATATAGATATATCTATATAGATATATCTATATAGATATAGATATATCTATATAGATATATCTATATAGATATAGATATATCTATATAGATATATCTATATAGATATAGATATATCTATATAGATATATCTATATAGATATAGATATATCTATATAGATATATCTATATAGATATAGATATATCTATATAGATATATCTATATAGATATATCTATATATATATAGATATATCTATATATATCTATCTATATATATATATATATATATATATACTTTTTTTTATTTATTTATTTATTTTTTGGAAGGCCACAGCTCTTCTTTAAAGCCGTTGGGCAGAAGCACCCTATTCTAACTTAGAACTCTCAGCTTCTTCAGCAACTATGAATTATTTCACTGTCTCCCTATACTTTGCTCGTGTTATGTTTTTATAGATCAAAGAACTACTGTGAGGGTTGGCGCCACTTAACAAGACAATGGGAAATGTGTTTCCGAAATTGTCCTTTGTTTCCTACACACAAGTGTCCATGTTTGAACCAGCGGCGACACCAGCACATGATAAACACCACCATATCCGAACGTGATTATAACGTTTCTCCTTTTCTGCAGTGACCTCAGGAAGAGGCTGGGAGACGTAGGGCGTGAAGGAAAGTATTGTCTGGCTGTTTGCGGTGTGCTCCCAGTTTGACCTGAGATGTTTTGTTGGCATACAACGTTGAAATCCTGTATCTTCCTGGGGGGTTGTGTCAGCGCATTAAAGGGATGGGTTTGGACATGGCAACGTGATAAGACCAGGTGCGAGATGAGGTTGGTGAAATGTGATACTTGGTGAAGAGTAACACAATAGGGATGGTTTATGAAAACTGATCATTGTGACTGATGTGGTTATCCATAGCAATTCCTCTGGAAACTGAAACATGAAATCTGATTGGTTGCTTCAGATACGAGTTAAACGTTTTCTGACCTGAACCTGCACGGTGCAAAGTATAGGATCAGCCACTTTCATATGGACTATGGATGTGCAGGTTTATTGTTGGTGAGCTTGACCCTGGCACCTTGAAAATGTATATATCAGCAGGTCTAAATCAGTTACTGTAATAGTTGAAGTATAGGGGGCCAAAATGGGTCTGGAGGCAGGATAGTTCCAATTGTCTCCTTTTAATTGCTTAAAGTGTTATCAAATCTGCTATGGAAAAGACAAAAGAAATAAATGTGACAGCATACCTTGCATCATTATTGTTTCCTGTCCTCCTTTTTTTTTCTGTGCAATCTTTGCAATGTTGGTGTGTTTAGTTTATGCATAAGGTGGCTCCATTGCCTTGTAGGGTCTCCCAGAAGGACACAAAGCCACCCAAATATGCACCTTCCTGGCTGGGATTGCAGCTTCACATGCTGTGACCAGGTGTTCTGGTGCTGGGCTCAGTTGACACCTGAATTACATGCAGTTCTCTGGTGCTGTGCTCAGTGGACACATGTGTATTACATGCAGTTCTCTGGTGCTGTGCTCAGGGAACACCTGCATTACATGCAGTTCTCTGGTGCTGTGCTCAGTGGACACATGTGCATTACATGCAGTTCTCTGGTGCTGTGCTCAGTGGACACATGTGCATTACGTGCAGTTCTCTGGTGCTGTGCTCAGTGGACACCTGAATTACATGCAGTTCTCTGGTGCTTTGCTCAGTGGACACCTGAATTACATGCAGTTCTCTGGTGCTGTGCTCAGTGGACACATGTGCATTACATGCAGTGCTCTAGTGCTGTGCTCAGTGGACACCTGAATTACATGCAGTGCTCTAGTGCTGTGCTCAGTGGACACCTGAATTACATGCAGTTCTCTGGTGCTGTGCTCAATGGACACATGTGCATTACATGCAGTTCTCTGGTGCTGTGCTCAGTGGACACATGTGCATTACATGCAGTTCTCTGGTGCTGTGCTCAGTGGACACATGTGCATTACATGCAGTTCTCTGGTGCTGTGCTCAGTGGACACATGTGCATTACATGCAGTGCTCTGGTGCTGTTCTCTGGTGCTGTGCTCAGGGGATGCATACGCATTGCAGGCAGCAAACTACTAGTTACGTGGTGCCTAACATAAAAGGCAATATTATACTCGGGGTCTAGCACTATTTTACGTGTCCATAAAAGGTTCTACTCCTTCCGCACTTTATTCACAACTATAAAAGTTTGGATATGTTTTAGATATGCTTGCAAAACCTTTCCCCAGCCCCCCCTACCTAGGCGTTGCAAGAAGCCATCGGCTAGTTCGGTCCGCTATGATCCACCTATCATTTTTGGGTGGACTGACCCGTTAATAGCGCCTCATTATAAGATAAATACTGCTTTTTGACATACTAAAGTTCTCTTTAAACTTGCCCTCCATAGTACAGCCTCTGTGTTACATTTGCAAGAAATCCTGTGCCAGACCTTGAACAGCTTGGTGATATATCTGTAGTCTGTATGGCGGGTGTAATAATGCATTGGATCAGAGACCAATTTAAAGCCCTCAGATAATTAAGCGTTTAACGAAGCGCAAAAAATAACAAATGTTTTCTGTTTCGTGTCATTACAGCGGTATGGTTCCACCCCGCCATTCTGATCTATTCTCTTGCTATTTTCAGATATACGGCTCCCTCTCTAGCCACTGCCGGGATGGTACTGTGGTGTGTAAGAGGCAGCAGCAGAGCATTGTGGGAAATGTACTTGTCAGGAAGACATGGAGGATTTTGCATATTTATGATACAAGATTCCCATTAAACCCATTGGTGACATCTGTGCGGCGTACCATCCCGGCTTCATAGTCTTTGTAGCACAATCCATAGAGACGTTTAGATAAGATTTATTATCTTTTTTTTAATCACTGTTCTGCCTCACATATACGAATGTGTATCTAACATGATATCAAAAGCTTCAAAATGGGAAAAATGTAAATCCTTGAAGCAATCCATGTAATAAAATTTAAATTTTTTTATTAACCTCTTGCCGATTTAGCACATATATGTGGCAGCAAAGAGGGTGGGCCTTAATGCCCACATGCCTCACGTATGCATCCATGGGACCAAGGTTTTTATACTGACAATTTTTTTCATCTATGTCCCATTAGGGAGATTTCCTTTCACTTCTTGTCCCTTACAGACAACTTCCAGTACGCAGTATGAGAGGAGATTTCCCTGTTGTCAGAATACAATGATCACTGCTGGTGGCTATGGTCACCGACGGTGATCGCACGAAAAGAAAAACCCAACAGGCTGGTTGATCGATAGATTGACTTCAGTGCAACCAGCCTTCCCAAAGATGGGCTGAAATTCTGATCCAACTGTAGCCTGCTTTAGTGCTCTGGATTGAGACAAGTACACACTATAGAGGGATATACTTTGTTCATATTTCATATCTAAGGTTTACAACCACTTTAAACAATAGCCTAACAATATTCGACCAAAGATGGCATAAAACAATAGCTTAAGAACATTCAAGCAGAAGAGAAAATAGCCTAGAACTTAAGCCTAACAAAATCAGACCAACAATAGCCTTAAACCAAGGGTCTCCATACTATCTAAACAAAGGGCCTTCAAACTTTAGGGACAGACTGTGGCCAGCAGGAGTAGAAAATGTCCTGGTGTCAGTGGCAGTAAACAATGCCCCCATCTTTGGTACTAGGGGAGGAATAGTGCCCCATCATTGCTATCAGTGAGAAGAATAGTGCCCTATTATTGGTGTCAGTGGGAGGAACAGTTCCCCATCATTGATATCAGTGGGAGGAATAGTGTCCCCTCATTGGTATCAGTGGGAGGAATAGTGTCCCCTCATTGGTATCAGTGGGAGGAATAGTGTCCCCTCATTGGTATCAGTGGGAGGAATAGTGCCCCATCATTGGTGTCAGTGGGAGGAATAGTGCCCCATCATTGGTATCAGTGGGAGGAATAGTGTCCCATCATTGGTATCAGTGGGAGGAATAGTGTCCCATCACTGGCATCAGTGGGAGGAATAGTGCCCCCTCATTGG